>NW_020175821.1:8632895-8669950 GCF_003031525.2 Neophocaena asiaeorientalis asiaeorientalis
TTTTTTTGGCCACACTGCTCAGCTTGTGGGATTTTAGTTCCCCAACCAGGGATTGAACCCGGGCCCTTGGCAGTGAAATCACCAAGTCCTAACCACTGGACCCCCAGGGAATTCCCAATAATACATTCTTTTACCTGTTATCTTCAAAAGTACAACAGGCATTCTTGACTTATCACAGTCTACTAAGAATTAATACCTGTTCCACCTCTCACATGATACTAAGACTTTGTAATACTGATTTTATTAAACCCCTCCTTTGTGTTATTATTGTTCTACATTTTATTTCTACATAAATTTTTGTAGAAATTTTTCTACACTCCAATAAAAACATTATTATTGTTTTGCAAGTTAATATTTATTTTGATTAACCCATACATTTACCCTTTCCATTGCTCTTCTTCATATATCTTTATTTTTCATCTGGAAAATTTTCTTTCCTTATGAAGAGTTAAATCCGTTTAATATTTCCTTTAGTGTAAGTGTGCTACTGACAAGTGTCTCTCAGTTTTTGTTTATCTGTTTCACCTTTGTTTTTGAAGGATATTTTCCCATGTATCTAAACTGTCAATTATTTTCTTGGGGCACATAAAAAATGTCATTTTATTTTCTTCTACTTCCATCTCTCTTTGGAAAAGTCAGGTGTCAGTCTTTTGTTGCTTCTTTCAAAATGATATCTCTTCTCTCTAGCTGTTTTTTAGAATTTCTAACTTTGTTGTTGATTTTTAGCAGTTTACCTAGGATGTGCCAGGGTGTGCGGTCTGGTTGTTTTTTACTCATCTACCTTCCACCCCACTAATCCTATCTTCTGCTCTGCTCTATTGGCTGTTAAAGCTACCTATTGAGTGCTACTATTAGTTTTTGCATTTTCCACCTCCATAATTTTCATTTTATTCTCTTTTAACAAATTCCATTTCTCCGTCTTGTAATGTATTTTCTTGAACATATTAATCACAGTGGTTTCGGTGTGTCTGATAACTCCAGTATCTGGATTACCTGTCTGTGTTTCTGTTGCCTGTTTTTCTCTCAGTCCTGTTTCTTGCTATGCCTGGCAGTACTTTAATGAATGTCTGACGTTGTATGTGAAACATTGCACAGGCTCTGGATGATGTTTTCTCCCTCCAGAGAGGATTTACCCTCTCCTCTCACAGGCAGCCTGGAGGCAGATCACCTCAATCCAGTTGGGGCCACATCTCTCCCAGGCTGGTGTGCTGTCTTTGGGAAGGTCAGTCTAGTTCTGGCTCGCTCTTATTCCTAGGGTGTAACCATCTAGACATCCCAGCTGAGGGCCTGAGATATTTTGGGGGGGATCAGTCCTTTTGGGTAGGTTCCAAATTCAGTTTTTGTCTCCATAGCATTATGAAATTGCTAAATATTCTGCTTTGCTTTTTCAGCCACTTTCTGTTTGCCTCTAAGCCTCTTGCCTGCACAACTTAATCAGTAAATAACTTGAAGAAAACTTATGCTGATGTTGGGATCACATTTTTGCACCCCTCTTCTCTAGGATCTTGATTCTACATGTCCTAACTGCCGTGGCAGCTTCAGACTTCAATTTTTATCTTCCCAGCCCCATCAAATTACTGCTAACTTCTCAGCCATTTGCCCTGCACCGAGAATTGCCAAATGCCCTGTCTTATTCCATGTGGGTTGCTATAACAAAAATACCATAAACTGGGTGGCTTAAGCAACACACATTTATTTCTCACAGTTCTTTAGGAAGCCTAAGATCAAGGTGCTGGCAGATTTAGGTCAGGTGAGAGCCAACTCCGTGGTTCATAAAGGACCACCTTTTCTCTGTGACCACACACGTTGGAAAGAGGGCAAGAATGTTCTCTGGGGTCCCCTTTATAAGGACACTAATCCCATCCACGAAGGATCCACCCTCATAATTTAATTACTTCCTAAAGGCCACACCTCCAAATATCATCACATTGTGAGTTAGGATTTCAACGTCAGAATTTTGTGAGTATACCCATTCAGTCCATTGCATGCCCCTAGGGGTAAAGCAGTGTGCAAAAACTTGGGATCACCTCAATAAGTCGCCTCCCCTCAAGTCCTGGCTATCTCGGCAGGTTTCTGGTGCCTTCAAACAGATTTTTTTCTCAATTTCTATCCAGCTTTTTCAGTTGTTCTTGGTGAGGATTGGTCAGGCCATTCCGTCACAGCTGGACTGGACCACATTTGAAAAACACTGATTTAATGCCTTTCTGTACCTATTTTGTAATGTCTCATTTCCCTTACTGAACTCTAAGTCTCTAGAGAATTACCATTAATCCTCAGGTTGATCAGACTCTGCCTCATTCCTGATACCACTGACTCTTCTTTTCATCAAGGAATGTTTAGACTCCACCTGCAGGTATAGCCTTATCCTTGACCTTTAACCAATCCTGGGACTCATTAGAAGAAGGTGAAAGAAAGACATGTAAGGCTAGCCCTGTGATCCACAGCTTCAGGTCACCCCTGCTACCAGATGGGCTCAGAGCATATTCATTAGACACGGGCAGTTCCAGGTTTTGGTGGGCCCAAAGTGTATACAAATTTAAGAGCCATATTTAAGAAAAAGGATGCAAAATTATGAACACAAAATTAGGTATAAGGTTTTGGAAGGGGCCACGCAAGAGAGGAGTCTTGAAACTTAACCTTCATCAGCTTCATACTAACTCTCTCTGGTGTTGGTTTAAATTTGGGGTCCTAGCTTTCCTTCTCCACCATATTTAAACCCCTATCTTAAGGAGCAACTACTCTAGAATTGTTTCTTTCACACAAGGTTTGGGGTTCTGACATGGAGTTGGGTTCTATTTCTTTACCTGGCCTATTTCCCTGAAAGTGGCTGGCAGGAAGGAGTGTCCTAAGGTCCTCCAGAAATAAGAACCATGGAGCCAGGAAAAGGAGGCTCAGAATCAATGAGAGACACTGAAGATAGACTTTCATACAAAATATTAAAGATGTTTACTGAGTATTTACTATATGCTAAATACTGTGCTTTTAAATGCCTTCTCTCATTTAATTTTCTCAATAACCCTGAGGCTTTGGTATTACTTTGAAATCTCCACGGTACAGTTGAGAAAACTTCTCTAAGCCTTATTTGTCCAAAGTAACAAACTTTATAAGTGAGAGAACTGGGATTTGAGCTTCGAGTCCAAAGTCCATCATTCTCTAAACTGTTTCAGAATATAACCACAGAGGCCTTGCTCAGAGGGGGGTTGTATTGTCTGTGACGATACTGGAAACGTTGCTTTATGATGTGGAGTTCAGGACACGTTGGAAATCGACTTTTCTCTCTGTTTGCTGGAGATGATAATGTTTTGCTTATAACAGCCATAGAGTTTGCTTCAGGCAGGTCCTCTTTGGTTCAGTCACCATGGATATGAGTTTATTTACATCATTTGTATTTAAGCATTTTTTAGTTATTTGTGAATCGAGTGTCAGAGAACTCTCCTTGCCATTTATTCCTAACTTGTACCATAGTGCGCTTAATTTAAAATATCATAGAGGGATACAGACTCATGATCATTTCATTATTAATTACCAGAAGAGTCAGTATTCCTCTAGCACCAGAAGAGAAACCCAACAAACACTATTTCATCTTAGGAGGATCTGGAGTCGTACTGCTGCCTTTTGTCAGCTCTGCTTATGTAAGTGGGAAGAAGAGCACTTATCACTGTTCAACAGACTTTTTCTCAGACAGGGCCTGGGTGTGCAGCACCCTGCCAAGTTCCCCATTAGTTTTGGAGAAAAGCCATTCGTATTCTGAAATTGCAAATCAGCGAGGCAATCACCACACAGAAATAGCCCCCATGAAAATACAGCAGTGCTATATTTGAATCCTCAATCATGTATATTTATAGACCTGAGTTTAGTTCTATTTGGAAATTTTCACATTATACAGTAACACTGTGATTACCCACAGGCTCAGAGGGTGAAGGGGGACGGGATGTTTGATCCACTTAAATTTTCTGAGTAATGGGGAGTTAGTCACAAAGAACTTTTCTGTCTATCTTTTGCTGAATGCCTTTCAAAAATTGCTTTGGTAGGCTCATAAGGAGATCAGAAAGCCACCTATGAGGTATTGGGGGTGGGAGGAGTAGGGAAGTGTGTCCTCACCAGATTTGTCACTGACATATAGAAATCCACCATTAGAGATTCAGTTTTGTGGCTTAGGCTCTGTTCCCACAGTGAGACGAAAAGTACTTGGGTTGGCCAACGCATTGCACATATTAGTGTTTATTAGCACATTTCCTGAGAGAAGATTTGAAAAGATGTAGGGTACCTGAGGGCCTGTGGTACCTGGAGTTAGATAGACAGCAGTTCACCTGTTTCCAAATGCTGCCCAGGGCCAGGCCTGTGGGTGACCGTCTGCCCTTCTTCAGGGAATACTCATCCCTGATCTGTGTGACTCAGATTCTGTGGGCTCCTCAGACCTGCTCCTGTGACATTCACTGTCTTCCTGTGTCCTAGGCACTCAGGCTGGTGAGGGAAGGCCCCACTGAGCAAATGCTGGAAGAGGGTGAGGCAGAGAGAATAGCAGTGGAAGGCCCTGACCCAGGACATGGCCCAGGTGTTTAAGACAGGTGGGGGTGGGGGTGTGTGCCAGGCAGACCTAAATTAGAAATCCCTAAAGGAGCTCCGCCGCTCACTCACTGGGTGACCCTGACCCACATCGCTTTAGTTTCCTCATCTGTGTAATTGGGATAATAAGACTTTCCTTGAAGAGTTGTTATAAGGATTCAGTATGTGGAGATACAGGATTGACTAGTATAATGCCAGACCCATAGTGGGAACGCAGTAAATCGTAGCTGCCATTACCATGATTATCATCTACCTGATTGGTGGTGTTTCCACGTGATGTTATAGTTCCTTGCTTATGAATCTTCTTCTCTCCCACATTAGATTGGATTCCAGAGGGGCAGGTTTCCAGCAGGTTAGAAGCCACCTGATATAAAGAAGGAATATGGGACTTGGTTTGCTAGACAGAAATTTTTCAGGAATCATTTATTGGGCTAAAAATGTTTAGGGCATCCTTACTGTGTAGCAGCATCCTTCCATCAGACCAGTAGTATAATAAATATGTACGTCCGAACCTGCTGAGCACGGGTTTAAGTAGTTGAAAAGATCTGGACAAGAAGGTTCCTTCTTAGTCCTGGAAGTGTCCAAATCCTCCGCTTCTGTCATACATTGGTTTAGCAGAACAATGTCAGGGAACAGCACATGCGATGGGGCTGCTGTCGTCTGGCTCTGACACAGAGCAGGCATGATCTGGGGAAAAGACCTGAGATGATGACGGTGATGGTGATGATGATGGTGTTGACTGAGTATTTATACATCAGATGCTGTGGTATGTGTTTTACACAGATGGTTACATTTGATTCTCACAACAACCCCAGGGCAATAGATTTCCTGTTTTATAGATGAGGACACCGAAGCTTAAAGTAATTAAGAAACCCATTCAAGGTTGACACAGCCAGTAAGTGGTGGAGCCAGGATTTGAACCAGGATATTTGAGTACGGGCCCTATAACTGTGACTGGTTCGTGCGTGGAGGTGCTACCCAGAAGGGCAGACCCACGTTTTGGGAAAGGGGAGGGGGCGGCTGGTGTGTAGAGTTCTGTGCCACCAGGAAACAAGGTGGAGGCTCTGGGGGAGTGGAGAGGGGCCTGCTGAGAGGAAGCAGGCACGGAGTCCATTTTCATCTGTTCCTGAAATACGTGTAGTGGGTGAGCAGCTCACTCTGGCCTTTCAAATTAGCAAAAGCACCACTTGGCTTTCTGAAATGTATTTCTAGTGGCGGTGGTGCCCTGACAGAGCCTCACGTGTTGCTGCTGGGCAAGCTCTACCTATCCTTTGGCACCATGGACGGCAGCATCACTGATGGACAAAAGGTATTCAAGGAGCATTCATTCCCCAACCCCACGCTGCTCTTAAGATGTGATTGCTTTTATTAGTAAAACACATAATGGGTTCACTCACATCTGTTCTGAAGGTGAAAAACCAGCTCCTCCTCAATCATTTTTCTTTTTTCAGAAATGACTAGAGACTTGGCTTCAAAAAAGGATGAACAACGGCCCAGCGCTGACTCACCGCTCAGCTGCAAGTGCCTGGCCGAGAGGGAGGCCACAGGCATCCGCACAGGAGCGCGTCCCACTAAGGTGGCGTGTGCTGGGGGGCACGCAAAGCCTTCTCTTCTGCTTCTGGCTCACGGCCCAGGCTCTCCCCTGGGTCCCTTTCCCCTCCTCCTTGTCAACATTTTCTGCGTCTTCCAGTGCCAGAGGTCTTGAACTCTTCACTGCCCTCCCCAGGCCCATCCCAGTCACCACGCTCACCGGCCTCTTTTCGCCTCCACTCCTGCATTCCTGCGCGGGGCAGGGAGCCTGTGCTTGCCTCCTCTCCTTCCCACGCCCACCTTGGCCCAGCCGAAATGTTTCCTCCCTCCTTCCTTCGCTGTGATGGAGAAGCTGTCCAACAGCATTTAGATGAAGACATCGCAAAGCACATATCCAATCCCAGTGGCCGTGCCCTGAGCTGCTCTGGTTAAACCCTGCCTGGAGCTTCGAACAAAGAGGACCTTTGCCATCACGGACGAACTAAAACGTCAAACATTTGACCACTGGGAGGAAAGTGGTACACGTACTGACGGAGACGTTCGCATTGAGAGAGGAGCTGTGAGAAAGCGCACCAGCTAAGGTCACCTGTGTGGCATGTGTGCCGCGCTCTGCTAGGATGTTACCGACCGAATTTCTTCTCAAGCCTGGGAAGCTAGCACAGCCCCATTTAACAGCTCAACAGGGACAGTGTACTGATCCTGTGGCCATGTGTTTGCAGCATCTGAAGGATGCCAGCCGTCCTGCAGCTTTCTAGTTGCTCAGGGTCAGCATCGATCATTACCTAGTAAGCTCCAAATGCTCACTCACCTGAATGTAGTGTGCTAATGAAATCTTGAAGTGGTGGAATTTATAATCGGGTATCTATGCTTCTCCCCAGTCATTTAAAAAAATTCATTCCCATACCTGGAGAGCCAAAGAAAGGCCATAATATATCTCTAGGCCACTGTCATCACCACCACCTTTAGAATGAGTGAGAGGAAACCAATCAAGGGTCCCTCTCACAGCCCCTCACTGCTCCAGACTGCCTGTAGTGTATGTAATCCATGCAATTGGGGGAGTAAATTAAATAGAAGTTCTGTGCTATTGTTGATTTGAGGAAGCATCAAGGTGTCGCACAAAAGCTTCTTCAAACAGAAAGAGACTTTTATGAGGAAACTAGATACGAAGGCCTTCCCATGTCTTTGTCCCAGGAAAACAGAATGAAACTTGCCTTGTCCCCGGCTCCTGAGAAATAGAAGACCCATCGTGCCCGTGTTAGAAACGTGAAGCTGCAGGACTACTCAGGTTAACAAAATAATAATGACTCAGTGATTGAGGACAGTCTACAAATAAGTGCATCCTGTGAAGACCAAATCTGGAAACTGTGATCCTTGAAGAAAACGTCAGCATTCGCACACAGATCCGTGCCTGCGTGACAGAAGTAATTTGCGCCATAAAGGTGGGTCCAAATAGACTTCATTCCCCATCCACACTGGTTGAGGGTTACCAGCAGCTTCTTCATGAGGCAGGACATGAGATTGATACTGGAATCCTGTTTTCCCGTTACAGTACAGTAGGGTGTCGGTTGAAATTCTCCAAAAATACCCTTTGTCATTATCGTTAGGTTTTGTCAGAGGTAAGCAACCCTTTTAGGCGCAGTTATTTATAGATAGATAAATCTTACCCCATTGTGGAAAGAAGCCTTACATAAAAGAATACATATGTTATGATTCCACTTATATAAAATTCAAAAACACGGTCACTGGAATCTGTGGTGATAGGAATCAGAACAATAATTGCTTGTGGGTATAGAGATTGACTGGAAGGGGCCTAAGAAAACTTTCTGGGGTGATAGAGGTGTTCTATATCTAGACTGGGGGTACTGGTTACATGGGTGTAAGCATTTTTCAAATTCATCAAGCTACACACTAAAATGTGTATGCATCAGATTTGTAATTCTCAGGAAAATTTATAGAACTTTAAGTCAACCTAAAAGGAAAAAAATTACTCAAGCCCTTAGGTTACTGTAGTGGATAGCATTTTCTAGAATAGCCCCTTCATCAGAACACATCCTTACCTCTCAGGTTTTCACTTGCCTCTTCCTTTTTTTCTTTTTTTTTTTTTGCATTTTTTTTTTCATTTCTTCCCCCCATCCCCCCACTCTTCCTTCCTAGCATCTGGAGATTTTCTTTCTTTCTTTTTTTATTTTTACAAAGACTTCTATACACTTATTAAAAAATACTCCTATTTTCTATCCAACATTTCTAGTTGTTTTTCCTAGGTTAGTTTAAGATTATCCTGGTATACTATCTGCTGGAACCAGAAGTCTTTACATTCTGTAATAGCTTTGTAGTATCTTTTGCCTTACATTTGAAATATATTATATATACATATTTATGTGTGTGTGTGTGTATATATATATATATATACACACACATATATATACACACACACTCACACACACTTACATGTAAAAAGTCTATCTTCTCTTTAGTAGCCTTGAGCTTCTTATCTTGGATTAAAACATGTGCTTTAAAACCATTGTCCAAAATCTGCTAGGGGACAAGCCAGGTTATATATCAGGGATACCTAAAGGCAGTCACCTATTATCAGTAGTGTCTGTCCCAATCCTATACCTGAATGTGGCTTACTGAGCAGCCTGCTGGGTAAAGCATTGAAGGAGAAAACAGAAAACACTGTCATGAAAACCAGCATATCCTTTGGGAGCTGACAGATGGCTATATGTCATCTTCTATTCTTGTTTATCTTTTCTCCTTTGCCGTACATTTTTCTCCTGTGGTTAGGAGCCATGTTTAACTTCCCCCACAAATGTCCCATCTAATCTCTTTATTGAGTTTTAGAAAGTGATTGTTCCTAAATAATTAAAATTATATAAATCAACGTAAAAAAAATCCAGTCCCATTTGTGATATGATTTAAATGCCTCTAAACACAATGAAAATCAGTGTTGGGATCACCACTGCTATTTATACTTAGCTGTGTTCGCGTGTGACGTTTAGAAGTTCTTCATCTGCTTTGGGAATTTCCTGACTGCCGTAAATTTAAACTAACCATGATATCATCGTGCTGAAATTCTCATTTGCACTGTAATATCTAGAGAAGGGAGAACGGCACCCAAACTGTGAAAATTGCTCCACTTATGTGAGAAGTGTGTGTCTACTGATGGCATGTGTTAATCAGGATGTGAGATTGAAATATATTTACTGTGATGTTGGAGATTTTCCCACATAGATAATGATGACGATGGTGTGTGTGTCTGTGTCTGTGTGTGTGTGCGTTTGAGAGCGGGAGAGATATTAAAATATATATAGGTATGCTTATGAGAAAAAATACACATTATATATATGATATATATATGTATGTTTATAAGAAAATCATATTACTTGGATTCTAAGATGTACCTTTCTCTCTAACATTTATAACCATGTATATATTTTATAGAGTGGCTTCTTTTTCCCCAAATATCAATTGTTGAATTGATGGTGGATTTACAATCGATAGCCTCCTAGTCATGGGAGGACTGTGTGCACACATGGAGAACTGAGACTTTTGGTGGAAGGGGTGGCATCCAAGCATGCATTTCATCAGCACCCAGATGCTCATACCTACTAAACCAGTGGGGAATTTCACAGAATCAACATTTTCTGTTTATCGGGTTGTGCTTTCTGGGGACTACCTCGGACATGCTTTTCAGATCATTCAAGCCCCCCCCAAAATACCACATTTGAGAAATATTTATTTAATTAAAGGTGAATTGGCTTGACCGACGTTTCTTCAAAGAAGTTAGGTTAAATGAACAAATGTGTAACCATTTTTATGGCATTTTAAGATATATAGATTGGATGCCTCTAAGAGAAACATGGATAGGTAGAAACAAGGAAATACATTTTAAAACTTAAGAAACTTGGAGAATAAATCTTCCACCTTTCAGTCAACCTGTTTTACAGTAGCAAGCACAGTGTCTTGCACATAGTTGATATACAAGTATTTATTTAATGATTGCAAATATTTATTTAGTGAATTATATTTAGCTGTCAAAAAAGAATAATTTCAATCTTTCAATGAAAAACAATCAGTCTGCAATGCTAATACTTTGCTTGATGCAGATATGATCTGAGATGCTTTTTCCAGTATCCTCTCTTCATAGTATTGGCTGTTACATTAAAATGTAGATATAGCTGGAAATTCTGGAATGTATGCATGCTGAGAAGTGCATTTGGAAGACCTAAGACTTGGCCCCTTATTTGAGATTCATTTCTTCCATTCTAGTTAGGATTACTGAGTTACCGAGCTGATTACTGAGTTGATGAAATCATGAGCAATATTGTTTTTTAATACAAACTTCATTAAGTTGATTCAGTAAAGTAATAAAAGTTGATTAAAATGAAGTGTGGGCAATTTGCAAACACTAACTCTAAGTGGAAAATATAACTGTAGCAGAGCGTAGGTGGTGGCTTTTCTTATTTCAGTGTTTAGTCCTAACTGCCCAAAATATCTACCAGTATTAGCATAGCAGAAATAAGACCATATGCTAAAATAACATAACTGCTGACCTCGCTGCTTTATATGTAAATGTGGGGACGCTTAGCTGTAATGCTGAACAGAAGAAAAAAACAGACTGTTAAATTTCCAACAGTGATCCAGCTATTACAAGACTAGAAAAACTCTGCCAAGATCCAGCCATCTTTCCTAGTCTGTTGCTTGCAGAGCTGTGCATTCTCCAGTTCATTCAATGCAATTCATTCCATTCCTCCCATATTTTCAGAACTTTCTAATGAGATTGTTAGCTTTGATTCCTCCTCCACTTCCACATAATCTTTTTGGGGTTTTTTTGCGGTACGCGGGCCTCTCACTGTTGTGGCCTCTCCCGTTGCAGAGCACAGGCTCCAGACGCGCAGGCTCAGCGGCCATGGCTCACGGGCCCAGCCGCTCCGCGGCATGTGGGATCTTCCCAGACCGGGGCACGAACCCGTGTCCCCTGCATCGGCAGGCGGACTCTCAACCACTGTGCCACCAGGGAAGCCCCAATCTTTTTGGTTTTGTGGTTTGTTTTATTCCTGAAATATTAACAAAGCAAGTCAGAAGTGCATCTGATTCTCTATTTTGGAAAAAATTAGATTTTTAGCAGACATTTCATAGTCACATCTTTTACTAGAATTTTCTCTTTTTGCCAGTTTTATAATCTATGTCACAAAAATATTACCCTTATCTTTATTCTGGCTCGATGGTCTGTAGCATATCCTGCAAAAATAGCATGTGTCTTTTTCTTTTCTTTTATCCCTAGCCAAGTGTTCTCTGCTGTATGACTATCCATGACCATGGATTTCCATATGATTTAAATACGTTTTAAAAATGCAGTTCTATACAATGCAATAGCAAAAAAATAATAATAATAATCTGATTTAAAAATGGGCAGAGGAATTGAATAGACATTTTCCAAAGAAGACATACAAATGGCTAACGGGTACTTGAAAAGGTATTCAACATCACTAATCATCAAGGAAATGTGAATCAAAACCACAATGAGATATCATCTCATACCTGTTAGGATGGCTGTCATCAAAAAGACAAGAGATAGGGCTTCCCTGGTGGCGCAGTTGTTGAGGGTCCGCCTGCCGATGCAGGGGACACGGGTTCGTGCCCGGGTCTGGGAAGATCCCACATGCCGCGGAGCGGCTAGACCTGTGAGCTATGGCTGCTGAGCCTGCGCGTCCGGAGCCTGTGCTCCGCAACGGGAGAGGCCACAACAGTGACAGGCCCACGTACCACACACACACACAAAAAGACAAGAGATAACAAGTTTTGGCAAAGACATGGAAGAAAGGGAACCCTTGTGTACCATTGGTGGGAATGTAAATTTGTGTAGCTACTATGGAAAACAGTATGGAGTTTCCTCAAAAAATTAAAAATAGGGGCTTCCCTGGTGGCGCAGTGGTTGAGAGTCCGCCTGCCGATGCAGGGGACACGGGTTCGTGCCCTGGTCCGGGAAGATCCCACATGCCGCGGAGCGGCTAGACCTGTGAGCTATGGCTGCTGAGCCTGCGCGTCCGGAGCCTGTGCTCCGCAATGGGAGAGGCCACAACAGTGAGAGGCCCGCGTACCGCAAAAAAAAAAAAAAATTAAAAATAGAACTACTATATGATCCATCAGTTCCACTTCTGGGTATATGAAGGAAACAAATTGCTTTCTTGAAATATGTGCACCCCCATGTTCATGGCAGCATTATTTACAATAACGAGGACATGGAAATAACCTGTGTCCAACAATGGACGAATGGACCAAGAAGATGTGGTGTATGTATATATATATATATATACACACACATACACAAGGGAGTACTATTCAGCCATAAAAATAAGGAAATCCTGCCATTTGCAACAACATGGGTAGACCCTGAGGGCATTATGCTAAGTGAAGTAAGTCAGACAAAGAAAGACAAATACTGTATGATATTTATATATGAAAACCAAGAGAAAATTAACTCATAGAAACAGAAAGCAGATTAGTGGTTGCCAGAGGTAAGGGGTAGAGGGTTGGAGAAATGGGTGAAGGTGGTCAAAAGATACAAATTTCCAGTTATATGATAAATAAGCTCTGTGGATATAATGTACAGCATGTACATTACTTTCAAATATACAGTGTTTATCTTGTTATATACAACAACTATAGTTAACAATACTGTATTGTATATTTTAAAATTGCTAAGAGAATATAGATCTTAAAAGTTCTCATCACAAGAAAAGAATCTGTGAGGTGATGGATGTTAACTAAATATGTATTATTTCACAATATATACCTATATCAAATCATTATGTTGTACACCTTAAACTAATTCAATATTTTATGTCAATTTTAACTCAATGAAACTGAAAAATATAAAAATGCAGTTCTATTCCCCTCAGATTACTTTCAGCATCTTCTAGTTATGAGTTTTATTTCACCAAGTCCATGATAGCTAGGAGATAATTCCAAGTTTATTTAATTTGTTGTCCACTAATGTGTGGAAATATATAAAGAACTTCCAAATGAAAACAGTGGCTATATTTTTCAGAGCTGTCTATAGTAAGGGACTCAGCCACTTTCAGTGGTGTTTGGCAGAGACGCAAAGGCAGGTAGGAAGTAGAAAAGCTTCATAGTACAAAAAGGAGGAGGCGTCAGGTATGTGCTGATTGGAGGCTGTTCACCTGTGGAAGCTGGATGCAGGCTAGCTAGAAGAAGTGCAGCTTACGTGATTGGTCTGGGGAGCATATTTGACTTTCTCCGGTTGGTCCTGCACTGGAAGCAGGGATTAAAGGTAGGGAAGCTGGCAGTCTTTGCCCAAGTCCTGATCCTTCTGGGCTGATTGCTGGAGGTTGAGGTTTGGCTTCCTGGATTGGTTGCTGCAGACCTTGTGGGTCTATTGTCCTATATACTGTCTTACTTTACTATTGACTGTTTACATACTCATTTCCTCAAATGTCAGAGTTTTGGCTTAGTAGCTGTTTGAATCAGACCCAGGAATGGCTGGTAACTGGCTGGGTTCACTGGGACATGGCATGTGAGTTGGGACAGGTAATGGAGCACCCTGACGTCTGACAGCCAAATTCTACATAGTAGACAATGGACAAAGTAGCACGATGGGGGAACATATGTAATGACCCCAAAGACCTCCTTCAACGCTAAGAATCCCAAGATTCTGTGAGATAGTTGTTGAGAAATGCAGTCTTTCAACTCCTGCACAGCCACATAAGAATGGGCCTTGGCCCTGGAAACCTTCCTTAAGAAAATAAAAAGCCCTCACAGCCTGT
The DNA here is from genome assembly GCF_003031525.2 of Neophocaena asiaeorientalis asiaeorientalis. Lineage (NCBI taxonomy): Eukaryota > Metazoa > Chordata > Mammalia > Artiodactyla > Phocoenidae > Neophocaena > Neophocaena asiaeorientalis. Next base: position 8,646,779 of record NW_020175821.1, read on the forward strand.
GCTGGGCCTATTGCCTTGTGCGGAAATATCTTTTCCTGTTTTAGACTCAAATGTACTCCTTTTGTTCTGTGTAAGCCTGTGTGTCGTATGGCACCTGGTTAACTCCTCTACTGTAGCCATTACTGGTGAGGAGGGAATCGGGTCCTTCTCTTGCAGCAGGAGAAGGGTGTGTGCAGACCATCACCCTGCATCAGCTGCAGGGCGAGACCCACTGGCCTTGGGGGAACCAATATGCAAACACTGAAGCTGATCTTGCTTTTTCTCTTCTCTATTTGAGGGAAACGTTGTTCCATCCAGTTCCTGCATGAATTGTGTCTTTCTTGGTGACTTTGAACCATGGAGTGGGTTATCATCCTGGGACTCCTCTCCTGGAGGTGACAGTGGGTGTCACTTGCCTGATAGCTGTCATCAAGGAAATCTGGCTGTAGGAAGAGGGAACCCAGCCATGGGAATAGGATTCTAGAGGAAGATTTAAACCCTAGTTCCTAGAGCACTACCAGGTACCTAGTATGTAGAGGAATGAAGGAAGGACTGAGAAGAAGAAAAAAATCAACCTTATCCAGCAACTTATGAGGATAAAAAACGGTGCTAGATCTGGACAATAAGGTTCTCAGCCAGAACCCAGGCACTATTCATAGAACAAGAACATGAGGTCCTGCTTGATGCTGAGCTACTCGAAATTCCTCATTAGAAATTAAATGGGCCCCAAACAACTCTATGTGAAACTGCGGCTGCCAGGCAGCGTCACGAGCCATGGCTCTCCATCAGGCCCAGGGCCGAGCTGCCTGCAGGAGACTGTTGAGATTGGGTTATTCGTGCTGCTCCGCCCAGCACGCACCCTCTCTCCTTGACTCCTTTCCAGAGTCTTCCTGTGCCTCCAGAGCATCCGCCAGATCCTCAGACCTTTTATTCAAACGTCTCATCTCTCCACCTCCCCTGGTTTCTCCCTGAGGTCTTCTGCCACCAGCCCATCGGAGGGGCAGCTACCCTCCTCTCACACTCACCCAGAGTCCTGTCTTTCCACTTGTCACCACTGCTGCCCTTTCTCTTGTAACCAACGTCCTTCTTGGAAGCTATAGTACCCTCCTCCTTCCTCTAAATCCTGTCATCTCACAGTTTAAATCCTTTGATATCTTCTAATTTCTCTTAAGATAAAGACCAACACCCTTAACAAGGCCACGTAAGGCCCTGAGTGAGCTGGCCCTTGCCAACAGCGTCAGCTGAGGATGAATAAATTCCCACGACGCACATGGATTTATGTGGTAGAGAGTTTATCTTTAACCTAAATGAATATGCTCCCTACTGCCAGGCATAGAGACCTCCACCTCAGATTCTTGAGCCTTACACTCATGCAACAAGTATTTATCAAGTGCATACCTGACACAGGACACTGAGGCAGACACTGAGGATATAGCAGTAGAAAAAAACAAAAAAAGCAGGTGTGATCCTTGCCCCTCAAGGAGTTAAGACTAACGCATTAGCTCTCAAACTTCAGTTTGCATCAGAATCACCCTGCGGGCTGCTTAAAACCCGGCCCCACCCCCAGAGTTTTCTGACTAAGTAGGTCTGGAGTGGGGCTTGAAGATTTGCATATTCCTAACAAGTTGATAGGCTGATGCTACTGGTCCACAGCCCACACTTTGAGAACTCCTGCTCTAGGAAGGCATAAAGGTAAAACACAATTAATTACACAGTACTTTATTTACTTACAGTATATGCTGAGGAGAAGCATAGGGTATTATGGTCTAAGTTAGCCAAGGCTTCCTTGAGAAGTCATTGAGCTGAACCTTGGGAATGAACCAGAATGGGATGGATGAAAAAGGAGAGGGAGTAAGGTCATTCTAGGCAGAGGGCCTTTGTGAAGTTTTGATGCATTTGGAGAATTGAAAAAAGGCCTTGGTTGGAGGTCAGAACAAGAGTGAGAGCGTGCTCTCAGATGAAGTTGGACTCTTACCTTCCTTTACCAATCTGCTTAACAGGTGGTGTTTCCCGCTGGTCAACTAACAGAACACTTCTCGAGGGAGGATGCACATTGGAATCACCTGGGGAACTTATAAAACTGCTAATGCCTAGAAATTCTGATTTAATTGGTCTAGGTCGGGCCCTGGATTTTGATAATTTTTAAAATCTCCCCAAGTGATTCTACTTCGCAGCCAGGGTTGAGAATCTAAGAAGATTGCAATTTCCATCTTTTGTATCCCTTCTCCAAAGGACTTAGGATTTCTTAGGATTTTCTTCTTTTCCAGTAGCTTGACATATTCTTGAATATGAATTCTTCACTCTTTAAGATATATCCCCTGGGATCCATTGTAAGATGAGAGAATGCAACACAAAATTCACTAGTAGTTTCTTCTTTTAAGCAATCAACAAAGTAAAAATGGAAACAGAGAAAAAGACTGATTTTAGTCAGCTGAGAATATCATTTTAAGTGCGGTCATTGGCTTTTAGGCCATAGTATTTCTGTTTGAGGTTGAAATTTTCCACAATTTAATCTTATTTCAAGTAAACGTTTTGTTGTTGCTCATACTTGTAGTTATAAACATCTAGAGAGAAGGACTATGTCTTATAACATAACATAATTTTCAATGACCGAATAAAAAGTTAATGTAGAAGTGGTCATTATTTTATATTTCTATCCCCATTTACCTGTAGGCTCATGGTTTTTCCCCATTACACTTCTTTAAGGGAGACCAATATTATTCCACTCTCCCCTCACACTGTCACTGCAGTCAATGAACACTTATTAAGGGAAAGAAGGGAAGGAAGGAAGCCTGAGAGAATGGGAGCAGGGAGAGGAGAGAAAAAGCACCGAGAGCAAGGGTGACCTCAGGATCCTGCCCACATGGCAGGAAAGGAGAAGCAAGGGGGCCACCTGTGGGTGGAGTGTTGAGGCACGCCGCACACACTGCTTCATTTTACCCTCCCAAATACCCTGTATCATGGGTACTGTTATTCTCATTTTGCCCACAAGGAGCCAAGACTGAGAGACTTTAAGCTCGCACATTTTTTACTCCATGCTAGACACTGTGTTAAGTGCTTCCCATGAATTATTTTCTTAAACCCTTACAACTGCTTGAGTTGGGTACCACTATCCCGTTTTTACAAAGAAATCATTTTGGAGAGGCAAAATCACCTACCTGGTCATACATACCTAATCAGGGGAGCAAGTGGGATTTGAACTCAGGCAGGACCTTCTTACCCCACTTCCAGGCTCTTCATACTGTGCTGCTCCACATGCAGAAGCTGAGAAGGATGTGGTTCTCTATGACCCAGGGTCCCTGGCGTTTTCAGTGATATCGCATTGCAGAGGAAGAATATGTTTGAAGCGTGGAAAAAGGAAGGTCAGTCAAGGAAGGACTTAAGGAGGAACAGGGGGAAGACCTCCCTGGTGGTCCAGTGGCTAAGACTCCACGATTCCAACGCAGGGGGTGCAGGTTCGATCCCTGGTCAGGAAACTAAGATCTCACATGCTGTGCAGAGCGGCCAAAACTAATAATAATAATAAAATAAAAAGCATTTGAAAATTAACCTATCTATGTGGACTGACAAAAATTTTTAAAAAGAAGCAACAGGGAAGATGAGACACTAGAAGACACTGGTTGACACTTATGAATGTTGTCTCCCTGGGACGACCTGTGTGGAGCTACATACCTGGCTCCGAGCAGAGGACAAAAGGGAGAAAAGTCACGACTTCTGTTCTTAAAGACTCAAGAGAGGATGTAAATGGATATTATGTGCATGAGAACACACATGGAAAAGGGACACCGTGTAAATAACCCCAGTTTAAAATGCACATGTGCTAAGGGCACTGTGGAAACTGGACCAAGGACCTGGAACCAGGGAGTGTAAGCTGGGACCGGAGGTGGGTTGGTGGGAAAGAAGGGGTGAGCAGGAGAAATGCTTTGAAGGTGACTGTGTGAGGAGCAGAGGATGTGGACTTTGCCAGGGTGGGATGTACTAGTCTACAATTTAGCCAAGATGTGGCAAAAGGTGAGGGCAGTGGGGTCACAGAGTTGAAAGGCTGGCAGACCTCGCTAGAGTCCTTAGAACTGTTGAGTGTTAATGAAGAGTCCTACTCAACAGGCCAACCAACCTTCTCCAACCAGAGTTGGAAAAGACCTTAGAGGTCATCCGGTCTGCTGCTACTCAAAGTGTGGTCCTCAGAGCCTGTTAAGGATGCAAACGCTCAGCGCCCTCCCACTCCTGAATTAGGATCTAAGTTTTTTTTTTTGCGGTACGCAGGCCTCTCACTGTTGTGGCCTCTCCCATTGCGGAGCACGGGCTCCGGACGCACAGGCTCAGTGGCCATGGCTCACGGGCCCAGCCGCTCTGCGGTATGTGGGATCTTCCTGGACCAGGGCACGAACCCATGTCCCCTGCATCGGCAGGCGGACTCTCAACCACTGCACCACCAGGGAAGCTCAGGATCTACGTTTTATCAAGATCCCCTGGTAATTGTACAAACATTGAAGTGTATGAAGCACTGAAGGAGAATTCATCAGGGATAACAGCTCTTGCCTCCTGTCAGTGTGCAAAAGAACTATGCCCAGAATGCTAAGGAACCAGAATTTCGTTGAAGAGGGAAGAGGCTTTTTCGTGCATCTTGTTGTTTAATGCTTCCCTAACATTGCCTGGTACTGCTAGAATATTGAACTTCATGAGAGATGAAAGGTCAGCCCTAACCCGTGGAACAGTAAAAGATGCGGTTTAGCATCCTACAGGTCTAACGTCAGTGATTTCAGGATACTTCAGCCAGCTGATCCTGGTTGCTGCGACTCTATTATGAAGCACAAAACCCCTACAAAGGCCAGAGAGTAGAGGCCCCTGGGAAGAGTGGTCTGAGGAATGAGAAGGGAGCCCGGTGTGACGCAGGTGATCCAGAGAGCCAGACTTGCCTCCCAGGATCTTGGTGGTTGTTAAATATTTCAAGCTGGTGGTAGCTTGAAAGCAGCTGTGGTGGGAATCGTTATACCACAGAAATCAACAAACACTAACAAATCCAGGCTTTCTTTCTTTCAGAGAGCCAGTTTAGCAGCACACCACTGTGGGAGAGTACAGGTGGGAGGAGAAAAAGTCCAGGAGTTAGTACATGTAAAGTGTGGAGGGAGAAATTCAGGGAAGAAGACAAGTGAACTCCTAGGAAATGATGCTACTAGAGGTCCCTCATTCCAAACTCCTGGTAGTAACTGGGATTCATCCACTAGCCGCACTTCTTTTTTTTTTTTTTGCGGTACGCGGGCCTCTCACCAATGTGGCCCCTCTCCCGCCGCGGAGCACAGGCTCCAGACGCGCAGGCTCAGCGGCCATGGCTCACGGGCCCAGCCGCTCCGCGGCATGTGGGATCTTCCCGGACCGGGGCACAAACCCATGTCCCCTGCATCGGCAGGCGGACTCTCAACCACTGCGCCACCAGGGAAGCCCTAGCCGCACTTCTAAAAGTCCTTTTCACAGGGCTGTCTCAAGAGTGGGAGTTCATTGAAGCTTTGAAGGAAGTGAAAAGGTGTGAACTAATGTGGAGAATCAAGTCATGAACTGACCAGAGAAACATATAAAGATGGCTGGGCAGCTAATGCTCTATGTGGGTAAAATGTCCCGGTAAGTTTTCATCTGCTGGGGTATAAGCCCAGAGAAGGTGCATGGTGGGTTCATCTAGGATGGGGGCTTTTTGTCAAACACATGGATGTGTGTTTCATTCTTATTACGTTTGCATCCAAACCAGTCTTCTCTGGTGACTTAGATGTACCCCTTGTGCTCCTGGTATTATCATTACTTCTGGTTAAAAAACAAGTTTCTGATAAAGAAGCGTGTCATTAGAATGCATCTCTCTCTCTCCTTTTAATTAAGTTGTCAAATGCATTTAATAAACTATATCCCCAAACATCTCTGCTTCAGCCAGGCCGCGTTCCTTAGTTTCCATTGAAAATGTCTTGAACTTTCCCACCTCTAAAGCTTTGCTTCTTCTGTGCCTCTTGTTTGAGATGCCACTCCCTTTCCTGTCCTCCTTGTCAACTCTACTCAAACCTCAAGACCGAACACTACCTCCTCCAGGAAGTCTTCCCTGATCACTCCAGCCTGTAGTAAACTCTTTCTCCATTCAACACTAACTGTCTGGACGATGTCCTTGGGGATTGTGTCTTCTATTTTTTCAAATGAATATCAGGAGGTATGGTCTATCTATTGCAGAGTTCCAACTATGCAGACTTATGACAGTCAACAGTTGCCTTCAGGAGGGCACTTGATAAAAATAATACACATTTTCTGCCTTCACAAATCTTCTCTCCACCGTCAAGTTCCTCAGTAGTCTTCTAAGCATGCCTGCCCAGTGCCAGTTATCATTCTTCTCTGTTTGTTGTTCTAAAACTAGACATTGTGACAATACCAGTGGCAACGCTGCCCTTCCTTTCATCATACCAGCCAGCTCAAGCTGGCAAAAAAGGATCAACTGACTTTGGTTCCAATCTAAATCTTTGCTTTTAGATGATCAAATAACATAAACCTAATTTAAGTAAACAAGAATAATGCGTTTTTATAATACAATAGGCTTACCCTTACTGGGGCAAAGGGAAAAAAAGAAATACCTTGATAATCCCAACTGAGTCTCTAATTAGCTAAACAGAAAGGAATATAGTTTTGAGAACTGGGAGAAGGGAGCAGGGCAAATATTCCCAGACCCCCTCCCTGGCACCCCCATGGCTGCACAGTTAGGTAGTAGGGAGGCCTGATCATGTAGGCACCTTTCTTACAGGTACAGGGATTTTCCTTGAAGAGAGGATTTTTTTTTTGCCTCCTGGTGCCTTATGAAATACTAAGACTGGATCGTGTCACACATGGACATGACCAGATCTCTGGAAGAGCTAATTATAAACATGGTGTTTATTTTCTAGGCCTCGTGTCATCTGGTTTTCTTTTCATTTATATGAAATAGGAGACATCAGCTTTGAAGACTTGCTGACACTTTAATGAAAAGAACTTTGGTTGTGAGTTGGTTGCTTTTTATTTCTGTTTCCATGCAGTCCCTAAATTGAATATCTCAAATTCACTTTGGAGGTGAGATTCACATCTTACTTTCTACTAGAGAAAATCCACAAATTAGCACAGGATAGGAATCTCTCCCTGACTCCAAAGGCAGGGCAGAGGGACAGGTCCAGTACAAGTCTCTGATACACTCATGATTTCCCCTCCTTTGTTTGGCCAAGGTTAAATTGTTCTATATTGTACTGACACAATGTTATACATAAACACCCAGGTTACAAACCCCTTCCTTCCCTTCCCCCAATTTACACATACCCTAATTTTTTTTCAGAGCAACTCAACAGAATCTGGAGATAATTTATCACAGGATAAGAATTCTTTCTCAGTTCATTGCTCAGAAAATTTATAATCCTTTGGTGGTTTTTCAAGACCATCAAAGAAGTAAGTTGAAAATAAGTAAAAGCAAAGGCAACTAAATTCTTAAATAGTTTTTTTCACATTCAAATATCCTTAAGAGTCAAAATATAGAATAAAACTTCCTCCTTAAAACAGATAAAAATAACATTCTTAAAAACTGTTGTATTTTTCTTAGCTTCACTCAATCAAAACTATACCTCATTAGCAGGCTGTGAGGGAGATAATACACTATGGTTCCTGGACTTTGGAAGCCAACATTTCAAAAGAAGAAAACGGATAAGCACAAAGAAGTTATTAAAGGCATCTGACTGAAGTGCATGTGTTTATGACCTGCAATAAACATAGAACAAGCAACCTGTATCCGTTAGAAGATGGGAGAGCAGGGGCTGGCTAGGGGTGACACACAGGAAGGAGTGTTGGGAATCAAGTTGGCTTGGCGTTGTGCTGGAAAGATCTTTTGAAAGGGAATGCCTACAGAGATTAGAAGAAAAGGAGAAATGATTTGGCAGGAAAGATTAGAGATAATACTTATGTAGGTCTTCTTTAACTTATTGTACTAATGTTTTCTAGTTTTGTGTACAGAGGTCTTAAATATCTTTAATTGGCTTTAATCCTAGGTATTGATGTTTTCTGATGCTATCTTAAATGGCATATTTTATTTATTTAAAAATTTTTTTTTATTTAAGTATAATTGATTTACAATGTTGTGTTAATCTCTGCTGCGAAGCAAAGTAACTCAGTTATACACATATAAACATTCTTTCTTATATTCTTTTCCATTATGGTTTATCCCAGGATATTGAATATAGTTCCCTGTGCTATACAGTAGGACCTTGTCATTTATTCATTCTATATATAATAGTTTGCATCTGCTATCCCCGAACTACCAATCCTTCCCTCCCCCACCTCCCTCCCCCTTGGCAACCACAAGTCTGTTTTCTATGTCTATGAGTCTGTTTATGTTTTGTAGACAGGTTCATTTGTGCTATATTTTAGATTCCACATGTAAGTGATATCATATGGTATTTGTCTTTCTCTTTCTGACTTACTTCACTTAGTATGATCATCTCTAGTTGCATCCATGTTGCTGCAAATGGCATCATTTCATTCTTTTTTATGGCTGAGTAATATTCCATTGTACATATATACCACATCTTCTTTATCCATTCATCTGTCAATAGACATTTACATTGTTTCCATGTTTTGGCTATTGTAAATAGTGCTGCAATGAACATTGGGGTGTGCATGTATCTTTTTGAATTATAGTTTTGTCCAGGTATATGCCCAGGAATGGGATTGCTGGATCATATGGTAATCCTATTTTTAGTTTTCTGAGGAACCTCCACACTGTTTTCCATAATGGCTGCACCAATTTACATTCCCACCAACAGTGTAGGAGGGTTCCCTTTTCTCCACACCCTCTCCAGCATTTGTTATGTGTAGACTTTTTGATGATGGCCATTCTGACCCGTGTGAGGTGGTACTTCATTGCAGTTTTGATTTGCATTTCTCTAATAGTTAGTGATGTTGAGCATCTTTTCATGTGTGAAATGGCATATTTTAAATTTTTTTAAAAATTTGTTTATTGCTGGCATGTAGAGATAGAGTTGATTTTTGTATATTGTCCTTTAATTCACTGACTTTGTTATATTCATTTATTAAATTAGTTTGGCTATAAATCCTTTCATATTTTTTACACTCACTATTATAACAGCTTTGTTTTTTCCTTTCCAATTCTTATACCTTTGACTCTATTTCTTGCCTTAGTGCACTGCTTAGGATCACTGGTATAATGTAGAATAGAAGTGATGCTACCAGGCATCTCTGTCCTCTTTACAGTCTAAGGGAACAAGACATAAATGTGCTGTCTGCTTTAGCTTTGATGTAGATACTCTTTATTAGACTAAGGGTTTTCTTCCTATTCTTTATTTACTGGGAGCTTTTATTATGAATGGGTGTTAACTTTTATCAAATGTGTTTTCTGCATATATTGGATGGATCACGTGATTACTCCCGTCTTCTGTTAATGTGCCGAATTACACAAACTGATTTTTAAATGTTAAACCAACCTTGCATTCTTTTGTTCTCTGTGCTTTAGTTCTCTATCTTAAAGCTCGTTAATCCTTCCTTCAACTGTGTCAATCTGCTTTTAAGTTTATCCCAGTTATTATATTTATTATGTGCTTTAGTTTTACAATTTCATGTCTTTCTTTTTCATAGATTCCAATTCTTAGATGAAATTCTCCATTTTGCCATTTATTTTCTTGAACATATTAATCAGTTTTTTAAAAAATATACTTAACATTCATGTCAGATAACTTCAGTGTCTGGATCTCCTGATGGTCTCTTTCTATTGTCTATTTTTTTTTTCTTGTGGGTTTTCGATTATTTGGTCTTGCCAAGTACTCTTTTATTACATACCAGACATTATGTATGAAAAATCGTAGAGATTATTTAAAGCTCTGTAGTATATCTTCCTCCAGAGGTTATTAACTTTTGATTTTGACAGATAGGGTAAGGCCGGTCACTTTAAACTATACTGGGACTGAGCTGACTCAAAGTCTGTTTACTGTCAGTCTGGCTTTACTCCTGAGGAATACCTCCCTGTGGGTCTTGGCTGAGGCCCGGACTTTTACCTGGGCCAGTCTTCCTTGGCACACCCTATACTCCAACTCTGCCTCTCCCCGACCCCAGCCCACGGAGACTGTTTTCATCTCTGCTCAGTTCTTAGCTTCTGGCTGCCACCTTCTTCTCAGCTTCTGCTGTAGCTGCCATTCCCCACCCCTGACAAATTGGCAAAGGCCTCAAGGGGAAAAGCGGCAACAAATATCGGGCTACACTCTTTTTTTTTTTTTTGCGGTACGCGGGCCTCTCACTGCTGTGGCCTCTCCCGTTGCGGAGCACAGGCTCCGGACGCGCAGGCCCCTCGGCCACGGCTCACAGGCGCAGCTGCTCCGCGGCATGCGGGACACAACCGGACCAGGGCACGAACCCGTGTCCCCTGCATCGGCAGGCGGACCCTCAACCACTGCTCCACCAGGGAAGCCCCCGGGCTACACTCTTTACTTCCCTTCTCTCTGATGATCTTGGCCCCTAAAGTCTTCCCTTCCTTGATCTTCAGTGCCGTCAAATAAATTTTTTTTAATGCTTTATCCAGCTTTCCTAGTTGTGTTGGATGGGAACATGCTAGTCCATCATAGCCAGTGTGGAGCTTTATATCATTCGCAATTAAGTGTTCATTGACAACATAGAATCAGAGGAATTTTTCAGGTGGGAATGGTTTTCTGTGAAATGTCACTGTGTCAATAAACCTTATGTTAAAAAGTCTTAACTCCTCGGCTGTTTAAATTGAGGAGGTACAACAGGGAGGTCAGAAATGTAGCTATACTTTCTTTTTTATTCTCTGAAATGAAATGATGTGCCTATTTTATCTGTTAAGTTGGGTTCTCAAGCTGCCGTACATGGTACGTACGTACAGGGGTTTTTTTGTTTGTTTTTTTTGTTTGTTTGTTTATAGTTGTAGCTGGTGGACTCTAGATCGCAGGCTCAGTAGCTTTGGCACATGGGCTTAGTTGCTCCACGGCATGTGGGATCTTCGGACCAGGGATCGAACCCATGTCCCCTGCGTTGGTAGGTGGATTCTTAACCACTGTACCATCAGGGAAGTTCCGTAATGGTCTAGTTTTTAAACCAGATATTTCATGCATTATTTTCTTTGCACACTTATGAAAGCCTAAAGGAAAGACATATTATTTCTCAAACTATAGACCATTCTACTTGAGCTGCTCCAACTAATATATTATAAATTCATAAGAAGTAGCATTGAGAGGAACACTAGAACAGTCTAAGACATAGGAGAATACAAAATATGTTGAATTTGAAGCATGGAACTCAGACTTCTGCCCCCAAGAGGTTGTGATTCCATAGATTTGAAGTAGGAAATTTCCAGATGATTCCTTTGCAGGTAATCTGAAGATACACTTTGAGAAACACTAGTTTGTAGATTTAACCCTAGTAATTCCCAATGTTTACTGTTACTCAACTGTGTTATATTTGTTTCATGAAAACAAGAAACTGGTCTGAAGTTTTTGGAATTCCATGTACATTTAATTTTTAATGTGATTACTGTCCAAAATAGTATTCATTGCACTAGTATAGTGTAATACTTAAGTGTATGAGTTTGGGAATCAGATTGCCTAATGTTTCAAATTCTAATCCCGTCCTAAATAGCTGTGTGACTTTGGACAAGTAACCTAACTTCTCTGAACCCTGGTTGGGGATTAAATTGTTGAAATATATGCAATGCATTTATCATTGATAAAAGCACTTTTAAAATACTAATTATTACAACAACCTTGTGAGTAGATGGCATAATTTTTCTTGCTTTCCTAGTGGGGAAATTTAAGTCTAGAAAATTTGAGTAAACTATTTAAGCTGAAGTAATTACGGAGTGGCAGAGGCAGTGGTGAGGCTCAGGTCTTTATGAGCCTATTCACTGGCTCGTACTCTAAACTTCTTCCCACTATCCAATGTCCCCGACACCCACACCACCTGGTGGGTATAAATGTTATCTCAAGAAACATTTTCCCTAGCTCAGTGCCACTCGGAGTGTTCCTTCAGCATCAGTATCATGCAGGAGCATTTTAGAAGTGCAAATACTCATGCCCCACCTCAGGCTTACTGAATCAGAAACTCTAGGGATGGGACCCAGCAATCTGAGGTTTACCAAGCTCTCAGGGTGATTCTGCTGTAAGTTTGAGAAGCACACAAGTAGATCAGTGGTTCTCATCTTTGGCTAGTCATTAGCATTACCTGGCGCTTCAAAAAAAAAAAAAGAAAGAAAAAAACCCAGATGCCAGGTGCAACCAGACCAATTAAATCAAAATCTATGGAGGCAAGACCCAGCTATCAGCTCCCCAGGTGATTCTATGTGTGGACAAGATTGAGAACAACTGGCCTAGATTTTTGTCTGCTAGATAACCCCTATCCACAAGACTGATAATTCCTTTATCCCTTACATACTCCCGCCTTTTTTAGGTTCCCAGCAGTCCCTGGGGATATCTCGTAGATGCTCAGGGTAAAGTGTGGACTATGCTCTCTGGCTACTGCCATGCCTAGTCTACCCTGGCCATCATTTGCACAGCCTGTGCCACTTGTTCCCAGCTGCCAACATCCCAGCCTCATAGATGCCTTGTCCCGGTGCTGCGTCTCAGGCTAAATACCATTCACTGCTCAGTGGTGGATCTGGACCAGAGCAGGAAACTGGCTTCCCATCCTCTAAGTTGTGCTCTTTTATTGTGGGATGGCTCTCTTTGTTTGCAAAATAGACCTTTCAGTTCAAGGTGTTCACGTGCTCCTGGAGTAGCTCAGCTGGGATTTTTTTTTTTTTTTTTTTTTTGATCCCAGACCGGGGCACGAACCCGCGTCCCCTGCATCGGCAGGTGGGCTCTCAACCACTGCGCCGCCAGGGAAGCCCAGCTGGGATGTTTTGAAGAGCTACCATGCTATTAATCAGGAGCATCTCTCCTGTCCAATCTTCAGGTCCTATTGCTGAGCCCGCTCGTTGTGCCAGGTTCCACCTTAAGTAGGGATAAACCCTCTTTCTTGGAGCTCCTCCATCACACTGCGGTTTGCCTGCTGTCACCAGCATCTTATTCATCAGACCTGCCCATGGATGTTGGAACCGCTTCAGCCTAAATGGCGCCTAACTGCACCTGCCATATCTATAAATTGGGCCAGCCAATATTCTTGCTATAAATATAGGGAATGAGATATATTTAGTGAGGCTAGTACTTAAATTGCATAACTATGGTAACATGAACATAGGAACTAATTCATTCAGAATCAGACTGAATGGAAAACTGAAAAAACTGGATTTTGGTGGGTGTACCTTATATTTTATTTTCAATACTTTTATATTTTGAGATAATTGTAGATTTGCATGCAATTATAAAAAAACAATTGAGAGAGCCCGCATAACCTTCATCTAGCTTCCCCCAGTGGAACTAACTATGGAACCATATCACAGCTAGGAAATTGGCACTGATACAATCCATCAACGACATTCAGAGATCACCAGTTTTAGTTTTACATGCACTCATGTGTGTGTCTGTGCATGTATTTAGTGCTATGTAATTTTATCACACACATAGATTGATATGGCCACCAAACTACAGACCATTTCCATCACAAGGATCTCTCATGCCACCCTGCTGACACCACCCTGGTGGGAGAATAGGAGCATTGCCTGCTTCCAACAGGGAGGAAATGTTAGAGCAGCTCCCAGATCAGTCCTACTAACACCACCGGGCAAGAGAATTGGAGTACCACCACCTGACTCTGCATGGGTGGGGTGGGGAGGGAGATCAGCTCCCAATGAAATGAAGGGTGAGCAAGATGAAATTTCCCCTTAGGGTCTGGCTAGGGTAGGGTGGGTATTGCCACAAAGGCTTTCCACGTGAGACTTCTCTTTTGTTGGTTCCTTGACTGGAGGAACAGACTTTTCTTAGAGCTTACTTTATCTGTGTCTGTTGGCAGTTCCAGGATGCAGACCACTAGAGTTCCTGTCTGGGATTTATGGAAGGCAGTTAAGAAACCTAAAAAACTCATCCCTCATCACCGTCCCAAAGTCCCTAGCAGTCCACCTTCTCCTTTCCTCCTTGGAGTGTTCCTCTGTTTGCTTGTTGTGTTATGTCCACAGTTATAAGAGGGAGGACCTGGGAGGCTCCATCTTGGCTAGAACCAGAAGTCTGATCTATACTTGATTTTTTTTTTTTTTTTTTCGGTACGCGGGCCTCTCACTGTTGTGGCCTCTCCCGTTGCGGAGCACAGGCTCCGGACGTGCAGGCTCAGTGGCCACGGCTCACGGGCCCAGCCGCTCCGCGGCATGTGGGATCTTCCCGGACCAGGGCACGAACCCGCGTCCCCTGCATCGGCAGGCGGACTCTCAACCACTGCGCCACCAGGGAAGCCCAATACTTGATTTTTAAGAGGAATAAATAGATAACAGGTATGTTGATACCAATAATTAATTCACAGAAGCAACTTTTCATGATGTTGTCATTTTAGTTTCACTCAATACTCTACATCTGTCATAAATATTATGCCATAGTAAGTGACAAGAGTTCATTTTCAAAATGAGACTACTCTGTAAATAACTCCTGAAGCATCAAAGAAAATTAAATTCTCTCTGTAGTTTTGTGTGGGTGTACTTAGATGAGTTTAATTCTCCAAACAATGGTTGTTTTCCACTTAACAAGAAACCTAATAGCGAACCAATTTGGCTAAAAGAGACTTTATTGTGCATGGAAAACTTGGAGCAGAGTTAGATAATTGACCAAATATGAGGACAGTTTTAAAAATAGCACCACTGAAGATAAAGATCCTAAACAACACTCAGAGATGCAATGTCTTTCTTCAAGTACGTGGAGCTTATTATGTAGAAATATCCACTGGCTAAGCAAGACAAAAGCATTGATTGAATAAACCACATCTGGATTTCAAGGGAACCCCATTTAGCCACAAAATTGGATTCTTCCTCTTGTTCGTATCTACATTTGCAAAATAAGCATCGCTATTTTGATTCTGTTTAGTTAGAAATAATGTTTTTTCAAATCAGAGAGCTTATTCCTTTAAAATATTTTGGTAAGTGATTTGTAAAATGAAAGACTAAGAACACTTTTGAGTTTCCACGTTAGGTGAAAGCAAGCCTGAATCTCCCAAAATTATTTGAAGTCCTTTGTTCAGAATCAGTCACTGAGAACTGAATATCTTCTTGATTGATGTTGAGAATTTAAAGTGTTCAGAAAAAAAAAATAGTGTTCAGAGAGACTAGAAGGGTAAAAGATACTTTATTGGAAATGACACAAGCTCTGAAAACAGAGTACTATATTTTCTTAGCAAGACACTTTTTCTGGTAAAAGATATATTGGTACACATCACAGTCTCAGGGTGGTGACATTATGAAATGTTAACTAGACCTTCTACTCCCACAAATATCTGAGGAAACAAAGAGCATTTGTTCAGTCTTAACCACTGCCCAAGACCACCTTTTTTTTTGATTAATTTTTTTTTATTGAAGTATAGTTGATTTACAATGTTGTGTTAGTTTCAGGTGTACAGCAAAGTGATTCAGTTATATACACATTCTTTTTCAGATTCTTTTCCCTTATAGGTTATTACAAAATATTGAGTATAGTTCCCTGGGCTACACAGTAGGTCCTTGTTTTTCTATTTTACATATAGTAGTGTGTATATGTTAATTCCAAACTCCTAATTTATCCCTCCCTGCCACCCTTTCCCCTTTGGTAACTATATGTTTGTTTTCTATGTCTGTGGGTCTATTTCTGTTTTGTATATAACACCAACTTTTTAAAAACTCTGTCTCCGTGATTGCAACTGAAGCAGATGCTTGGGGAAGGTGTGCTTGGTCTCTCCACAGTGATCTCCCTATGAAATAGAGGAAACGGAAGGAATAAAACTTTTACTCATGACAGATTCTCTCAGTTTCACGTAAACGTGTTCCACGTGAGAAAGTAGGCAAGCTTAACATTTAAGCTTTCATGTTTAGTCAGAATAAAGGTTAGTTTCCAGGTAGATCAAAGAAAACTCTGACTACACAAAGATATAAACTATGGAACAATATTTCAGGGTTTGCTCTTTAGGCCTGAAGCATGGGCACTTCTAGAACACTGGAGCTGTTCTAATAAACAAGGGTTTCTGCCTCTTGGGATCGCTTTTGCCACTTCCATTACCATTTTGGGGCCCACACCCCTGAGTTGGACAAAATGAGCACAGTTTACCTAAAGTTTTCCATTGCCCGGTGTGGAAGCAAAGCCTCAGCCCTTGTACCAGTATCTACAATGTGTTTCCGATTTATCATCTTCAGTTTTCTATTCGGATAGAAACTCATGGGAAGGGTGGAGGGGATATAGGTCTGTACCCCCATCACCATCTCCCTACCTGCTCTCTTCATCTCTCCCACCACCCTGGGCTAGCGGTTTAGTGATGTGATCCTCGAGTGGACACAGAAGGGACTGATTGTGCCAGTCTAAGGGCTCTCTTTCTGCACCCGCAGGAGTAGGGCTCTGGACAGAGGATACGGAGTGAAGACGGCTCTACCCACTGGTGGAGAGATGAGCCCAGCATGAATCTTTTGTGACAGTTATATTGAGCTACAATATTATACAGCAACTGGAACCTCTCCCTGGAAAATAGCATATTTAAATAGAGTTTGCAAAAGGGTTAACTGAACAGAGGACACCCTTCCTGTTCACCCATAAAGAATGTTCTCAGCTGAGGACTACCCAGTCCTTGCAGGTATGTCTTGGGTGATATGATGCTTTATCTGGTTACATCCTTTGGGTCGTGCTCGTGATTGTTCTGATCACTTGTCAAAGCCACACCAGGGTTCAATGGCAGATTCTTTTCTCAGTTCTCAAAGGCTGGCTCGTCTCTCTGAAATGCCACACACACGGAGGCCTACTTATTTGTGTGAGTGCCAGTATTCTCAATCAAGTAGCTGCTCGAGACACCTTTTCAGCTGTTTTTATTTTGGAGGGACAATCTCGGTTTCCTGCCTCTGGTTAACACAGGTGATTGGCTTTAGGGAAAGCCTTTTTTATTACTTTTTAATTTATGAAATTGTTAGAGTCTGTAAATGTAAGAGGAATTGGTTATTTGTAGACCTAACCAAGAGGAGTTTGGAAATACTCATCATAAAATAGCTGTAAATATTCCCTAAAGCAACCGCTTTCAGACTCTCCACAGAAAGACAAAGCCTACAGTAATATATGTGGTTTAGTTTTATGTTCATGATAGATTCCTCTTTTTAGACTGTAATTTTGAAACAGTTCAACAGCTGAGTTGGCAACTAAAGCCCACCCTCTAAAATATATAAGTGAAACGTGGATGCTATAATCCTAAGGGCAGGGCCTGCTCCCAGTTTGGCATTCTTTGGTTCCAGCTGTTGACTAGAGATAAGTTAGATTATAACAGTAAAACCAAAAAATGCTGTTAACGCAAATTCCTTGCATTGCATGTCTCTCTTTAAAGAGCAAGTGGACATTCTTGCAAACGACCAGAATAGGAGGCTATTTGTCTTTTCTCAGCCCAGCGACTGTAAGTAGATATGGAAGGCAAGGCCTCACGAATTTTATGTCACATTTAATTTTATTTTAAGGAGGTTAAAATAGAGGGCTTTAAAGCCTCAACCAGGTATGTCATTTTCTTTGTCCTTCTCTGTTCAGTGTTTCCTAGTTCACCACAACAAGCACTTACAATTTTCATAGTGAGGGAAAGGTTATCTTAGATCCCCAGTTATACGTACCATGACGTTAAGAGGAAAATTAAAATGATACAATCCCTTATACAGTACCTTATATAGACAAAGCGTGTTTTCATGAAGCAATATATGCTTGCATGGGGATGGAAGAAACCGGCAGACATACGCAAGACATCTTGGACTCTTGGATACTTGTACAGTGATCACCCCAATTTCAATTATTCTCTCCATGGTCCCCATGAGTTCATTTTTATCTGTCTATCCATCCAGCCTCTGTTTTCTCTCACAAAAGATGTATGACAGCTTACAAAGATAGATGGACAAATCAAATTTAAAAGTGGAAGAAAAAGGAAAATGAAAAATAGATGTGGGTGTGCAAGATAGACGATAATGATTTGTAATCATGTTAACAATTGGGCCACAAGTGTAGTTTTCTAAGATTTTTCTTGGCCACTGCCAAAAGAAAAATCTGGTTGGTCACTAGATTCAGGATCTACGGGATCAAAACAAACCATTTACTTGGTAGAAGCCCTTTGTTCTTGGAACTAGAGCCAGACAGGAAATTCTTCTAAGAGGCTCATAAAGAAGACAGTATCCTGTGATGAACACCCGTGACAACATCTTTGCAATAGAGGTGGTGACCTATTTCTTACACAACCATCCCCCCATGTAGGCTGGTGACATCATATTCAAGAGCAGGTCTGTAAAAATGGATTCTGCAGCTGGCAGTCAGTCCAGCTTCATCTAGAAGCTGACCATGTACACATATGAAGTCTCAGGATAGTGTATGGACCCAGTATGTACTTAATAAATGTAAGCAATTAGTATTATTGCTCCACACTGTTGCGTGTCAGATGCGTGCCTACTTTTGATGGGGAAGAGATGGGCTCCACACATGCAGCGGAGTGAACTTGGTGGGCAAGAGCATCTCTGAGCTCACAGCTCTCACCTCCCACGCACTTGATCACGTGATCCTACGTGAGCTCACTCCCACGTGATCTCAAAATGCAGCCGCGTCCAAGTTGGGTGATGCCACATGTGGGCTCTCTAGGGAAGACAGGCTTGCTCCAGGTAACGCTTGAAAAGCCGAAACTCCATAGTTACTGCCAGTATGGGGAGGAAGCCAAATCTGAGCTAAGTGGAATACCTTCCCAGCAGAAACCTGCCAGCTTCAGCTCTTCATTCTAGGAGGATTCAGACTCCTTTTAAGGAGTTAAAAAGATGAGAAGTCCTTTGTGATTTCCCAGGATAGAAGAGAGTGAAGATTTGGCTTTTCGCTCATTAGTCCCGGGTGACTCCGAGATCCAGAAGGATCTCCCTTCTGCTCCCCTTCCCTCATCCTCCCTGTCTTGCCCTCTTTTTCTAAATCTCATTAACTGGTTCATCACAGTTGGTCCTATCATGTCAGAAGGCAGTGACTGCCAGAATCTGCCTAGAACAGAATTCGTTTGGAGTTGCAATACCCTCCCCCTGGGTTAATCTCCTCGGTGGTTGCACGTAAAGCGCGGGACAGCATGTGGTGGAGGTTAGGCATGCCTTGGCGTTGAATTCTGAGCTCCAGGATGTGTGTGGGCCTGCATCCCTCACAGCCGCGTCACTTTCTTCTTTTAATGAAAGCTGAAACCCAGCTCCTGCCAGAGGACAGTGGGAGTGAACAAATGTGTAGGAAAAGAAAATAGAAATGGTTAGGAAGGCTGGCTGCCCGACCCCTGGTCTGGGCTAGAAACAGCCCACCCCCTCCTTCCTAGCCCATGGAATGCAGGAGGGGCTGCAAGAGAAGCCGGGAGGGCTCCTGGGGAGGAATTAAGTGTGGTTCGGTATGTTTCTGGCTTCTCTGTAAATACTGGACACCTCCGAATGGAAGAACAGCTGAGAAAAGTGACTGCTAATCCCCCAGTGCCAGGAGGAGGCCTGCCTCTCCCTTCTAGATCCCAGCAGATGGTGGATGAAACAGGCTTCCCTCGAGGCAAGGGCAGCAGGAACTGTCCCACCTTCTGTTCCTTCAGCCAGCCCTGCACGTCTCCCTCATGGCCTGTCCCTGCCCAGAAGAGCCTTGGGGACACGCCCTGGCTTTGGCTTTCGCCATCCGGCTGGGATGCTCAAGGTCAGCCAAGCTGGACTCGGGCCAGCACTGGCAGCTTGGGAAGCCTTCAGCGAAATTCCGCGGGCCTGGGGAAGAACAGCCAGGCAATGTCGCCACGTTTCTCCCTCTGTGAATTACCTGGGGAAGAGGGGTGGTGACTTATTTAAAATGCACATGCACTCTTCCAGGATGAAACCTGGGAATCTGAATTGCTGTTAGAGGTAACTTGGCTGCAAGTGGTTCTAGCATTCTACTTGGGGAAACAGCAGCCCAAGTGGACTGGAAGGCATTTGGGGTGGTGGATAGGAACAGGGTGTCGTCTGGTGCCTGGATTCGAAGCGTTACTCTTCCATTTGCTCAGCCGTGTGACCTTGAGCAAAGCAGGCGCAACGGTTCCCTACCTCATAGGATACAAACCAGTCTTTCTCAAACTGCAGGGCACAGCCATTCTTGGGTTTTGAAATCAATTTAGTCACAATTCACATCAAAAAATGTAACTGGGAGGTTGGCTACACAGCAATGTGAATGTACTTAACGCTACTGAACTGTACAATTTTTGTTGGTTAAGGTGGTACACTTTATGTTATGTATATTTTACCAAAATTAAAAAAAAGAGAAATATCTAGACTGCACCACAGAAGGTTAAGTCATTTTTATATACTTAAGTAGACACGACAGAAGCCAATCTCAATTTTCAAATTAAATGGATCCCTGAAAAAATTGTGTCAAATGAAAATCAGTCATTGAATCTTATTTTCCATTGACTTATAATTTAAGTAAATATATAAAAACAGCGTTTAGAGTTTTAAAACGTGGAAATTGAGCAGTATTGCAATGAACAAATATCAAACCATCATAGATCTTTAAGGGGAAAAAAGTGTTCTTACCATAAATGTAGTGCATAAGGAACTATGTTTCGTTCTAAGTGGGAAAAAGTGAAATTGTTTTTAAACATTTTAAGGGTGAAGATTATTTCATGAAACTGGTCTCAGTATTCCACTGACCTACCCACCCCTGCTCCCGGGCAGACTGATTCCTAGGTGGGTGGACTGGAATTGGCCTCCTGAGCCCTGCAAGTATTTACAAAGGATTCAGGGAATAACCGTGGTGTTCAGTGATCTGCTAGACTTTCCAGGAGTTCCCTTTACACATATGGCAGTGAATGTGGGAATGTGCTACCAGTCACTCCCAAGGAGAAACTCTTTCTTTCACACAAGTGTTAATGCACTTCAGTCCTACTCTGCTTTAAAAATAATGAAATACTTCCTCAGGAAGGCTTTCTTTGAACCCTCTTTTGAATCCCTCTTTTTGTGACTATCCCAATGATTCCCTCTTTCTTCCTAGTGTGTACCATAACTGTCCCTGACTTGTCTGTAGCTGCTCTGCGGTACGAGTCCTGCTCTGTTTTATTTCTGTCTTCCAGCGACTAGCACAGTTCTTGTGCCATAAATATTTGCTGAATCAATAAGTGAATGACATTGACCCAAATCTTCAAAAGTGAGAGCCATAGCTGCCCCCAAAAGTATCATTATTACTGAATTGTAATAGTTACAATTTGCTTTGTATCTTCTATGTGGCTTATATCACTTGTCTCTAATTATTACAATAGCTAATAATCTCTGTCTGAAAAGAGTTACTGTGTCCTTTTTCAGAGGGGAAAATTGGGGCTTATGAAAGTGAAGTGACTTGCCCAAGAGCAAAATAGGTAGTAAGTGATAGAGGCGGGATTCAAACCTAGGGATGTTGGGCTGTAACACCCGTCCCATTTCTCCTTTTTGGTTCTTCTGCATCTGCCTGAGCCAAAACAGCTCTGCTCTTTGCATCCTGTCAACAGGCATTTTCGCTGAAAAAGGCCTACCGAGTGGCAGAAGGTGATTCCAGCTGGCGTGACCCTCACCTGGCTCCATCACCCAGCCGCCCTCATACTTTCTTCTCCAGACCAACCCAAACATGGTTGGGGAGCTCAGCGGGGAGGGCCCAGCATTCCCCAGTCTGGACAAGTATCTAATCAGCAGGCCTCCTTAGCATATCAATCCAAGACCACTCCAGAGATGGATGCCTGGGCCCAGTTTCTATTTTTAACTGGTGTGAAGGGGAGGAAAAACACAAGCATTAAAAATCAAAGTGCCAGTGAAGAACTGAGAATACAGGGCAAGCCAGGGCAAACCAGTGATCTGTGTCCTTCTTACGTCTCTCTGTTTCTTTCTCTTCTCCTTGATTCAAGTAATCCCTTTCTCCAAAGTCTCAAGATCCTCCACAAAGAAGCTGATATCATTTATACCAGTGCTTCTCACACTTCAACATACATATGACTCAACTGAGCATATTGCTAAGATGCAGATTTGCATTCAGTAGTTCTGGGGCGGGGCCTGGGACTGCTTTTCTAATTCATTCCTGGTTATGACCATATTGTGCATCCCGGTGATATGTCCAGTCGGTTGAAGTTGCTGTTATCTTCTTGACAAGAACATTTCTCTTTCAGTCTTGTCTTTGTCTGGAATAAACGCTTTTGCGTTATTAAGATGAATGCTCATCTCTCCACCAGCAAGTGGACAAGCAAGCAACCCCTGGCATTTGTTCCTTCATTCCCTTTGGCAGCAGGGGAGTCTTTCCTGGCCTAGAGGCAGGAGTCTGAGTTTGAGAAAAACCCTGGAATCATGGAGGAGAGCCCCCTGATGTCCCAGCTGGGGTAAACCTGCCCTCTCCTCCAACAAGACTGGGCAGGCTCTCACAGCAGCTGTTTCCAGCCTCTTTCCCTGACCAGCCCCTGAGCCATGCATAAATTGGGGACCAAGGTGGCCTTGGTTAATCTCAGCTTTCTGCGCAGCCCCAGCTCTCCGAGTTGTCATGCAGGTTGGTGGGGACTAAGCCAGGAGGGTGCCCTGTCCCAGGCACCCCTTTTCTGGCCACCCAAATGTGCTCCTGTGGTGCCCTTTGGGCCCATGAGGACTGCCAGGGCTCTGCTCCCCCAGCTCTCCGTCCGGGAAGATGAGAAGCTGCCGTCACTCCCCTGCTGCCCTGGCCCAGCTGTCAGGACCCCTCAGCAGAGGGCGGGGTGCCAAGCCTTCCCCCTTGCGTGTGGCTTGTTGTCTCTTAGGCTGGCGAGGCTGCAGCGAAGCCAGCCACAGCACACCCAGGGGGCACCTCCACCCAAGAAGGGGGAGGGGGCGGGCTGGCGTCACCCGGTCTTCCCCTGCCCCCTACCCTTCACCGCCTGCCCCTCCCTAGCTCCCTATTTGGCCATCCCCCTGGTTGCCCCCTCCCCTTCCTTACATGGTCTGGGGGGCCCCCGGGCTGATCCTCTCCCCTGCCCTTGGCTCCATGAATGGCCTCGGCGCTCCTCAGTGGTGCGAAGGCGACCAAATAAGGCAAGGTGGCCGACCGGGCCCCCCACCCCTGCCCCCGGCGGCTCCAACTG
>NW_020175821.1:8670224-8824373 GCF_003031525.2 Neophocaena asiaeorientalis asiaeorientalis
GAGTGAGCGCCGCCCGCCCCGCGCCTGGAGCCGGTGCCCCGCGCCCCCGCCGCTCCATCACTTTTTTTCTCCTTAAGACCAAACTTTTCATTTGGTTCTAACTTCTTTTGTCCTGGGTCTCGGTCTTCACTGGAGACGGGCGCGTGGAGGGGTAGCCTTGGGCCCCAGTGGGGCTTTTGGGGTCCCTGCTGCCGTGCACTTTTCCCTCCAGCTGGGGCTCGAGCATGGATCGGGGTGTGGATGGGCCCGAAGTGGCTTCCCGGTTCGTGAGAAGGCGAAAATGTAAAGGGCCGGGGAGGACCTGCTAAGGGGTGACCGTCCCTCTTGCACTGGGACAGGGGAGGAGCCTCCTGGCCTGGGAGCCTGGGCGGTTCCTCTCCCCTGCTCTGCAGCTTCTTCCCACTCTCCTTTTTCTGCCCCGAGGGGAAGGGAGCCGGCAGCGTCCCCCGCCCCGCTCCCCTGCCCGGGGACCCCCATCTGCCCTGTCCCTTCCTCCGGGGACGCGGACGAGGCCAGCTCCGCAGGCACTGAACGTAGGCCGCCTTGCTCTCCTCCATCCGTAGACCCCACTGAAGCTGCGCCAAGATGTGCGACGACGAGGAGACCACCGCCCTGGTGTGCGACAACGGCTCCGGGCTGGTGAAGGCCGGCTTCGCGGGCGACGACGCGCCCCGCGCGGTCTTCCCTTCCATCGTGGGCCGCCCGCGCCACCAGGTAAACTTCCCGCCCCGCACAGCCTGCCCTCACCTGGAGCAGTCTCCAGCCCCACTCCACACCCCTTCCCGCCACCTCTTCAGCCCAGCAATGGAGGAAATGTCTCACCTGCCCCTCCTGTTCCATGAACTCATTAGGTCAGATGGAAACGCTGGATTCGCTTCCAATCTCAGCCCAGACAAGCAATACTCACACCCTCCAGCAAACCAGGAAACGTGCAGCACCGCCCCCCTCCCCCAGTCCACTTCAGGGACACAGCTCTGCCAGGGGTCCAACTTCCTCCTGTGAAAAGGCAGCAGCTTCTCTTCTCCACTCCTGACCTGCATTTTTAGTCCTCAGTATCTTCTCTAGCTCTTATACATTTCACTTTACTCCTTGGCCTCCCTTTTCAGTCCTGTTCAAAACTCAGAATAATACAACATATCCGAACCAACCAGGAGCCAAGCCACATTGCTCCCTCTTGTTCACAGCCAGTTTATAGGGCTCCCAAAATGTAATCCATCTGCTTCCTGGCTGTTGCATTTTTAGAAGCCAGTTATGACAGAGGCAGTAAAGTGCCATGGTGACAGTGACATACCACCTTGTTTATTAAAAGAAATGCCACGCTCTCTGGCTTTGCCTCAATGCCTGGCCAGACACACTGCCAGGGAGGAGAGTGGTATTCCTCAGTGTTGGTGGACCATACGTACTCCAGGACAGCTCTAGGAAGGCTGGATTTCCCAGACAGGATGGTAATAGCATATCAGTCCATCTTTTTATGTTTACTTGATGAATGTCAAAATCTTTCCTTGGGAGAAATACAGTGTGTCATTAATTCAGTCATTCCACAATGTAGTCATTTATATTCCAGTTGACATAGGTAATGAGCTTAATGATTTAATGAAGGCATTATGGTATTTTAAAAATGAGGTGAGGCTCTGCTTCTTCCGTGAAATAGCTTCATTTCTCCCCATCCCTAGTTATATTCTAAACAATAGAATTATACCTCTTGGG
The DNA here is from genome assembly GCF_003031525.2 of Neophocaena asiaeorientalis asiaeorientalis. Lineage (NCBI taxonomy): Eukaryota > Metazoa > Chordata > Mammalia > Artiodactyla > Phocoenidae > Neophocaena > Neophocaena asiaeorientalis. The sequence goes on from NW_020175821.1 coordinate 8,671,932, forward strand.
GGTGGGGTGGGGAGAAGGTACAAGATTAACTTTAAATGATATTTCTGAATTGGGGTAAATTCCTATTGTTTCTTATTTCTCGTATTCATAAGATGTCGCTTGACTTGGGCAGTTAGATAGAAATGAATAAGGCATTGATTATATTCCTGACACGGTGGAAGCTTGATTTTCTCATTACTTTCTTCTTGTAGGGAGTCATGGTGGGTATGGGTCAGAAGGATTCCTACGTAGGTGATGAGGCCCAGAGCAAGCGAGGTATCCTGACTCTCAAGTACCCCATTGAGCACGGCATCATCACCAACTGGGATGACATGGAGAAGATCTGGCACCATACCTTCTACAATGAGCTCCGCGTGGCCCCTGAGGAGCACCCCACTCTGCTCACTGAGGCCCCACTGAACCCCAAGGCCAACCGTGAGAAGATGACCCAGATCATGTTTGAGACCTTCAATGTCCCCGCCATGTATGTGGCCATCCAGGCGGTGCTGTCCCTGTATGCTTCTGGCCGTACCACAGGTGTGTTGGGATTGTGAGATAGTCCCTGATTAATTACATTCCCAAGTCTTCGACCTTGCTGGGAATCAGTCTCCCCAGTGAGAAAGGAATGATCCCTTTCCTCACGCTCCCTGGGAAGGTGTCTCTGCTAAGGGAGAGGGGTAACAATAATACCCTGAGGTTGGTTTCAGAGCACACTTATTTCTAAGAACTGAAAGAATACGGAGTTAGATCCTCCCCTTGCCTAAAGTATGTGATGTCGCATATTGAGGCTTTGCACAAACTATCAATCTGGAATGCAGCAGTCATTGGTGTGTGTTCACACCATCACAGCCCCTGGGCAAACATCCCTACAGGGTCTGGGTCAAAAAAGAGAAGAACACGCCTGGTTGCTTGCATAAGGTGCTAATAGCTGGTAAGAGGGATGGTCATTTGAAAGTGTCCTGGGAAAATTTTTCTACTACAATATTTAAGAGGATGAGCTGTTGCTGGCTTCAGATTTGGCATCCATTATGCTCATTTTAATTCTTCATGTGTAAGGGATCTAATTTTATCTGGATCCTTGCCCAGCGCTAGTATCTCTTAGCCAGGATTGGAAGTAGGCTTTGACATGGTTAAAGCAGTGGTGTCCTCAGAGATTTACCTTGTTCTTGTCTATTTTCTCTGACAGGCATTGTTCTGGACTCTGGGGATGGCGTAACCCACAACGTCCCCATCTATGAGGGCTATGCTTTGCCCCATGCCATCATGCGTCTGGATCTAGCTGGTCGGGATCTCACTGACTACCTCATGAAGATCCTCACTGAGCGTGGCTACTCCTTTGTCACCACCGGTGAGTGTGTGTGTATCTCATCTGCCATAGTATGTGTCTTGCTTTTACCCTCCCCCAGCGAACCCCCCTACCTCCTCAAGGTTGATTTCATCTTTCAGAGCTTAACTGTGACACGCTTTATTTCTGCAGCTGAACGTGAAATTGTTCGCGATATTAAAGAGAAGTTGTGCTATGTCGCCCTGGATTTTGAGAATGAGATGGCTACGGCTGCTTCTTCCTCCTCCCTGGAGAAGAGCTATGAACTGCCTGATGGCCAAGTCATCACTATTGGCAATGAACGCTTCCGCTGCCCTGAGACGCTCTTCCAGCCCTCCTTCATTGGTGAGTTGTAGGGTCTGGTGCAGAAACACCGCTTGGTGGCCCCCAGGGTAAAAGCTATTATAATCAGCAATGATTAAGGGGCCCTTGTGTTAAAAGAAGTCATAGCTTGGAGTCCCACACAGCTCAGCCTCAGGTCCCGATGGCTTCTTACAGGGATGGCCATCACTGCTCCGTAGCAATGGTATGATAAAGGATGACACACGGGCTTCATCTCAAAATAAGGAATGAGACAGAGTAGTAACTGAATAATCCATATCTGCAAGGAAGAGATGGTGACTCAAGAGTGCTACCTTATTCTGATATGTTCCATCACCAAGTAGCTAGACGTTACTTTCATCACTCATTATTAAGTGTAACAGCAATCCAACTCATAGTAATAACTGGACATTTGTATGTCACCAAACATCTTTCCTAAGGAGTGATTTCCAAGAGGAAGCTTGTCAGGATCTTATTTTAGTCCATAAATAAGAATTGCATTAATTTACCGTAAATGTGTGTCTCCTCCTTTTCTAATCCATCTCCATACCCTGATGGGTACAGCAAGTGTTCCCTCCAAACAGATGCTAAACACAGTTGTTTGTTTCTTGGCAGTCTGTTGTGGATTTACTGTCTGCACTTTTATGACACCTGTTCCACAAAACCCTGCAATGTATCTTATAGAGGAACATATGTTTCAGAGACAAATGGTGACAGTTTACCAGCACAGAGGGGTACTATTCTCTTCCCTCTACCCTGGCCCCCTGGCCTGAGGGCACTGTGATTTTTCTTTTTTACACTTGTTCCTAGGTATGGAATCTGCTGGCATCCATGAAACAACTTACAACAGCATCATGAAATGTGACATTGATATTCGCAAGGATCTGTATGCCAACAATGTCTTATCTGGAGGTACCACCATGTACCCTGGTATTGCTGATCGCATGCAAAAGGAAATCACTGCCCTGGCTCCCAGCACCATGAAGATCAAGGTGAGTGGGGGAAGCAAAGCAGGTCTCCGTATTCCAAGCAGAATTCCTGACTCCTTTCCCCTCACCGCTTAGCTTCCCGTTTCCCATAAACTTTTAGCTTTTCTAACACTTTCTCTGATTTTTCTAGCGCTTTTCCCAAGATAGGAGACTTGGAAACACTTTCAAGCAGTGGATAAAAATAAATCTTTGAAGGAAAAAAAATATCTAAGTCTTTGAACACATCTTAAAAGACCCCCCGCTTTCGGGCTAGCCTCCACCGTGCATGTAGCTTATTGCCACATTATATTCTGTTTCAGAGAAGTGGGGAAGTTCTATTTTATAGTGACTTTGATAGTGGAAATGATGAAATAGAGGAAATGCATTAAACTTGACTCAGCCATATTCATTTGTGGGAATGAAGTATCACATTACAGTGAATTGATCACCAATATACTTTCTGTGAATCTCCCCAACATGCGCTCTGTTGCTTGGAACTTCAGAGTTCACTGGTGGTTTTTGTTTTCATTCTGCAGATTATTGCTCCCCCTGAGCGTAAGTACTCTGTCTGGATTGGGGGCTCCATCCTGGCCTCCCTGTCCACCTTCCAGCAGATGTGGATTAGCAAACAAGAGTATGATGAGGCAGGACCATCCATTGTCCACCGCAAATGCTTCTAAGGTGCCTTCTCTCTTAGTCTACCTTATGTTCATTCAGGATGACGGTATGATGCTTCTTGGAGTCTTCTGAACCACCTTCCCTCATCTCTCATCAATCATTGTACAGTTTGTTTACACACGTGCAATTTATCTGTGCTTCTAATATTTATTGCTTTATAAATAAACCAGACCAGGACTTGCAACCTACAAAAGCAAACGTCTCTTATTTCTTTTTGGGGTTTGGGGTTTGGGGTAGGAGTAGGATGGGGCCAGTGTTTGTGTACTCAGTCTGTGAACTCGTATATTGGCGGCCTTGACACCGGGAGCATTGTAATATCACAGCACCACAAAGTTCATCAGATGAATTAGCGTGACTTTTAGCTGGGAGTTACAATATTGAATTTTGACTTTACCCCTTGGGACAGAATCATGAAGATATTTCATAGCGGAAAAGCAGATTAGGTTTAGCTCCACATAAGCGAGAAACAGAACTGGAGAACACAATTCTCTAAGATTCGTTTCTATGAGGACACTGAAAATTGTTGTCTTAGCACATGTTCCAGTTGTTTTTGTGACTGCAGAAATCACGTAGATATTGGTAATGAGAAAGTCAAAGATGATTTTAAACAGATTAGTTTCAATTCTCAATTCTTGGTCTCTTCAGTTATCTTCCTGAGGGCCACGCGTGTTAACGGTGAAACACGGAGGCCAGCTGACAGATAAGCCCAGCCATGTCCCATTCCAAATAGTCCCTAATTAAATCAAGACCACTGGGCACGTTCAAAACAAATGTGAGGAAACAGGCATCAGATACCTTTTCCTAATCAGTGACTAACTTCTGGGACAGACGTCTTCAGTCTCTTCAGTTCTTTGAAATCCTGGGATCTTGGGTCGAATGGAGTGAAGTCTATAAAATCCTGAGGAGTTAAGGGGAGCAGAAAGCCATAATATTCCCTTTACTCCATGCTGGGCTCTTTGCAAAGTGTGCTGGGGATAGTGAGGCATCCAAAAGCATCTATTGTGCTGTCCTTGAGGGGTTCACACATACTACTCATAAACCCCCAGTGTATGTGGTCTGGGAGGCTACAAGGAGATGGACATATGAGACTGGGTCTTGATGAATGTTTAAGAATTGGAGAGGTAAGAAGAGCAGGGAGGAAATCTCAGCGGAAGGCAACGGGGCAGAAGCCATCATACAAAGCACAGGGCAGGCTGGTGGGAGCTGATGAATTTTAGGAAATCAGTTTGGAAAGGGAGATTTCAACCTGATTGCAGAAGCTTTAAAATTTTTCACTTTCAAATTAATTGTCCATGAACCATTTGACCATTTGAATGGACCCAACTAAACTTTTATCTGTTGATGAGGGAATCAAAACACAGAGAGATTAAGCAATGGGTGCAATGTTATACAGCTTATTTGTGGAATACCCAAGGCAGTCAGGAACCCAGATTTTTTGACAGCTAATCTAATGGTGCTTCTAAAACAATCTTTCCTAACTTAGTCATAGTTATCAAGAGTAACCACATTCTATCACACACCGTTTTGAGAGTCTGGGTTCAAAATCTGCAGTACTTTAAGCTCGTCAGACAGCTTTAATAAGTTGCCAATGTCGTTATCATTCAAGGTAGTAATTGTGTCCTATGTTCGTTCATTCATAAAACATCTCTTGATCCCTGATTGTGGGCCAGGCACAGTAGTAAGTGTCCGGGACACAAAGATGGAGCAGAGCATATTTTCTGTGCTTACAGAGTTCAGAGTTTAGAGTTCCATATTTAGCACAGCTGAATGGAAGTCTTTCTCTGCATTAAGGGTTAAAAAATAAATTTAGTGACATTTATGTTAGATACGATAAACTTTATTGGAGATTTTCATTTTTTCCTGCAACTATTTCTTGTAGCACAGATAGATTGATTTAAAAGCTAGGTAGGGCTTCCCTGATGGCGCAGTGGTTGGGAGTCCACCTGCCGGTGCAGGGGACGCGGGTTCGTGCCCCAGTCCGGGAAGATCCCACATGCCGCGGAGCGGCTGGGCCTGTGAACCATGGCCACTGGGCCTGTGCGTCTGGACCCTGTGCTCCACAACGGGAGAGGCCACAACAGTGAGAGGCCCGCGTACTGCAAAAAATTAACTAAGTAAATAAAATAAAAGCTAGGTATCAGGACTTCCCTGGCGGTGCAGTGGTTAAGAATCCACCTGCCAATGCAGAGGACACAGGTTCGAGCCCTGGTCTGGGAAGATCCCACATGATGCGGAGCAACTAAGCCCGTGCACCACAACTACTGAGCTAGCACTCTACAGCCCATGAGCCACAACTACTGAGCCTGCGTGCCACAACTACTGAAGCCTGCACTCCTAAAGCCCATGCTCTGCAACAAGAGAAGCCACCACAATGAGAAGCCCGCGCACCACAACGAAGAGTAGCCCCAGCTCACTGCAACTAGAGGAAGCCCACGTGCACCAATGAAGACCCAACGCAGCCAAAAAATATATATAAATAAATTAATTTAAAAAATAGTAAGAATAATTTTAAAAAGCTAAGTATCAGCCAGAGACAGATTTGGAGCATATATGGGGAAATATGATTTAGCCAGTCTCTGTGTCTCTTTTTTCCTCACTTCTCAAATTGAGTATGTTAAGTATTATGAAGTTTATCCTCTAAATACATTATTAATACTAGAGGTTTAGAGAGCTGGCTGGGGTATCACCTGTGGTTCTTTCTATGTGTCAATTTAAATGGAATGGGTATTGCTGTCTCTACTTAAAAGGAGAAGCTTTCGGAATCAGCTTCTGATATTTGTATCAGAACACAGGTTCTCATTGAATTCTGAGGTTTTCTTATCTCTGCTTGATGACAGGGTGTAAGATATTAGAACAACTGACTCGTAATAATTGTGCTTAAGAAAGGTATTAAGGCAATAGGGTTTTCTTAAGGCCACCTTCACATTGTATAAAGTAATTGAGATGTCTACAGTCAATAGATCTTTAGTTAAGATGCAATGTAACGAACCTATATAGATCATGATATTTTTCTCAATTTATAATGAAAAGAGTACTTTTATTAATTTCTAACACCCCCAAACACTATTTCTTTATTTTCCTTAACAATGCTCACTTCTTAGCAATGGTTATCATGTAGATGTGTTTAAATAATTAAGAGAGTAGAGTTAGAGAGAAAAGGAAAATGACTGAAGAAAATGGACTATTTAGAGGGGTAGGATTGGTTTACTATACCCAGGGCCTAAAACAACGTCACTGGGCTTTCTCTCCATTTCTTCTACGAAATCTGTTATGGACTGAATTAGGTCCTCCCAAAATTCGTAAGTTGAAACCCTAACCCCCTAATGTGACTGTATTTGGAGATAGGGCCTTTAAGGAGTCATTAAGGTTAAATGAGGTCATAAAGGTGGGGCCCTAATCCAACAGGACAGGTGTTCTTAGAAGAAGAAGAGATACCTGGACTGTGTCGATACAGAGGAAAAGGCAGGTGAGGACACAGCAAGAAGGTGACTGTCTGCAAGCCAGGTAGAGAGGCCTCACCAGAACCAACCCTGCTAGCACCTTGATCTTGGATTTCTAGCCTCCAGAACAGTGAGGAAACACATTTCTATTGTTAAAGCCACCCAGTCTGTGCTATTAAGTTACGGCAGCCCGGGCAGACTAATACAAGATTTTTCCATGTATTGGATATGATGGTCCAAGATTCAGGGTCTGAACTTATCAGCCTCTGGAACAAAAGTGTATCTTTCCATATAGTTCTCACAAAAATTCCAGGGAGCCTCAGTCTGGCCAGGCTTGAGGACTGAGTCATACCATTCCCACCGTAGAAACCGATCAATATTATTGAGCGGGGGACAGGTAATTCTCCAAAGGAAGGGAACAAAACAGCATAAACACTATTCCCAATGATCTAAGGCAGGAGAAAAATCACAGCAGTTTGTAGTGGAGGGACCGATTGTTGGAGAGCTCGAACTTCCAGTTCAGGAATTTTATTTGATTAAACAGGCCTTGAGAAAGACTTGAGAAGAGCAATGACTTCACCCAAACAAACCTGGGGGCGAGACTAAGAAGCTTTGGATGGTGACATGTGTGACTGATCAGAGGCTCTCCAGACTCCGCTGTGGCCCGGGGATCCAGAAACCCAACAATCTCTATATGACCAGATTAGCCAGGTGTTGAAAAGGAAATAAGAAGTCAGATTCACTTTATTAATTAAATGCTACAAATACTATAAATATTTCCTAGGAACTAATAGGTAGTGAAGAAATTGCGAGTCTTTTAGGCCTAAAATAGCAAAAGTTATAGCAAAAGTCTATATTCAACCTGAGGTCTCCCAGGCTCATAATAAAAGGAATCTCTCCTTCAGGCAGAACTTGGCTGTTGCTATGGCAACCAAGCTCACACTAGGAAGATAGGGGGAAAAACTCTTGGGGAGAATGCAAAAGTATACCTCTGGTATACTCATGCTAGAAGATGTTCCTTGCAGGTCACTCATCAGCTCTGCACGCAATAGATGTAAGCAAGATTGACTAGGAGGATAAAGAACTTCCATGTAAGCGTAGCTGAGTCCTCGTGATTCTGAGCCCTCTCTCCTGCCCGGGAAAGCCAGCCGAGTCAGGTGAGATGTAAGCAGGGGTGGTCTGCACATCCTTTACGTGCATTCCTCAAGAGCAGACTATGCTAATTAAGATATTAGTTACCTAATCTATGTTCCTGGGGAAAAGTTAGAACTTATGTTCCTGCTAGAGAACATACTCATAAGTTAACAATAATTTTCCTGTATATGTATAGCTTTTCATACTAACCTGAAGGACTGATGTTGCATGGGCTTTCAGTCAAAAAGATCCTAGAGTGCAAATCCTAGTTCTGCCATTGAATAGCTGAGTGGACCTTAAGTAAATTAATTACTTAGCCTCTCTGAACCTCAGAACAGAGGGGCTAACTAAAATCGTGGTCCGAGAATGTGATGATATCGTGCATTTAAACACGAAGCACAGGGCACAGCACAAGGGCATTCGTGCTCCAGATCAATGACAAGAAAGTTTACTTTCCTTCCCTCCCCCTTTCGTCCTTTCTAACATGGACTTTGGAGGCTGGGTTGGGTGGGTAGAGGGGGAGGTGAGCTGTAAATATCTCTTCACAATACAGGGGTGTTTCTATAGATCCTGAGTTTTTCTGGAGCCAAAGAATCAGAATGGGAAAAATGAAGGACTAGAAAGCACAGGAGGGAGAAAACAGTTAAAGCAGATTCGTATAAGGAAATGAAGGAAGGCAAAGAGGAAACCAAGTCTCTTCCCTGGAGACTTGGAAGACAAATTAAAGAGAGATGTGGCCTGGGCAGGAGAAGCAGAGGCTGTGTGTGTGTGTGTGTGTGTGTGTGTGTGTGTGTGTGTGTGTATACACGTGCAGGTGTGTGTGTGCTCCCACACAGAACACAGGTGAAAGCAATGAACAGAGAGCCAGGCTGTTGGCTGTGTGAAGAGGATTTCCTTTCTGTTATTCTGTGCTCTTCAACTCCCAGCACCCTCGTCACCCCTTCTTCTCATCCGCGTTCAAGAGCCTGGTTTTCCACTCTTTACTTTGCATCTGTAGAATCAGCATAGATGACAACAGATGCACGACTGTGTCACGAAAAGTTGACCTGAGAGAATTTGGTCCCTCAAGCCCCGTCTTCCAGGTAACCCCTTTTGTGCCAGCTAGACCCATGCAGGAGTGAGCACTTAGGGAGGAACTTTGTCCCCACCGCACCCCCACTCAGCTTCCTGGCTCCACACCCTGTTTCAGCCTCACCAAGTTTCTCTTGTCTTCTTTCGGGCCTTGGGTTCTACGTTCTTTGGCCCCAGCTTCTGGTCAGGAACAGAAGCTCCCTTAAGCCAGCTCAGGTTAGGAAGGGAGTTTATTAAAAATATAGAGAGGAGGGCTTCCCTGGTGGCGCAGTGGTTGAGAGTCCGCCTGCCGATGCAGGGGACACGGGTTCGTGTCCCGGTCCGGGAAGATTCCACATGTCGCGGAGTGGCTGGGCCTGTGAGCCATGACCACTGAGCCTGCGTGTCCGGAGCCTGTGCTCCGCAACGGGAGAGGCCACAACAGTGAGAAAGAGAGAGGAGCTCCTAGAACCTGAGGACATAAAATAGGGCAGGACATCATAGGGAATGGGAACTTAGAACTAGAAAGTCATCAGGAGCTGAGGGCATTCTCTATCCCTTCTGTGGCCTTTCTCCATGAACCTGGCCTATGTTTCACACAGCTCCTCCCAAAGGAAGGACCCTCAACAGACAGGTGTGTTTCATGCATGACTCTCAAGACTAATGGGATGAGGAGGATAGATCTGACATGAGGACTTGGACATTTAAGGGCCAGCAACCAATCAGACATTTTTTTCCCTCTCTAGTTTGAAGAGGCACAGACAGGGCTGTTAGTTGTTTGTGGTTTTCAGAACTGACACAGAGCAGGTGGTGGCCAAGATGGGCTGAGAAAACTAAAACCTGCAGAGAGGAGTGAGAAAACGGAGCCGTTACAGCTCAGGAAACAAACACGACTGCTTAAACACACCTGTTGTGTTTAGGGATTGTGGGTAGGGATGTGTGTGTGCGTAAGGCAGTTTCTTTATCGTGGTGGGGTTTGGGTGGAATAACACCCCACAGAGGAAGGAATAAAAGAGTTCAGTGAAAGGAGATTCTGGTGGAGAAGAGAATTCTGCTTAGATCAGGCTGTCAGGAAAAACCTTTTTGAAAAGGTAACATTAAATCTGAGACCTGACGAGTGGAAAAAGCAGGCAGTGAAAATAGCACCTGCAAAGACCCGGATGTAGGAGAGTCTATCATGTTCAAAGACCTGAGAGGACCCCAAGTGGATGGACAATGATGGGGGGCTGAGGGGGAGTAGAGTACGTGATTCTGGAGAGGTGGTCAGAACAGCCATTATACAGGGCCTTTAGACAGTGATGAAAGTTTAGATTCTAAGTATAACAGAGTGATGCTAAAGGGTTTAAAGCATGGAAATATAAAACATATATTTAAAAAACTCATTCTAGGTACAATGTGGAAACTGGATTGGAGAAGCAAGAGTGGAGGCAAGTACATCACCGGGAGGCTCTTCCACTGATGTAGGTGGGAGACCCTGGGGCTCGGACCTGGGGGAAGCTGTGAAGATGGAGTGCAGTGTGGACATGGTCCAGATGGGCCTCATAAGCAGCAAAGACAGGGTGTGCTGGTGGTCTGGAGAGGGCCAGGCAAGAAGAGGGCAGGACCACGGAGGCTGCCCAGGCTGCCAGCTTGAGTGGACCATGTGTTTTCAAGGAAATGAAAATTTCAAGGTAATTCAAATGCAGCTTCAGTCCAACATTGGAGAGGAAGGTTTTGCTCTCTCAAACCTCAAAAATGGGGTTTGCTCTGGGTCTTGGAAAGTGTTTTCTGGGAGAAAGAGAGGGAGACTGAACGAGCAGAAGTGGTTTGGCGGACAGGGAGGCGGTGGGCAGAGCTGACTAGAGCAGGGAGTGTGTGTTGGGATACAGCAGTCAGGAGGATTGGGACCCTGTAGGGTGAGGGCCAGAGCATGCGTTTAGGAGACACAGGTGGGCTGTGTTCTTGCCTAGAAAACACAAATGATGATAGAACTGCCCTTTGAAGTTGCTGTGAGGATTAAATGGGATAAAGTTGATACTAGGCTCAGGCCTTGACACATAGTGGAACATTAATTAATGCTCAATAATCGTTGTTATTAATATAATACTTATATATATTTTTATATAGCATATATAATTTATACATTAAACACACATGTGTGTGTTTATTGTGGAAGAATCGAAAGACGAATGTAGGAATTCGGATGATATGAAAGAGTGTGTGTTTAGTGATGACATTTCCTGAGAAGTGGTTCATTCAATGATATTTGAAGAAGGTGAATTCTAGCATCTGGGTCCAGAATGGTTTAGTGAGCAGAGATCCTTACTGAACGACCCACTAGTGCAAGAGCAACTAGAGAATGTAGGGAGCACATACTCCAAAGGCTGAGACTGTGGAACTAGATTCTCCTTCATCTGTCAAAGGAGTTACTGACCTAGATAGCTTCAAGAAGTCAGGAAAAGTATGGCTTCATGATATAGGGTTTAAAGCGTTTGATTAATAATCACCATGGCCTTACATTACATGGATTGTTAAGAAAATCTAAATTGGCTTCCTGAATTCTCAGTGTAGGAAGCACTTTTTATACCACTTTGAGCCTCCTCTCAAGTTGAAGGAATTTATTTTAAAACTGTTTAAATCCTACAGCAAGGGGTGGCCGCATTCTCTTTTATACCCATTACCCTGAAGCGTCAATTCCATTGTGTTATAATAACTGGTTTGATTTTAATACATAAAAGGAAGCTCCATCACTGAAATATGGCATGAGGATTCCAGTTTTTAAAAAGAAAACTGTAGGTTGGTAGGGATAAGGGATTCAGCAGGAAGAATTTGATGAGTGTTTATTCCAAATATAAATCTTAATCGGGAGGACATAAAATATAAAATATGTATTCAAACTCTAAGAGAATGAAGTATGATACAAGGAATCAAAAATCTACTACAGGGGGCTTCCCTGGTGGCACCGTGGTTGGGAGTCCGCCTGCTGATGCAGGGGACGCGGGTTCATGTCCCGGTCCGGGAGGATCCCACATGCCGCGGAGCGGCTGGGCCCGTGAGCCATGGCCGATGGGCATGCGCGTCCGGAGAATGGTCCATAGTTAACAATCCACCTTCCAATGCAGGATTCGACGCGGATTCGATCCCTGGTCAGGGAACTAAAGTCCCACATGCCACGGGGCAACTAAGCCTGCGCACTGCAACTACTGAGCCTGTGAGCTCTAGAGCCCACGCGCCACAACTAGAGAGAAGCCCGCATGCTGCAACGAAGTGTCCACACACTGCAAGGAAAGATCTCACGTGCCGCAAGGAAAGATCTGGCATGCCACAATGAACATCCCCGAGGGCCGCAACTTAGACCCAACACAGCGAAAGAAAGAAAGAAAGAAAGAAAGAAAGAAAGAAAGAAAGAAAGAAAGAAAGATTTTTTAAAAAATCTATAATGTTCACATGTTGAATTGAAGCCTCCATCAGCCTGGGTCCCCACAGGATTAGAATGAGCGGTGCCCCCTGCAGACAGAAAGCATGAGTGAGAAATAAACTTAAAGTAAACCACTGAGATTGTGTTTGGTACAACTGCATAACTTAAGCCTGTTCTGACTGTTATCACCAGCTTTTCACTCACCTCCCCAGGATTCCACTTTGCTCTGGGGCTCTGAGGTGATTTCATGCCAGCTGAATAATACATTTCAAATAATAAATGTAAGCCAGGACTTTTGTTATTTCAGTAGGGACGTTTGTTCAGGGTGTTCAAAATGCCACCCTGTCAGAAATGGAAGTTTAGTATTGGGTAATTTTATTCCATTTTTGGAGGGGAGGGCATGGAATTTTGTTTTTCTTTGGCGTGTGAATGAAATAGAAAATCTATCTGAAGTTACTCTAGATACATCTTGTTGGTTCAACATGTGAGTAGGATGCTAAGAAGGTAAAAATGAAGGGTTTCATCCAGGTTACTTTGTTTTAGTCTATGTTTAATGTTTGCACCTGAACTGGCCTCATCATGGAATTATATTACCTAACTTTTTAAAGCTTCAAGATATAATTCACATATACAATTCACTCATTTAGAGAATACAATTCAACTGTTTTTTAGTAGATTCATAGATAAGTGCCATCATCGCACAGTCAATTTTAGAACATTTTCATCACTTTAAAAAGAACCCTCGGTCCTAAAAAAGAAAAGGGAAAGAAAAGAAAAGGAAAGATAAGAAAAAGCCTCAGACCCTTTAGCTCTTACTCCTTTGTTCCCCCCACCCCATGGAAGGAGTTGGTGGGATGATCTGGTTGCATATACTATCTCTCCAGAGAAGAGTAAAATTGGGATTTTTGTCTTAGTAAAGTCCTCTATTGCAAGAAACATAAACAGAACTATCAGGGCCTTTGCTCGTGTGATTCCTTCTGCACCAGCCTCTTACCTCCTCGCGTCTGAGAACCTTGGAAGCCTTCTTGAGATACTCATCCCAGTTGGACTCCTACCTCACTTCCACTCTTGGTTTGTTTCTTTCATATCCTATATTATATTACCTTTTGTTTCAACTTAACTTGATTGATGTGTAATTTGAATACAATAAAATGTGCCCATTTTAAGCATGCAATTCGATGAGTTTTGACAAATGCATAAACCCAGTAACCACCACCCCAATCAAAATATAGCACATTCCACCATCACCCTCCAAATTCCCTCCTGCTTCTCCAGATTTAACCCTCTCCACCTCAACTCCGGACAACACTTTTTGTCATTATGGATTAGTTTTCTCTATCCTCAAACTTTATAATAATCATAAGTTAAATTGTTCGCTTATCTCTTTCTTCTCTGTTTCTACTAGACTTTATTTTTTTAAACCTTGATTTTCTAGCACAGAGAGTCTAGCACCGGGCCAGACAGTGTCAGAAGGGTTAAATCCCAAATCATTCTATTTATCAGTTTTAAGTTAAAAAATTGAAGCATCTAAATATTTGATTGTAAGAGTGAGGATTTTATTACGAGGGTTAATAAACAGGAGGAGGCTTTTATTCATCTTTTTTGCTTTCTTGCCTTCCCTGCCCCCATCTTTTTCATCACAACAATGTCAAAGGTAGCCTTGAATGGGAGAGAAAGCTGTGTTAGGAGTCACCTTCCTTTGCCTTTGGGCAGAATGTGTTACCATTTTGAATGAACAGGTAGGAAGAGTCTCATTCTTTTGTTTTGTGGCTTTCAACTTTGAGCTTTCAGCTTCCTTGATGAAGACATTTTTAAGGGCATCTTGTAAATCTATGCCCTTGATAACAAGATATGAGATCAACTCAAACCATATCTCTACTTCTGAAAAATACCTGAGACTTGTGTTCTACCAATGATATCATAGCAGTTCTGTTAATTTTTGACAAGCTATTTCTCTCACTCTAATGTAATCAAACTTCACATCACATACCTGCAAACTGGCCTTTCTCATCCACGCACAGGAGAGGAAGGGGTCGTGTTCAGCATCTCTTCCTTATAGATGCAGGAGCTGAGGTACAGAGACCCTTCTTACGGCTGCTTTTCCCTGCTTCCTTCATGTGCACTCATTTCCTCTTTGGCAGTGTGTGCATCCTTCAGCCCAAGTTCTAAATCTCTTTCTCTCTCACTATCTAGGACACATGAGAATTAACCTACTCATGTAGATTACAGGGCCCCAGCCCTCATTAACCTTAATATTGAAAGAAATACAGCTTTTGCGGCAGGAGAAGCAGAAATGCCCTTCCTCTCGGCACAAATAGCGACACTGGCATGAGCTGAGTAGATGGGCTTTTTAGGAGGTCGTTCATCCAATATTAACATCTGCTTCCAGTCAGTGACAATTTCACATGGATTATATTCCTGGATTTGTGGGCCCCTTCATACAGTATTGTAAAATTGCACCCCTGAGGTTATTTTAGAGTAGATCAAGGTACTGTCTAGTCTGTATTTTCTTCATGTCCTTTGACTTAATGACTCCATCCTGAAATTCTCATCTTCCTGCCCAGTGGGTACTCAACTACTACTTGTTGAAGGACTGAACAGCTGACATTTCTTTCTTAAACGCTGTAGTCAACAAACACTTGACCTCCTCTTTTCCAGACATCAGGTGCTCCATCTGTTCCCTGCTTGCCGGGCCTGACTTTTGCTTTAATGGGATTTAAGTACTGAGCAAATCTCAGCCATGTCCTCATTCCTCCTATTTGGAAGATGTTGCTTTTGTCGATGACACTGAGTTTGGGGAGGACAGTCACCATTCGGGGATGGAGAAGGGGGAAGAGAGGACAGGATATAAATTCATAACCAGGGCAAGTTAGAGGAATGCTGAGGACAGACTTGAACCTCAGAGAAGGTAAAACCAGGAACAGGTGGGAAGAAAACCTGCTCAGAGCAGCCCAGGCCATGACCTCTAGCTGGCTGTACAATATCTAGAATCAAACCTGTGTAAGAGAAGTTGGGCAATGGGCCCAGGTGCAAAGAAGTGGCAGCTTATGAAACTCCCTCATTTTGCTAAGCTTGATGACACCCCTTTGCCAGATGAGGGTCAGGCTTTTCCAAGAAAGGCTAGGCAAATTTTCATTTATTGTCTTCCATCAGTCCCAAAGTAGTCACTACTCTTCTCTTGATTCAGGACAACAGGAAAATATTTAATTGCCCACGAGATGATCTGACACCATTTAGAACTGTGTTTTTCAAGCTGTGGATGATGACCCATTAATTGAGTTTTGAATCAGTTGAGTAGGTTTCAACTAGTATTAAAACAAAAGCAAAAACAAAAACAAAATACCCAAGCAGGACAGAGAATAGAAAATATCAAAGTATACTGTATGTAGTGAGTGTAAATAATGTTTTGTGGAGATCTGTTTAGTCTCTACATATATGCACTAGGTTGCAACATGAAATGTTTTTTGTGGATCATGGTGAAAAAAAGTTTACCACCCATTTACAATGATCAATTTTCAGATATTATTAAACTTTTTATGAGGAAACATTTCAAATTTACATAAAATAGCAACAGTAGTGAGATAGACCCTGTGTATCCTCATCTAGTTTCCAAATTGTCTTTTGTATGTAGTACAATCCTATTTATTTCCTTCACTAATTTATTTTTATTTCTTTTCTCCATCCCCACCAAATGCAGGGATACTTCAGGTAGAATTGAAGTAATCCTTCCTAATGAGTTGTGAACATTTTAGGTCAATTGGGAGTCTTCCTGAGAGGCTACAGGAAACTACTGGGAAAAACAAGTTTGGAAGAAAAACTTAGGCAAATCTCACAGATGCTGCTTGCACTCCAGGCTCTATGCCTTTCTGCAAGAGTCAGTCATTTCACCTGGTTTAGTTCAAAGTTCCCCTTTTACCCCATGCCCCTTACAGAATAGAGAAGAGTAGAGCTGAGTGGGATGTGAGAATACTCAGTCCAGCTTTTTGTTTTACAGATGAAGAAACTGAACTCTCTAGGAGTGGGAACTGGGTTACCCAAGAGAGCCTCTCATCTAATACCTCTCTCACATCCCCCATCTGATTTCAGGAGCCATTTATATTTTGGATGCAATGAAAAGTTTTTTTTTATACTCAGCCTTACTCCCCTTCTCTGTTTTTCCTACAGTCTCTTGAAATGGGTGTCTGTTTTTCTAATCCATGAGTTTGCATTTTTATACATTTACCAACTATCCACATAGCTACTAAATATCCATGTAGAAAATATAGGTTGTTGCTTCCTGTGTTTAATAGTTATACAAATGGAGTTATAGTCTACTTACTATGCAGCATCTTGTTTTTTTCATTCAATATTTAGTTTTGGAGATCTATCCTTGTTGATATATATAGATCAATTTCATTCATTTTTCACTTCTAGGTATTATGCCATCAAATGAATAAATCACATTTTGATACTTCTATCATTGAATTTTGTGTTTTTCATTTTCATGCTTTTTCTTTTGTTTCCTTTCCTTCCTTTACTGACCGTTATGGACTGAATGTTTGTATCCTCCCAGAATTCATATGTTGAAGCCCTAAACCTCACTGTGATGGAGGTTGGGCCTTTGTGAGTAATTAGGGCTAGATGGGCTCATGAGGGTGGGACTCTTGGGATGGGATTAGTGCCCTTACCAGAAGAGACACCAGAGAGCTTGCTTTCTCTCTTTCTTCTCCATCTGAGGACATAGCAAGAAGGTGGACATCTGCAATTCCTGCAATGCAGGAAAAGATCCCTCACTAGCAATCAGCTGGCATTTTGATCTTGGACTTCCAAAAACTGTGAGAAAATACATTTCTGTTGTTTAAGCCACCTAGTCTATGGTACTTTGTTGTGGCAGTTTGAGCAGACTAAGACATTGACCTCTATTGAATTGATGTTTTCGCTAGTAGTTTTCTTCTCTACTAGCCTGGAAGTTTTACATTCCATTTCTACTCTTTTCTTATTTGCTCTAAAGTTTTTAATACACATTTAACTAAGCACAATCTAAAATTAATTTATATGTTCCTCCTGTTATAGTTGCCTTGTTTTTGTCCCTATTCTGCCTACATTAAGTATCTACAGCAGATACTTCTATAAACGAGACTGTCTTTCTTTTTTCATACTTTTTCCTCACATCCCACTCTGGGTTTAATTTCTTTCTTGATTGATAGTTCTTCATAATTCTTTCAGTGAAGATCTGTGCATAGGAAACGCTTTCATTCTTTGTCTCAAAAAATATTTTCCTCTCCATCATTAATATAGTTGGGTATATAGGCATAGAAAAATAACTGCAAGGCAGTGATTATATCTGAATGGGAAAACCACTGGTAGTTTTCTTTAGTTACTTGCATGTTCTAATTTTTCTATGCTGGATATTATTTGTGCAATTTCCCAAAAGTTAAAAAATTCACACCAAAATGCAGTAAGAGACAAAATACTTTGATCACCGGCTCATCAAATCAGTGCCAAATCTTCATGTATTCTGATCCTGTTTCTGTAAGATTTTCTTCAGGAGAACCATTGAAGGTGATGCTGTTGCCATGGCACCATACAAGTAATCCCCTTAGATATTAAAATGGAGGAGTCTCGTCATTCTAGGCTCAGGTTTCAGCTGTTCTGGGCAGCTTTTATTTGCACACCTTCAATGCAAATATGCTTTTAATCCTGCTTTCTACTTGACATTAGAAATTCTTCTTTATGGTGATGGAATGCAATGTCTGTTTTCATGCAAGACTTGAAGCTGGAGTGTGAAAGAATCATAGCCTGCACCCACTGTACCTGGGAAGTGTGGCTACATCCCTTCTCTGTTTTCAAAGCTGATTTTTTTTTTAATGCAAATGATGCTTCAGTTGGCCTTGACAGCAGCATCTGTGCATGAGATGGAAATCCAGAGCATAATCCAAGTCCCCTCCAAAGTCACCAAATTTCAAAGGACAGCAGTGAAAATTAGGAGAGAGAGAGAAAGAGAGAGAGAGAGAGAGAGAGAGAGAGAGAGAGAGAGCTCACAGGCAGTGACACTGAGCTAACATTTTTCAGGGAGCTGGTTAGCTGGAGAAATCTGAATTCTTTTCACGCAGAACTTCAGTTACTCAATTAGTCCACACTGCTATTTTATTTTTAGCAGATTATGTTTGGATTCTTGTTTTCTCTTGGGTTTAGGTTTAAAAAAAAATGGTTTTTTCCTGGCTCCTATCACACTGCATCCTGCAGATTAAATAGGCTCCAAATTAGCTTCTCCTCCTATTTGTAGTCAGTAGATTTATGTAATGAGAAAAAAAAACCACTAGACATAAAAACCCATTTAGCAGCATGCATGTGCAAACTGGCCATGAGGGATTCAACAGAATGCAGATATCTTATCTGGTATTCAGTATACGTACAGTTTTCCGGGTTCCCTTAATGGAGAATACCGGTGAATGCTTCAGCATGAAAATAAAATTGTGGGACCTCCACATAACAGATGGAGGTCTACATGCATGTACTTTCATTTACTCTCATTCCCTTCAGAAGTCTCACTAATCAGACAGTAAAAGGATTTTAAGAAGGCATAATCTATAAAGGCAAAGAGAATAGAAAACTGGAAAGCAGACAGATAAGTGATAATTATTAAGCTCAGCTGTAGAAAAAGCTAAGCAGCAACTATTTTACTCAGCGGAAAACCACCTCTGCCGCCCAATGAAGATTTAGGAACTGGGCATGAAGAGGAGGTAAGAATGTAGCTAAAATCAGGATGATTGTTTAAAAATATATTTAAGAAGAAACGAAAATTCTATATTTCCTTTCCCATCCCATATAGCCAAGTAACTGCTTTTCCTTCACCCTGGCAGAAAACTGGATGTTTAGTCTCTGGAGGGGGGCCTCTGGATTGGGGGAACAGTGGCCATAGTTGATGCTGGGGAGACAATATTGTCAACAGAGTGGTTAAGTGACCTCTGCCCACTGACTGTTAAAACCCCCAGCCCACCACTCCTGGCTTTTATCCCCACCAGGCAGGAGGCTGGTAGATTCTTGTCTGCAGAACTGACCTGCCCAAGAGAAAGATTAAAAACAAACAAACAACAAAAAACAAAACCATCAGGGATTTCCTAGCTAACTGGTCTAATGAGATACTCGATACCAGGATTTCGCAACCAAAACCACTGACACTTTGGGCAGGGTAACTTTTTGTTGTGGGGTTGTCCTATGCAATGTAGGATGTTTAGGAGCATCCCTGCCCTCTACGCACTAGATGCCAGCAGCACTGCTCTACACTGAAGCCCACGGTCAGCAGGCCCCGCTCATGCACTTGGAGTTTTCAATCAGTTTCTTAGCGCTTCATTCACTTGCCAGTGTGAGCTGACAACCAAAAGTCAGAAGACACCTGAAGCGGAAAGCCTCTAATGTGAAATATGGAGATGAAAATAATGGAAGTGTGGAGAGGATGGTGCGTTGGGGAACTGCACAGAGATCTGGTTGGCTGGAGTGTAGGCAGCGTGTGGGAAGAGGACAGACCATTAAACTAGAGAGGTAAGTTCAGGCCAGATCTAAGGAACTCTCCTCACGGGTTTGTTTATGGTCAGGCCACTCAAGACAGCTGTTCTCTTGCTCTGTGGACATCCCCTGCTTGACCAGTCCCTGCTTCACCTGCACCCTACTCATGTGAACGTGCTTGCCCCCAGCCCCAGCTAGTGATCATTCTAATCCTTAGGCTAGAACGGCTCCACCTGCTAGTTTATTTAAGGGAAACATCTGCCCTCGGGATGGTTGTTCAGCTGAGTGGCTGCGCTAGATGTGCCCCCGCTGCTGGTTTCCCTGGTAACTGATGAGCCAACCTGAGGTCAATTCCCCCTATAAACGGTAGCCTTCTTCTCTGCGAGGAGTGGAGATTGTTGTCATGTCCTGCCTGCCCTTTGCCATCCATGGTGGGGTGTCGCTCCAGGACTCTTGTTTTTGTTTTTGCTTTTGTTTGCGGTACGCGGGCCTCTCACTGTTGTGGCCTCTCCCCTTGCGGAGCACAGGCTCCGGACACGCAGGCCCAGCGGCCATGGCTCACGGGCCCAGCCGCTCCGCGGCATGTGGGATCTTCCCGGACCGGGGCACGAACCTGTGTCCCCTGCATCTGCAGGCGGACTCTCAACCACTGCGCCACCAGGGAAGCCCCCAACTCCAGGGCTCTTTTGTTTCAGACTTGTAAGATGCCGTCTCTGATACAGCACTGATATCTCCATCACTGTCTCCAGGCTCTTTCTTCAGACTTGAGGCTGGACAATTACAGTAAGTCCCCTACATACAAACCTTCAAGTTGCGAGCTTTCAAAGTTGTGAACGTGTGTTCCATCAACGTCAGGCGTGAGTGAAATTGCAGCTTGCCCTCTGTCTCCTATTGCTGACGATCCTTCAGCTCTACCATCTCCCACCTCCTCTCCCTCCTCCAGTCAGTAACTCTTCTTGCCGGTTCACTCAATGCCAGCCCCTGTGTGCCAGCTGTTGTACTGCACTTCTGTACTTTTCAAGGTACTGTACTGTAAGGTTAAAAATGTTTTATTTTTTTGTGTTTGTTTTTTATGTATTATTTGTGTGAAAAGTATTATAAACCTATATACTATATAGCCGATTGTGTTAGTTGGGTATCTAGGCTAATTTTGTTGGACTTTCGAACAAATTGGACTTACAAACGTGCCCTCAGAACGGAACTCGTTCATATGTAGGGAACTTACTGTACAAGGCTTGTAGGCCTGCGGGGTGCAGCCCAACAGCTTCCTAAAGAGTCTGACCTACCCAGCAGGCCATAGGAAGCAAGGAAGAACTGTAAGTAGGTTGGGCTATTATTGTAATAATATTCCTGGGAAACACACTTTGAGTGAAAGGTAAACCTATCGTGTATGATCTGTCCATTCATCAAAAAAGCTATGCGGACTCTCACCCCATCTTATCAACATACACACTTGACAGTGTGAACCACAACCTATTTCAAAGTAGCTCCTCTTGTACACCCCTTGGAAGGTCCCATGTGTGCATTACAGAGTGCCGCCAGTACACAGAACATTTCAGGAACTCACTTCTTGTTATTTGCTCTGGGGCTGGCAAATATGTGTATGAATATTTTTGGTGATGGTGAACCCACTCTTCGAAGGGTAATCTGATTTTGTAAATAGCCAAAAGCCATTGGATATCAAGGGACCACACAAGGAAACGTTCCAACTTGAATGCTGGAGAAGCAAAAGGACCATGAATCCCAGCTCACAGTTGCCAAGAAACTATATGATGCAGGTGCAAATCATTTTGCCTCCCTCTTTTAAATTCAGACTCATTAAAATATGTATTTTCAGACGTCACTAAGGAAAATAAATTGGGTAATCAAGGTGGCTCATACAACTTGTAGTAAAAGTTCAGGTGTGAGTTTTCAAGTAATGAGGATTTTCTTACGTGCTAACAAGGGGCTCTGTAGAGCCTCAGAACTAGTTTGAGTTATGGTACCAAATTTGGAGTAAATTTATATTCTCCTAGGGAGACAATTTTCATTTGTGTTCTTTGCAGGATTCATTTTATCAACAGTAGTTTTGATCTCCTTCGTCCTATTTGATACTTGCACCATCTTTACACACTGTTCCTTAAAATGAACGGCCAAAAATCTCAGGAAATTCTTAAATATTAACGTCTCAACATGCTTTTCCTCCTTCCAAGAACCCCGCCCTCCGCCTGCACTTTGCTCTGGCTCTTAGTGAACTGTAGAACTCAGGCAAAACCTGAATTTCTAATGCAAAAAAAAAAGGGAGCCCTGGCCTCCCTGGTTGGGGGACCCACTCTTACCTTTTCTTTAAAATTAAGTGCCAAGGGGTAACCCACTACAATTTGTTTCCTGTGCCCAGAGATGAGCATGTTTGAAAGGGGCACCACAATTTGCAAGATTCAGTGAATCGTGGAGGTATTATGTTGACCATTACAGTCAGGGCCCAATTATTTCCTACATAATTAAAGATGATGATGAGCTTGGGATGGTTCCTGAGGAGCCCTCTAGTTCATTTCCCTGAAAGCATACAGGGTTAGATACTAGAGGCATTTCCTTGGTGTGGCCACCCAGTCTCCAAGGGAAGGAAGGCAAGTGCATGTGGGTGTTACTGAGTGTAGCCCATCAGCAGTGTTGGTGTTGTCACTGGTTTCCCTGCATCCACTGTTGCCCAGCCCCTCCAAACTGTTCTCTCCATAATGCAAGTAGATTGAGCTTTCAAAAACAAGCCTGATCATGTCACTCCCCTCTTACAAGCCGTCAAAAGCTGCACATTATTTTTGGAGAAAATGCCAACCCCTCTACCCTGGCCTTTAAGGTTCTGCTTGATCAGATCCTTGCCTGCCTCTCCAGCCTCCCCGCCTTGCTCTGTGAACCACCCACGTTAGCCCTTGCAGTTCTCTGAATGTGCTACTTTCTCCTGCCCCAGGGTCTGTTCACTCCTGTCCCCCCAGCTCAGAAGGTCCTCTTTCACCCCTTTTATTTGGTTTAGGACTCTTTCTTTAGGTCTCAGCTAGAGAATGCCTTTTACCCCTGACCCTTCCCCACAAAGTAGGCCTGCCACCCCTTGCCCCATTCTATACTCAGGGCTGCAGATCTATCTCAGAGCTATCTACTGGTAGCACTTAGCCCAGTTTTAAACTTATACATTAGTATTTGAGATTATTTGATTAATTAGTATATCTCTCCTAATAGACTTTCAATTCCATGAGGTCAAGGACCATGTGGTTCTGCTTACTCTTGTATCCCCCTGGCACAGAGAAGGAGGTGAATAAATCCCCATTGAACAAAAAAATGAGAGGGCCAAGAATCTATCTGCAAAGATGAAATTTAACCGGTTGGTGGAATTTGATTGTAGCAATGCATATATATGCACACAGTAGATACACATGCATCTCTGTCAAGTTTTAAAATATATGCTCTAGGAAGGTAAAGGGGTAGGAGAGTACATGACTAGTTAAAGGTGTGAGTAGCATGTTAATTAATCCCTTCATCCATCTTTCATTCATTTTTGTTCATTCAGATGTCAAAAGAATTGTTTTATTTGAACAGTTGGTACTATAATTTCCCTTAGGAAGTGAATTGTCTTGATTGCAGCAACACAAAAGACTGTGGTAAGTATTCAGGTTAAGAAGTGGGTTCCCCCACTCCCATGGGCAACCTTTCTCTCCTCCACCAAGAAATGGCAGAAAGATATAGTCTAGGCATGTGGCTTTCTGACCATCTGAGCTGCTGCAGAAACAAAGCCTAGACAGACTAAGAAAAAGGTGATTAACTTAGCTCTTAGGTGATCCTTCTTGTATACCATCTGTCACAACTTGGTTATTGATAGGGACTATATGATGGACATTTAAAAATGGAGACCACTAACAAGTGGTTTACGCTTTTCACTGAAGTATCTATATTATAGCTACCAGGCAGCAAAGTTGAAAGTTTATTGAAAGCAACAACATATTTGATTTATACTCTTACCTTAGTGGAAGATTATCCCATCTCTGCATGAAATAGAAAGAATAACTTGATTATTGACATCCTGACAGAAACGGTGATGCTGGAGAGAATACATGGACTCTTCTTGTGCTCTGAATAAAAGATGTAATTGGATGCAATCATTTCATTAATACACACATGGCCCTGTAATAGGAGTACAGGGGACCAGATGGCCAGGAGTGGACTGAGATGAAATGAAATGGGTGTTTGCAGTTTACCAACTAACTACTTAGCCTGTATGGATTATACTAAGTCCTTACAGACCACAGGAACACATTTTTAGTATGAAATTCTGGCTTTGTGTCCAGAAGCACCATTCCTAACCCAAGGAGAAAGCCTATTTTACGGAAGTCCTAGAGGGCTGTTGTGTATAAGTAGTTGATGGTGGGGATAACGCACTAGTGCTCCAACTTGCATATTGGAATCACCTGGAGAGTTCTGTTTTTTTTCTTTAAAAATACCAGTGCATGGGGCTCATCTCCAGAAATGCTGATTTAAATTATCTGGGGTACAGCCTAGGCACTGAGATTTTTCAAATTTCCCCAGGTGGTTCTAAGGTGCCGTAAAATTTAAGAACCACAGCATTAATGCAATTCCTGTATTTCCACAAGGAGGCCCACTTTACAGACCGATAAAACAAGCAAGCACTTGTGTGGTGTGATTTGGGAGGGCTCAGAACATCCCTGGCCCTCAAACGGCTATTCTCTCCTTCTGTGTAGCGTCTGGAAAACTACCTAGAAAAATTCATTTCTTTGAATGAAGGCTTTGCAACTTAAATGAGGATAATTCCTCTGAGAAGGATAATACATTAAGTGGTTATCAGTTATTAACACCCTGGTGTGCCTGTTTATCGGATTACTTTCCTTTAATGAGTGAGGGGCGGGGAGTGAGTGAAGCATGATGGTGGGAAGCTCAAAGGTCAATAGGATGTGGATTCAAGGTGAATTCCAGGGGTGGGAGATATGACCAAAGGCAGTCCACAGTCAAGGTGGAAGGATAAGTTTGTATCAAAAAGATACATTTTTGTGTGGGGTTCTGAAGGTCAGAGAACACTGTGAACCAAATCCAATGGGCAAGTTGGTGGGTTGCTCTTGGCAAACCCTCAGCTGACTATTAAAATACGGCAGCAAGGGAGCTGCACGTGTGAGTGACAAGTGAGTGGAAGCCCCTTTCCAATCGCATCCAGCTCCAGAATCAGGAGGCTCTCTGGACCAGACTTGGATGTTGGTGTCCAAGAGGGATCAGAAGGCGTGTAGATTGACGAGAACTGGAAAATCACAAAAGCCTCTGGGTTGATAATGCCTGAGTTGGCCGAGTCCTGACAAAAACAGGAATTGGCTAGATTTCAGGAGGTGAAGATACCAGGCAACCAGGAGCGTCCAGGTATGAGTATGAGAGAAAGGAAGAACCCTGAAAATCAGCTCCACGTCTTAGAGAATGTTCCTTTGGGGACAAATATCAATTCGACATAATTAACTTGGCTGTAGATGTGAAGCAACAGGATGAATTCAGCTTTTAGCAGCACACTCTGATGTGGAAAAAGTGCAGGAAGGGTGCCTTTGGGAACTGACATATATTCTCCCAGCTTAACAGTTCTGTCAAGGGTAGGTCCTACCCATGTGCATTTCCCCTGCAATTTCTTCATCTCTTCCCTACAGACTGGAAACACACTCAGTAGGAAGCCCAGCTACATCCTGCATGGCTGGCACTCTGGCTGGACCATGACAATGAGAGTGTGAAGAGGCGGGTGCTCAGACCCCAGGCAGGCTCTTCTGCACTGTAGCTGAATGACTTTTGAATAGTGTTGATTTAAGTCTCTTCCTTCAGGTTGAATTAGCCCCTCCTGGGAATCTCCTGATGTGAATGGGAATCACGACTTGACATAAACATGAAAGATTATGTGTCAGGAGTGCTGATTTGATTCTTAATGAGTGTTAATTTATTTGCTGTGGTTTCACACATCTGCTTTGGCCACAATGTCATATTACGTTAATCCCTGAGATATTACTACACATACCTATATTCTCTATACACAAGGTGGGGAATGGGGAATTTGTTCATGTGATTTTTTTAAAGGGATACATACCCTTTTATTCAAAGGACTAGCAGGCAGATTAGTTAGATTGACCCACTATTTGGATATACAATCTCTTGAGGCTAAAACATAATTTGGCATTTGTGTCCATGACATTGCAGAATGGTTTCGAAGGGACCAGGCTCAGGGCAGTCCTAGGCAACACATCAAGCCACCATATTTAGGGGTACTTATGATTGGTGGATTGGACAGCTCTACTCCTGTATGGAATTATTACTCTCTAAATTTTGTCTGGACAGTAAAACCCAAAAAGTGTTTCCCTAAACATTTACGTCAGGGATTAAACAGAGGGAAGGAAACACACACACAAAAAGAGAAAACTCACTCTGCAGCAAATAGGAGTCGATTTCATCTAGCGCTTATGTTATTTCAAGTCTCACAAGACAGGTTGGGTTTGCCCCGCCAGAAGAAAATTTGATGGTTTCATTAGGAAACAGATGTACGTAGGCCACTGGGGGAGATAAAGCTCAATTAATCCTAGCGTTTTGTGAATGAAACGTGGAGGACTTTAACACAGAGACCAATCCCAAACCAAATGCAGTCCCTCTCGAGCCACACGAATCCTGGAGGCTACAGATGCTGGCGCTTCCCGGAGCCTGTATATCCAGGGCTGTGATCAGCTTCCTGAAGCTGCCTCCTTGATGCTGTAGCCCAAAGCCTGCACACTGAGCAGCATTTTCTGGGTTAGTTCAGCAGGTACTGGGACCACAGTGAGTGACAGCAGCACAAAGTGAGACCAGGGGCTAGTGGTCAGCAAGAAGGCTTCCTAGTGAGCAGTCCAGCTGCCCCAAGTGTGTAGGGACTTTCACTTAACAAAGGGAACGCCTTTCTTTTCTTGGTTGGAATGTAACTTACGGTCTTGGGGGAGGCAGGACCCACCTCTGCTCAAGGACCGTGCAGCCTTCCCAGGTTGAGGGGAATAGAGAGCCAGAATAGCTACCCTGTTCCTCCAACAAACTTAAGTTTCCACAGTGCTAAAGATACCATGGAAAGCACCATGAGGTACAAGGCATGTCCTCTGCTCCCCAAGAATTTATGGTCCAGGAGAGGAGAGGTCAGTGGATTCACTAACATTCTTACACCTTAACAAAGTTCCTAGGGAGTTTCATTTACCAAGTATTTAAAGCTACTAAGCTAACAGGTTCACCTGGGAATCTGTGGTTGAAAGGAGAATGAAGTTGGATGAAGGTGATCAAAAGGGACAAACCTCCAGTTATAAGATAAATAAGTACTAGGGATGTATGTACCTGATAAATATAACGATAACATGAGAAATATAATTAACACAGCTGTATGTTATATAAGAAAGTTGTTACGAGAGCAAATCCTAAGAGTTCTCATCGCCAGGAATAAATTTTTTCTATTTCCTTTATTTTGTATCTATATGAGTTGATGGATGTTCACTAAACTTGTGACAATTATTTCATGATGTATGTGAGTCAAATCATGCTGTACACCTTAAATTTATACAGTGCTGTATGTCAATTGTATCTTTAAAAAAACTAGAAGGAACAGAAAAAAGAAAATTCTAAGCATATATAAGGATAAGAGCAAATCCAGATATATTCATGTGGAAAATTGGATTATTCTTAGTAACTCTCCATTCCCTCCCTGTATTAGAATATTTAACTATGCCTTTTGCTATGTGCCTTTACAGTTTTTTTCCACTAGACGTGGAGAATATTTCGCTGATCTGTCAATGGAAATTTCTGCTTGGTAAGACTTGGCTTCACAAAGCCAACGATCCAGGTATTATTTCCCTTTAGATGCTTGCAAGTGGCTACGTCCTCATGATCCAAACCACCTTAATTCCTTCTTCCTTCCTTAAAGGTCACATTTTCCATCTTTTAAAATTATTTAGTCCTCTTCTCTAGGACCCTTAACCAGCACTTTCTTCATAGCTTTTTCCTTACCTACTTGTCTGACTTGAGATACCTAATCTTTGGGTCAATTTTAACATCTGTGAATCAAAGGGATAGGATTTCCTGATTTCTGGGATTCCTTCCTGACCTAATACTCATGGAAATAAACGTTCACAACCTTTTATTGTTATCAGAGCCACTGGTGAGAACTTAATAAAAATGCAGGTACCTAAACCTCACTTCTATAGATTTTAATTTAGCAGGTTTGGGGGGGGGCGGACCCCAGCATGTGTATTTGTAATGAGTATCCCTACATGGGCTAATGTACACCAAAGTTTATTCTATGAGTTCTTTTACTTTTGTCCATCCAAAACTATTACTTTAAGAGAGTTGAATGAGTTTTAAATAAGAGTTAATGGAAAGAACTTCCCAACTGACTTAAATGGGATCTTCAATCAGAGGGGAATTGAGAGAGTCAGAATCTAGTTGGTTGAGACAATGTGCTGAGGAAACAGAGATGCCTAGCTCTACATAGAACATTTTCATATTATTGCTGCACGACCAGGACAATTTATTAATTGAAAGTGATTGGGGGGCTTCTCTGGTGGCGCAGTGGTTGAGAGTCCGCCTGCCGATGCAGGGGACACGGGTTCATGCCCCGGTCCGGGAAGATCCCACATGCCGCGGAGCGGCTGGGCCCGTGAGCCATGGCTGCTGAGCCTGCGCGTCCGGAGCCTGTGCTCCGCAGTGGGAGAGGCCACAACAGTGAGAGGCCCGCGTACCGCAAAAAAAAAAAAAAAAAAAAAAAGTGATTGGGCTCAAAAAAAGGAAACACATGAAATGAAATGAAAGTTTGCCATTTGCAGCAACATGGCTAGACTTGAGGGCTTTATGCTAGCTGAAATTTCAGACAAAGACGAATGCTGTATGATATCACTTATATGTGAAATCTTAAAAAAATACAACAAACTAGTGAATGTAACAGAAAAGAAGCAGACTCACAGGTACAGAGAACAAACTGGTGGTTACCAGTGAGGAGAGGGAAGGGGGGAGGGGCAGTGTGGGGTAAAGGATTAAGAGGTACAAACTATTAGGTATAAAATAAGCTATAAGGATATATTGTACAACATGGGGAATATAACCAATATTTTATAATAATTATAAAGGGAGTATAACATTTACGAATCGTGAATCATTATATTGTACACCTGTAACTCATATAATATTGTACATTATACTTCAAAAAAAATTTAAAGATAAAAAAAGGAAACAACATAGTAATGTAAAACACAATTTATGAATGATTTTTTTTTTTTTTTCAGTACACGGGCCTCTCACTGTCATGGCCTCTCCCATTGCGGAGCACAGGCTCCGGACGCGCAGGCTCAGTGGCCACGGCTCACGGGCCCAGTCGCTCCGCGGCACGTGAGATTTTCCCGGACCAGGGCACGAACCCGTGTCCCCTGCATCGGCAGGCAGACTCTCAACCACTGCGCCACCAGGGAAGACCTGAATGATTTTTAAAAATAAAAACAGTGCACTGTTTTCAAGGTGTAGTGGTGAGAATAAGGTTTTTATCTAAAAGCAGCCTACCAGGGAATTCCCTGGAAGTTC
The DNA here is from genome assembly GCF_003031525.2 of Neophocaena asiaeorientalis asiaeorientalis. NCBI lineage: Eukaryota > Metazoa > Chordata > Mammalia > Artiodactyla > Phocoenidae > Neophocaena > Neophocaena asiaeorientalis. Next base: position 8,701,284 of record NW_020175821.1, read on the forward strand.
AGTTGTTAGGACTTGGTGCCTTCACTGCCTGGGCCTAGGTTTAATCCCTGGCAAAGGAACTAAGATGCCGCAAGCCACGAGGAGCAGCCAAAATAAATAAATAAATGAATAAATAAAAAATAATTAAAAAAAGGCTACCAAATCTAATAGAAGAGTCTTTTTCAAATATAGATTCTGTATATAGGTGTTTTTTTTGTGTTACACACATGTATACACATGTGCTCATATGTTGAATCTATATGTCATGTTAATGTATATTTTAAAATAATAAACTAATTAATGGTCAACAATTTAGTCATAGCCTAGTGCTTCAAAACTGCACTGTGGGGATTTCCCTGGTGACACAGTAGTTAAGAATCTGCCTGCCAATGCAGGGGACACGGGTTCAAGCCCTGGTCTGGGAAGATCTCACATGCCGCAGAACAGCTAACCTGTGCACCACAACTACTGAGCCTGCACTCTAGAGCCCGTGAGCACAACTACTGAGCCCAGGTGCCACAACTACTGAAGCCCGCGCGCCTAGAGTCGGTGCTCCGCAACAAGAGAAGCCATTGCACTAAGCCCGCGCACCGCAACAAAGAGTAGCCCCTGCTCGCCACAGCTAGAGAAAGCCCACGCACAGCAGCGAAGACCCAAAAAATAAATTAAGTAAATACATTTAAAAAAACTGCACTGTGAGAACATTTAAGATGTCTTTCCTGCAATCTGTGTCCTTCGATCACTATCTTTAAGCGTTTGGGAAAGCCACATATATAAAACGTAATGATTTTGAATTGTGCAGCCTATTTTGGGACATTTAATATGTGAAACAGATTTCCCTTGGGACTTTCTCATTCATTCACTTCTTGTCTGAGATCCTTTGCCCCAAACAGTCTGCTGGAGAAGGAGGGAATACAGGGAGCCAGAGCCTGAGGGAGCAGGAGGGAAGTCTGAGAAAAAACACCAAGTCTGAGTTGGGAGATCACCATTCCATCTGGAGGTGGATTCGACAATAGGATATCCAACCATTCCCATCTTTGCACCTCCTCTCTACCCAGCAGGAAATAAGGAGCACCTGCCATAACCCTAAAGTTCCATTTACACCCTATGCCTTTCTCCATTGTCAGTGGACTCTTTTACCCCTTTGCAGTGAAAAGTGGCTTCCTTGGCGTACAGGTGTCAGGTCTACGCGAGATCTCACCGATCCCTCTCTCACCGAAGCTTGGGTTGTGCTTTTACACATCATTTTATGCAGAGGCGCACTGTGAGTGAACTCAAGCCTATGCTCTGTACCCTTCTTCCCAGTCGCTGGGCCACCAGCTACCCAAGCAACTCCTATGGTCTCAAACTGAAGGCTCATCACGGTGTGCCTTATGCAATACATATATATATGTGCTATGATCCCTGTGGATAATTAAGGCTGCATTACCTGCCTAGAGCAAGTCAGCAACTTTTTCACAGCTGTATTTTTTAAAGGGTGACAACCACTTATTCATTGTACTTTTGGAACAGATACATGAAACACTCAACTGCTATGCCTTCTAATACTGACTCCCTGAGCTAATTAGCAGCCTGGTGTGATTGTTTTAATTTTCTAGTGACCAGTTAAGCAGTTGCTCTAGATAGAACTGACAGCAAAACGTAAATTTAAAAACACAAAGCAGAATCTGCTGATTGAGCGAGAAGAAAGCCGAGGTCGGAAAACGAAAGTGAGGGCGGGGTGAGACTGTGAGTGGCTATTCTTGCTAGTTGAATACTGGGCCTCCTTAGATTCAGATTAGATCACAGTTTACCCGAGAAGTACCCCCTCCTCCAAACAAACAAACAAATAAGAGATGGATGGATCGATAGATAGATAATAGATAGATAGACATTTAAGAATAGGAGAGCGTCTGGATTTGCGATGCGGAAGCGAGTCCTTCAACCATGGTCACCCACTCGCTCAAACTAGGCACCTCTTTGGTAGAGTCTTGTGCTCAGACCCCCATCCTCAGAGGCAGCTTCACACCTACATTTAAGCTTCAGCCTAAATGGACTCTAATCAAGCTTTCCTCACCCCTGCGTCGGATCCACGAAGGCACCGACCGCAGACTTACTCTTAGCCAAGCAGTCCTCTCCAAGGGAGACTGAAAAGCGTCCTACTGTTGCCCCCGCTCTCCTTCCCCCATCCAGCGTCTGCATTCGGTGAGGGAATTTCGGTTGTATCACCAAAGACAAAAAGCAAAAGGTGAGGGATGTGCGGAGAGACCCTAAACTACCTACTCACGCCCCTCCCCACTCACCCGCGAGTCTGCTCCAGGCTGCCCCTCCTGCCGGGGACTGGCGGTCAGGTGAGGTTACCTGGGCACCCGGAGAAGCCCCGAGGGGCGCTGCGATCCTTCCTCTCGAAGTCGCCCCACTCCCTGCCGGGGCCCCAGGACTCTGGCCCCCTCTCTCCCTGCGCGCATCCCCTGCCCCTCGGGCTCCGGCGCGCAGCTACAGCCGCCCGCAGCGCTCGACTCCCCTCCGCCGACCTGGCGTGACGCAGGCGGAGACTACTTAAGGCCGGATTAGAGGCGGCGGCCGCGGATTCCCGAGCCCTGCAGCCGGCTCCGCGCGCTCCGCCCCGGCTTCGCAGGCGGCAGCGCGGGAGCGCCCGGTGCCCGCTGAAGTGCCAGGCGCGGGGGCTGGGGCCTGGACCCTTTTTTGGCTCCCAACCCCCGGCGGTGAGTGGGGCCCAAAGACCTCGCTCGGGTGGGCGGGAGCTCGAGGACCTGCACGCGGCCACCCCCGCTCCGCCCCGCCCCTCGCCCGGGCATCCTCCGGCTCCAGACCTGACCCCCGGACGGCGCTGGCGGTTCGTGGCCGACCTCCGGACCGCACCAGCTGCCCATCAGTTGGGCGTGCTTGGGTTTCCTTCCCCATTTCCCTCTTTTAAGTACAATAAAAGGGAGAGGGGAATCGTGGATTTTTAAAAATTTTTGTTTGATTCTTTAATTGGGGGGCAATTCGCTCCCAGTCGGGAGGTGAGGCCCGGGGAGTGGCCAGGAGCGGGGACGTGCCCGGTACTGCCCAGTCTTTGTCTGCTGCCTCCGGATGCACAGCGATGGGGGAATGGACCATCTTGGAGAGGCTGCTGGAAGCCGCGGTGCAGCAGCACTCCACTATGATCGGGAGGTAAGGGCGCCGAGCCGGTCATCAGCCGGCCCCGTCGGGCGGCCCCCGGGAGTCCTTTCTAAAGTCTAGACCGAGTCCCGACAGCCCTCAGACCATCCTCTGACCCCTTGCCATCATCCTTGGCCCATGCGCCTGTGTTCCTGGCATTGAGGGATTGCCTGATGCCCAGTGATGCCCTCCTCCGCCGGCAGCTCCTCGTCCCTTCCCTTTGAGGCACCACCAGGGGATTCACTCTTCTCCCATTAGCAAAGGAGTTATTGGCTCCGTCGTGGTCCCCCCACTCTCTGGAGTCGGAGCCAATCTTCATCCGGTTCCCTAAATAGAATCTACAAAGAAGGCAGGATTGTATTTGGACAGAGAAGGGCAAATGGGGAGACAGATTTGCTCTTCAGAGCAGATGTGTCTTTTCCCAACAAACATTTATTAAGCTAAACTGATTTGCCTGTTAAAACTTACAGTGCCAGAAACCGACACACCCAATTGACACTTTATGTGTCTCTATATGTGTATATATGTATATTCACATACATAAATACTATATATATTCATGTATATATGTGTATATATAGTCATAGCTATCTGTTTATATAAAGCTTAAGTTCCATATTCATACTGAGGCTAAACTAAATATCCTCTTGAAGTAGTTATATACATATTCTGTGTGTAGACTTTGTATTCTCTGTGTTCAGCTATTCCATGTACATTTGCCGTATCCAGAGTGAAGGTGTGTTTTGTGCCTCCCTACATTCCATGTAATCGATCTGTTGCAAATACACCAAGTCCAGTGTAGGGAGGTACACATGCTTGAGATCCCTGTAGTATGAAGTGTTCCCAGTCTACCAACATCCTGCAGCAAGGGAAGAGACAAAAAGGTTTGCTGGATTCCCAGTTCAGTACCACGAAGGATGGCTAGCTCCCCAATCAAGGACGGAGCTGGGAAGGGAGGCGTAGGGGTTTCCTAAGTCAGTGACTCAGCCCATGAGAACCTCTCTCCCTCCTTTGTCCACTGCTCAGGATCCTGTTGACTGTGGTGGTGATCTTCCGCATCCTTATTGTGGCCATTGTCGGAGAGACGGTGTACGATGATGAGCAGACCATGTTTGTGTGCAACACCCTGCAGCCCGGCTGTAACCAGGCCTGCTATGACCGCGCCTTCCCCATCTCCCACATACGTTACTGGGTCTTCCAGATCATAATGGTGTGTACCCCCAGTCTCTGCTTCATCACTTACTCTGTGCACCAGTCTGCCAAGCAGCGAGAACGCCGCTACTCTACTGTCTTCCTAGCCCTGGACAGAGATCCCCCTGAGTCCATGGGGAGCGCTGGAGGACCTGGGGGTGGGAGCAGTGGTGTTGGCAAACGAGAAGACAAGAAGTTGCAAAGTGCCATTGTCAATGGGGTGCTGCAGAACACAGAGAACACAAGCAAGGAGACGGAGCCAGATTGTCTAGAGGTTAAGGAGCTGACTCCACACCCATCGGGGTTGCGCACTGCAGCACGGTCCAAGCTCCGAAGGCAGGAAGGCATCTCCCGCTTCTACATTATCCAAGTGGTGTTCCGAAATGCCCTGGAGATTGGGTTTCTGGTGGGCCAATACTTTCTGTATGGCTTCAGCGTCCCAGGGTTGTATGAGTGTGACCGCTACCCCTGCATCAAGGAGGTGGAATGTTATGTGTCCCGGCCTACTGAGAAGACTGTCTTTCTAGTGTTCATGTTTGCTGTGAGTGGCATCTGTGTTGTGCTGAACCTGGCTGAACTCAACCACCTGGGCTGGCGCAAGATCAAGCTGGCCGTGCGAGGGGCCCAGGCAAAGAGGAAGTCAGTCTATGAGATCCGCAACAAGGACCTGCCACGGGTCAGTGTTCCCAATTTTGGCAGGACTCAGTCCAGCGACTCTGCCTATGTGTGAAAGGGCAGGTTTTGGAAAGGCCTGGGGGATGACAAGTAGCCCCAAGCGCAGACGACTATGGAGAGTGGCTCTATCTGCCCTCATTTATGTGGCTGTCATCGCTGAGATGTAGAATAAGGCTGGTTAAGAGAAGATCTTGCCTCAATGGGAGAGGAGAGAAAGTAGAATGATTACGTCACACCACTGGTTCCAGAGACAGTTGGATAGAGTGCTGAGAGGATGAGTTGGACTTCTTTGAGTCCTTTTGTTTTGTGGTCCAGTTTGATCCTGATCATAGTGGACTTGCACGGCTACCAAGCAGGACTTAGCTCTGCTAAGCTCTGTATTCTGGTGAATGGCGTGAGTCAAATATTTTATTGGTACACAATTTGTGACCTATCTCAACACATCCTTCCATCCTGGGCTGCAGGACAAACATCCTTGAGGCATCCTTCATGTACCTCTCCCATCAGCATGCCCCTCTCCCTCCGCCCAGGATAGCATGCCAGCTTTTTTTCTCAATCTGGCCTTACAGTAGACCTAATATGGTTTATCTGCAAAGCTAGAGGGAATTCCATGGGGTGCTTTTTGGAGAATGGCCATGGCAGAGGTTCGCATTATAGCCCCGTCTCACTGGCCCTTAGTCATTATGAAAACCTTAGGAATGTCTCAGTATTTCCAGTTTTCTAACTCGAACTGCACTGGTGCTGTTTATTAGGGGCAGGGTGTTGGGTGGGAGGGAGGGAACTGAAATATGCAACTATAATAGTCCTGTGGGATGGTTGTTGCCCTGTTAGGCATGTGGTTATGAGCTTTGGGATATTTCTGCCTTCCAGATTGTGGACTTTGGACAGCATTAAAAATATATTTGCTGTTGTTGTTGTTAATATCAAGGGTGTCTACCCGAGCCACAGAATTTCTAACTGGTGTATTTCACTCATTTTCTTGTATAGTTTTGCTGTGCAACACAGCTGCACTTCATTTTGCCATGGTTTGAATTTACCTGTGTGCTCACACCAGAGACCTTAATCAGCCCATGTCAATCCTGATTTATTATTTTATCAGCTATTTTTGAAACACACACAATCACTGGCTTAAGAAACCTGGAACTAAACACTATTGGCTAACACGTGTTTACGGATGCTTATTTGAGATATATACCAAAGGTTCAAAAACCTGTTGCTTTGGACTGTGAATATGTTTCCTTCTCTTTGCTCATATTTATTTAAGTGCCATCCTGTACCTTTCACATCCACTGCGTATTTAGTTAAAGCATTGGCCGAGAATAATATTTGGCTCATGTGCTTTTATGAAGCCCTCTGTTTCCTTTGCATTATCATTATGGTTTTTGGTTTAGATATGGACGTGGTGTAACACACAACCGAGGATCTGTTTAAAATAAAGTTCTTGCCTTTTTTTTTTTTAATGGGAAGAGTCTGCAATTTTCTATTTTGATTGGGATTCTATTTATTTAAATATATGTTCAAACTGTTTTGTTACATATTCAAAAAAAAAAAAAAAAAAAAACCAAAACTTTGGGGGAAGGAGGGAAAGAAAAAAAAAAAAAAAAACAACCAGAACTTTGGGGGCAGGAAGTGAAGGACGGTTGAAAAGTATTTGAGGGATGACTGATAAAGTCCAGCCACTAACAGATGAGAAGAGGCTCGTGCATTTTGTGAATGTATAGAAGTGTGTGAGGAGGTATTCAAATAGTAGTATTTACTAACTCCTTTCCATTCTAGTCCAAGATTTCTCTGCTTGTCTAAGGATATTTCTTGTAATAAAATGTCAATGCTGTAACATATTAGTTTATTCCAGGAGTGGAATTATTTTTCCCTTTCCACCGTACTTTCATGCTATCAGTTGTTACATCTAGCAGCATGCTGTGCTCCCTATCATCTCTTTAAGGCTTGATGTTTAAATGATGCTAACCCAAGAGTCAAACAGAACCTTCTAGACCAGCACTGTCCAATACAACTTTGTGTAATGATGGTAATGTCTACTATCTTTGCTGCTCAGTATGACAATGACTGTTGAGCTCTAAGAATGTGGCTACTGCAACTGAAGAACTAAATTTCTAATTCTATTTAATTTTAATTAATTTAAATAGCCATGTATGGTTGGTTGCTACTGTATCATACAGCACAATTCTAGACTTTTAATCAAGCATTTCTTATTGGGTTCTTTCAAAGGAGACTGATCCTTTGCTTATATGTCCTAAGATATTACATTTTACCCACACATTTTACTAGCATGTTTGGCATTTTCTGTCTACCTGCGGTCCCATTAGTTCGGTAGACCAGTACTCTTCCTCAGTTCTTAAATGCTATTCACCTTCTAATTCCAATGCGTCCTTTGTCTGAATATTGCAAAGCAATGTGGAATTTCCTGGATGCTTGCTTTTCAAACACAATTGTTGCATCCTTTAACTATTGCCGTACAGATGCCAATTTTAGAATGAAAATATGTTTATTTCAATCTATAGGTTTCCATCTGCGGTATAAACAGGCAGTTGAAAAGGATTATCCTTGAATAAAGAAAGAGATCCTCCTCTGTTTTGTATCTGGTGAGCTAAAAATGTTTTAAGACACCTCCCAGAGATGGAGGAAGAGTGTTTTTTGAGAGCTCTTAGCTTACGCTTGGGCGTGAAAGAAGTAGGAAGCTGTGTGGAAAACAAGGGCTGTTGTATTTATGCCGTGATGTGAGATTGGAGAAACGATAGTATTTCCTGGTAGAAATGCATCCCATATCAGTGGGGCTGATCTATTTCAGCTCTTTGATGCTTCCAAACACCCTCAAATGGTAAGAGTATTAATTCACTTGTCGGTAGTGGAGCAGGAAACACACCTTCCTCTGGGCATATAGAGTCATCCCTCAGAATGACTGATGTGTGTCAGTTTGATTCTTTTGCTTTCTATTTAATGAGGGAAACACACTGATAATTTGATGGTTCACATAGCTATGTGATGGATGCGACCTTAACCTGTACTTTTGATAGGACAACACCAATCTATTCTCTTAAATTTAAGAGCCTTTTGGCGAACCACAGGCCCTTTTGGCCCGTGTGTGCACAATGTGTGTGTGTGTGTGTGTGAATGTGTGTGTGGGCGCATGCATGTTGGTGGGGTGATGAGTGCTAATGTGTGAACTGTGAGTTTAAAGGCTTGAAGAATAGCCTGGAGAGACTGAAATTACTTAGCCCGGGGCAAAGAAAGCTTAAAGCACAGAATTTGTCATTTTTAAGTCCTTAAATATTTAAAGGGTTAAAAAATATGAAGGATAATAGCTGTACTCACTGACCTCTGAGAGCAGAGGAAAAGGACTGGATTTAAAATCAAGGGTGCGGGAAATGAAGAAAGTACCAGAAAGAACATGGTTTCCCTTTTACCTCTGCTTTTCTTTCTTCCTTTTTTTAAAATGCTGTTTCTTCTGCAGGGAATACCTGTCCCACTACCTCCTTTCACTGGGTGTGTTCCTCTTCACCCACTAAAAATCAGTCTGGCTGTCTGTTCACACAGAAACTTATTCTAAACTCTCCTCCAGGCTAGCTAAGTGCACCTGCACTGAGCCTCCATAAAAGTCACTCTGTTCCTTGCTGCGTGGAGATGAGATGTTTCCAGATCGGTGTATGGCTCCTTGAGGGTGGGAACCGTGCCTAACCGACTGTAACCATATGTGACATTCATTATCACCATCTTATCTACTACCAGAGAGATGGGTGCCTCAGTTTTCCATCTGGCAACAGTCTTACAGACTCAGAATACACGGATGCTAAAAGCATCCTTCGGAGACATTAAGTCAAGGCCTTTACTGAATGGTTGAGGAAACCGAAAGACTTAAGATCAAGACAGTGAGTTTCTTGGAAAATGATGTAAGCATTCGTCCTGGAGGATTGGAATATTTAGGAAACAATATTTATTTATATTGGTTTTACTTACTTTATATTTTACCAAGTATATTAGTCTGCTCAGGCTGCCATAACAAAATATCACGGACTTGGTGACTTGAAAATCAAGAATTTATTTTCTCGCAGTTCTGGAAACCAGAGGTCCAAGATCAAGGTGTTGGCAGGATTAGTTTCTTCTGAGACCTCTCCTTGCTTTGCAGGTGGTCACCTTCTCTCTGTGTCCTCACGTGGTCATTCCTCTGTACATGTGCACCCCTAGTGTCTCTCTCTGTGTCTTAATCTCCTCTTCTTTATGAAGACACAAGTCAGATTGAATTAGGGCAGACCCTAATGACCTCATTTTAACTTAATCACCCTTTAAAGGCCCTATCTTTAAATACAGTCACATTCTGACCTGGAAGACACAATTTAGCCCATAATACTAAGTATTTTCAAACCTTAAGTACCCTTATGGTTGCAGGGGGGAGGCTTATATAATTTATTGTACAAAATGGGATACCTTTGAGAATGAAAGGGGCAGATAGCTAATTGAATGGAACGCCAGAACAATGGGTGTAAATTGGATCTGTCCTGAGCAAACCAAGTTGTGTGGCTACTTTACTTAAGACAATCCACTGCCATTGAGTTCCTGCTCCAGGGCCTCGAACCCTGGAGATAATAACACCTACGTCTCAGCTCTTGAGAAGGGCTGTCAAAGCTGCTTCTCAGACAAACAGATAAAATTTTATGTCAGTAATAATGGGAAAATAATACTTAAAGAATATGAATGCCTTTGCCCCACTCCAGACAACCTAAATTAGAATCTCTGATGCTGTAGCCTGGGCATCTGTATTTTATTTTCCAATTTCTAGGGGATCGAATGTGTAGTCAGGGTGGAGGACTAGGGATTCAGAGACATTAGCATAAAATTACGACAACCAGATATTTGGAGGAGAAATTGGGAAAGGGCCAGAAGGGAAGTGTGAGATCCTCACAACAGAGCTGCCCTGGCTTACGCCACGTGCGAGGTTAGTGATGAGATGCTCTAGATGGAAGGCTAGCAAAAATTCTCAGACTTTAGGAGTAGAAGCCGTGGCCCTGGCGGTGAGAGGGGCTGACCAAGGATAGAGCCTGGAGTGGACAGAGGAGGAGAAGCTCAGTTTGGGGGGTGAAAGGGCAAGTTGCAAAGGCAAGTTGCAAAGTGGTTTCATAAAGTTCAGGGAGGTGGAATCTCAAGGAAGAAGGCCTGTTCTGAGTATGCAACTTTAATAAGCATTCAGCTAGATAAAATAGCTAAATACCAGATAGCTAAAGGCCTCGAAACCATCCACTAGACTTGGTGAGTGAGTGAGTGGGAAGTGAGAAAGAAGAAATGGTGAGCACAGACCATCCTCTGCTTTTCATACTTCCAGACCTCCTGCAGGTTCCATACAAGCAATTAAAATCAGAGCAGACCAAGGGTAAATTATCCATCCCATCCCAGCCAGGCCTCTGATACTCAATCAGGCATGGCGAGCCAGCTTTATGACTACTCAAAGATTACGTTCCTTTAGGAGATTGTCACACACCAGACAGATGGTGTGTTAGCTCAAGAAGACCTGGTGGAACCCAGCCCAAATGAGTATTGTGGCTAAAATGTGTTCAGTGGCTCTTGGCAGCTTTGGGTCTTGGGGCTGTAAGCCAAATGAGCATATAGAGAGGTGTCTGAGAGGACACTGGTGCCAAATACCAATGCACAACTTGCTGTTGTGAATCAGATCCTTGGTTCACCCAGGCCAGTGTTCTAAGTGTTTGTCAGCTGGGGCAAACCAGTTCTGAGGAATGGATCAGTTCTTCTCTCTGACTCCAAAGATGAGGATGCTCTCTAAAACATGTTTATTTAACTTAATAAATAAAAGACCTATCATCTATAACTACACCCCAGCTCCCCAATACCCAACCCCTTCCCTGAAAGTTCCAGTCTCCCCAAACATCATGCAATAGAAAGTCATTCAATTCAATTCACTGCTTTCTTGGGCACTGATGGTGTGCAAGGGCTTACAAGGTATTCTGAGATCTAAGGAGGGAGCCATCACATCCAGTGTGTGTATGTGTGTGTGTTGAAGGCGGGGAGCAGGTCTAGAAAAATGTCACCATCGAGGTGGTATCGAGATGGGTCTCCTTGAAGAATAAAGAAGGAAGTGGGGACCAACATTCACCTCCAGCAGAGAAGTCTGGGACATAGTGGAGAACTGGGGTATTTTGTTTTGCCTGGACTTCACAGAGAGAAGTGGTGGCAAGTGAGTTTGGAAGGTGAGTGGAGTGGACCACATTGTACACCGGGCAAAGGAAGCTGCACTGAATTGGGGAGAAATGTGAAGACACACCTTTCAGCAAAGCCTCTTAATGCCATCGTTTTGAGTACTTTTAGGTCCCCAGGCATCAGCCATACTGTCCCTTTCTGACCAAGCTGAGATTCCATCTCAGGATCAGCCTTGATTTGGAAAACACATTTCAATCTCAACAGTAAAGGATTGGAACAAATATTCAGGGTGAAGGTAGGGGATTTGGCAGCATGGCTCCATTAACATTAGTGGGAGTTAGTCAGCTAAATCCCAGACACTGAGCAGAATCCTCGTGCTTATTTACCACGATGACCTTCCTGCTGTGAATTGATACATATTTCAGAATCACTTAGAACAGATTAAGCTTTGTATCATCTCCCTCTCCTGAAAGGGAAATCTTTTTGAAAATTGCTGCTCTGTCCACTGAAATGTCTGTATTTGTGGGCAACTCTGTCCAGTGGGAACATATGGGCACCTAAATATAGAATTGGTGAATTTTGATACCTCTGAGACGTTTGATCTGGGGAAATTTTATCGCTTGTACCTGTCTCCAGGTAGGGACCAAGCTTTTTGCAAATGAATTGCTTTCTCCAAAAAATCTTTTTGTTTCCTTTTTGATTAATTTTCTATTTCCTTCCCTCCATATTTTCTATTTTCCCGAATATAATAAAAGAAAAAATTCCTGAAGGTTTTTTTATACGAAATCTGAATGGTCTAAAGATTTCTCTTCATGATCTCAATAATAGCAAATACATGTTAAACACTTCCTCCTTAACCCTCACAACAACCCTGAAAGAAGAGTGCTACGTATGATTACCTCCATTTTTTAGATGAGGAAACCAAAATATGTAGACGTTAAGTCAACTTGCCTAGGGCATACAGCTAGTCCATGGCCATGTCTAGACTTCAGCCCATGCAATGTGATGTTGAAGCCAAGTTTTAACACGTCAAGACATTACCATCAAGAAAGCTCTGCTGGATAAGGTCTCAGGAAACCTGGTGTTGTGGTCTGCTACCTTTCTCTCGGTACATCTTTCATTGGGACATTTCTCCTCCCCCTTCCCCCCACCAAATGTTCTCTTCTTGGCGTGTCTTGGTGCAACATGAGACTGTGAGGTTTTCCAAGGCATTGCCACATCATAGTCACCATTGTTTCTGCAGTTCCTGGTCCAGACAGAACAAGGCTTCATAAATGTCTATTGCTTGAGTAAGTAAATCACCTTGAGGTGGGATGGGAAAGGTCATTCCATTCACTTCTTCATTTTGTAGATACAACTTAGATCCAGAGAGTATGCCTGAATGAAGAGCTCCAGGTTAGATGGAAGTTGAGGCAGGGTGGGATTAAGAAAGTAGCTTGTCAAGTTGTCAGGCAAGGATAGCCTGGGTGGACAAAGGTTGCTAGCAATTATTTGCAAAGTCAGAGTTCTTCTGACTCCTAGCCCATATCTCTCCCAGCATAGGTCATGAGAGTCATGAGTTGGCAACAGTGTTGAAGAGAAGGAGATCTTGTCTTGGTTAAGCATATGGCCCATCCAGCTCTGAGACACCATATTCCTGGGCTTGATCCACGTCAGAGGATTAACTCAAGGCCACAGACCTATGGCCTTTTTCCCCAGTTGTGCATGTGGGTAAACGTCTATCTCTGGGAGCACCTTGGGCATCTCCACACTCCCTACTCTGAGAGACCATGTTCTTGAACATTTCTTCCAGAACCCCTGGTCAGTATGGGGGGTTACAGATGGAGCTCAGGCTCCCTTAGGCCATGAAGAATACCTCTGACTCTTACCCATCCTGACTGCAGCTTCTCTGCAGGTTTCTCTCTCTCTCTCTTCCAGGAGCCCATGGATGACCTGCCCTGCATGCTCATTGGCGAGTGTTTCCCGTTGTTGTTTCGAAGCTTCTCTCCCTGCCCCATTTTTTCCATCACTATGCTTTGCCTAAAAGGAACTCAGAAAATTCATTTATTATTTTTGCACATATATACTGAATGCAGTATTTATACATGCTCAGCTCTGAGCTAGGCACTAAAGATACAGAAGACATGTCAGAGAAAACCAAAGGAAGCAGCTTGGGGCTGGTCTTTCTTTTTTTTTTTTTTTGCGATACACGGACCTCTCACTGCTGTGGCCTCTAGGATTGTTACCAGTTGTCACTGTCATGCACAATAGTGAGGTTAACACCTTTGTACACTTCCTGGATTGCTTTTTCAGGATAACTGGATTACAGAGTAGGCACTTAACGCTTGTTGCTACGTTTTGCCAAATTTTCAAAAAGTGACTGTGAGAGTGTTAGTAGATGTTGGTCATTCATGAGAAAGTTCAAGAAGCAGGTAATTTCTGAGATTCTGGCAAAACTAGCTTATGAGACAGGAAGGCACAGAAAGTCTCCTCAAATTTGTTTCGGGCGGAAAGGTGAAGGAAAAAAATTTTTAGATTCATTTTTGTCTGTTATTGAAAACAATCAGTAAGTGTGTGTGTGTGTGTGTGTGTGTGTGTGTGTTTGTAATGGGAGCTAACCCTCTAAATACAAGATGTCAACACTGAGACTCTGGGAGGCTGTGACTCCTGAGATTGAGACAAAATTCTTGGTCCAAGGGTTGAGGATGAGCATAATGCGTAACCAGGTCAGGGAAGCATCCTGGAGTGACCATAAAAGGACGGCACAGCTGTGAGAAAACAAATGCATCTAATTAAATCCTGAAGGCCAGCTCATGCATTGGGTCATGAAGCAGCCTTAGCTAAAGGAATCATATGGTTGGAACACACACTAAGTATTCAAAAGCCAGCTGGTGAATCACAAGGAAGGCATGAAGCCCTATCTCCTGGGCACAGAGGTGGCGCTCCACTCAGCCACCAAGCTTTTATACGTCTCCTGTCAGGCCTATGCCTGGGCTAGAACCCAAGTGGCTGAGATGGAGATTTCATAAAGAAACCGATGTAAAAACTTATAAGTTACTTATCTGGGGGTACAGCTAGGCTAGAAAGGGCATGTAAGATAACCAGTCCTTATTAAAAGGAACACATATTTCCAAAGGAACTCTTTTTCTATCAAGTTACTCTGAAATTTATTTAAATGAAGATGCATTTGATAAAAATAGCAGTTTCCTTCTCTGTGCCTGGGTGCTAATGAGCTCAGAAGGCACTGATTCCTCACTTTGATATATTCGCTCTCCTCACCACACCTCTCTCTGGCACTCCTAGGATCCCAGGGTGTTGAAATGAGGGTACTTAAAAAGACTTTCCTGGGTGAGAAAATACAATGACGTAACAATTTCTTTTTTAAGGAATGAGGGAAGAAGGGAGGTGAGTGGTGGGTAGAAAGAGTATTGTTTTAAGAAAATTGGAAGGCCAACTAACTTCACTTGTCTGCATACTTTGTGGGGGTAGATTTCATATCTAGCATGTACTTGGGGGATTTCTGGGGTCAAAGGAATAATAATAAATTAGGAATATAGGAGAATGACAGGTAGCTGGCAAGTAGTTGCAAGCACAGGCTTTAGAGTCACCTGCCCTACAAAAATAATAGTGACATGCAATGTAGTAGCGTCCCATGATCATCTCTGATTAATATTGACACATTCGTTCTACAGGTATTTACTGAGACTCAGCTGTGGGTCAGACACTGAATTAGCTTCTTACTCTCACTTTCTAGTTGTGTGATCTGGGCAGTTACTTAACCTTGCTAAACCTCCGATTCCAGATCTGTGAAATGGAAATAATAAAGCCATCTATCTCATTGGTTGTTGGGAGTCATAAACTTGATTATGTTTGTAAAGAACTCTTCTCATTGCTTGTTACTTACTAAGTGCTTAATAAATGTTATTGGTTTATTATAATCATGATTATTACTATTAATGAGACTCTAGGTGATTGGATGTGGCTGTTGGTACATTGAATTTATCACAGCCCTGTCTGCAAGAGGATACTGAAGAAGGAGAAAAGAAACATAGAAAGAGGAACCTGGCAAGGACATCAGCTTTTTCTCATCCCACAGTTTGTCTCAGGCCAATGCCGTGACTCCAACGGTCAATTTGACGGGAGGACCAGGTGATATGTATAGGGAGTACATGATATAATCCAGCTTTGACACCAGAGAAGGTGGACTGGGCAGCCAGGACATTGGCCTCCTTGCTGAAGAAGTGGTTAGAAAGAGAAATGCATGAGCTGGAAATCCCTTTTTATTTACCTAGAACTTGGCTCTGTTGCAAGACCTAAATAAACTACTTCCATTTGTGTAGACTTTTATATTGTCCAACAAGATGCTATCATCCACATTCTCCCACAATCCTCCCTCAACAACCTTGTAAGACAGAATAGAAAATAGCCCTGTCTTACAGATGAGAAAATGGGGTTTGGAGACACTTATTCTTTAATACCAGTCAACCAGGCACAGAGTCAGGATTGAAGCGAAGCATGCTCGAAACCCAAACCTCCAGTTACTAGAATGTCTGCTATTCCTAATATTGACGCCTTTACAGTTCATGTGGATATCTGTGCTCTTCAGAGGGCTTTTCTGGGCCAAGGGAAACTTATTTTAACCTTGGACAGACAAGAACATGATTAAATAAACAAAACTTTTGGAGACATTGCAAAGCACATAGAACAAAGTCTAAAGCCACGGAGAAGAGAACAGTATGGAGGTTCCTTAAAAAATTAAAAATAGAACTGCCGTATGACCCAGCAATCCCACTCCTGGGCATATACCCTGAGAAAACCATAATTCAAAAAGAGACATGTACTACAATGTTCATTGCAGCACTATTTACAATAGCCAGGACCTGGAAGCAACCTAAGTGTCCATCGACAGATGAATGGATAAAGAAGATGTGGCACATATATACAATGGAATATTACTCAACCATAAAAAGAAACGAAATTGAGTTATTTGTAGTGAGGTGGATGGACCTAGAGTCTGTCATACAGAGTGAAGTGAGTCAGAAAGAGAAAAACAAATACCGTATGCTAACATATATATATGGAATCTAAAATTTTAAAAAATGGTTCTGAAGAACCTAGAAGCAGGACAGGAATAAAGATGCAAACATAGAGAATGGACTTGAGGACATGGGGAGGAGGAAGGGTAAGCTGGGACAAAGTGAGAGAGTAGCACGGACATATATACACTACCAAATGTAAAGTAGATAGCTAGTGGGAAGCAGCCGCATAGCATAGGGAGATCAGCTCAGTGCTTTGTGACCACCTAGAGGGGTGGATAGGGAAGGTGGGAAGGAGATGTAAGAGGGAGGAGATATGGGGATATATGCATATGTATAGCTGATTCACTTTGTTATACAGCAGAAACACAACAATGTAAAGCAATTATATTCCAATAAAGATGTTAAAAATAAATAAATAAAAGGAGAAATATAAATAAATAAAGCCACAGAGAAATTTGAACATTATTGTTATTTATTATCCATGACCCTGATCTTGTTGAGGCACTACTAATGGACTCATTTATTGAATTAATAGCTGTGAAGTTCTTATGTACAGTGTCCGGCATATAGTATGTCCTCAATGAACTCCTGTATTGCTGAGTGAAAAACAAATAATTTTACTTATTGAGTGCTTATTAAGAGCTTTACATGTAATAATGCATTGGTAACCACAACAAGCCTCTGGGCCCATTTTAGAGTTAGAGAAGAGGAAGCTGGGGCCCAGAGAGGTTACAGAGCACTAAGTGTGGTATGAACTCATTTTGGGCTGTATGTATTTGCATGTAGAGAAGTCTGCAAGGAATATATACCTGTCCTTGAGTGGTAAAGAAATTGGGGAAATTTAAATTTAATTCAACTTACGGATTTTCCACAAATAGAATATAATTTATGATACTTGAATATGATACAATTATGATATATTTAATTTTATAATCTTCAAGAATTTTAACTTACTGCATTTAGAGGAAAGTAAGAGGTTTAACACTGTCTGGCCTTCTGTGGCTTAACTTTCGTCAATTGTTTATTCATGAAAGTCTTCTCAAAACACTCAGATTAAATGTGCCACCAACATCCAGCCTGGGCCCTGACTGACACAAGCATCAACTCTGTGCTACGCTAATGCAATATTCTTGTGAGGAAGGTAGTTTAGACCCAAACTGTAAACTACAGGTGGAAAAACTGAGATGAGTGGCTAGCTTGCCCTAGGCTATGAGGAAAGAGAACCTAATTACAAAGCCTTTTGTTAATTTTGTCTTCACCAGAATCTTATAATGGGCTTAAGGGAGCAACCGGAGGTGGAAGGGCAGAGATAAGAGCTCAAGTCACTGACAGGTAAAGAGGGGAAGGCTCTTGGCAGAATTTACCCTCCCCACTGACAATCTTAGAATTCTGAAACTTGGTGCGTGGGGGAGTTGGGTGGAGTAAGGGATAAGGTCCGGGAGGCAGTGGGTAGATTTGAAGGTAGAATCTCTACTGAGATTGGCCAGGTACAAAGCTAGATTATTGGGATGTTGGAGAGGAAATATTTGTAAGACATACTCCACAAATATTCCAGAAATTCTAAAGGTGGCTCAGCCCTTATCAGACTTGGTCCCAAACAACTGTGCTGTGGGCAAAATTTCTCATAGACCTTCCTCCCTCCCCCATCCCTCCTCGCTCCCCCCTCCCTCCTCCCTTCCCCTCCCTTCTCCCTCTGTCCTTCCTTCCTTCCTTCCTTCCTCCCTCCCTCCCTCCCTCCTTTCGTTCTCTCTCCCTCTCTCTCTACTTCCTTACTTCTTTTTTTCTTTCTGTTCATGATTTTACGGGGTTTCCATCTTTTCTCTCTTGAGAGGGGGAGGAATTTTTGTAAGTTCATTTACTCCAAGGATGAAGTTTTAAAATTACTACTCCTTTAAAAAAAAGAAAAAACCTTAATAAAAGAAAAATGTTTGACCCGAAAGAGGATATTACTGATGATGGAATAATAGGTGTCAATGAAAATATTTTTAAGCGTGATCTTTCTAGCTCACTCAAACAATACCACCGCGGGCTCTCCTACTTTTGCTTTTTAATTTATTTTATTCAAGTATAGTTGATTTACAATGTTGTGTTTATTTCTGCTGTACAGCAAAGTGATTCAGTTATATATATATGTGTGTATATATACATATATATATAATCTTTTTCATATTCTTTTCCATTATGGTTTATCACAGGACACTGAATATAGTTCCCTGTGCTATACAGTAGGACCTTGTTGTTTATCCATTCTATATATAATAGTT
The DNA here is from genome assembly GCF_003031525.2 of Neophocaena asiaeorientalis asiaeorientalis. Classification (NCBI taxonomy): domain Eukaryota; kingdom Metazoa; phylum Chordata; class Mammalia; order Artiodactyla; family Phocoenidae; genus Neophocaena; species Neophocaena asiaeorientalis. The sequence goes on from NW_020175821.1 coordinate 8,719,717, forward strand.
TGCATCTGCTAACCCCAGACTCCCACTCCATCCCTCCCTCACCCACCTCCGCCTTGGCAACCACAGGTCTGTTCTCTATGTCTGTGAGTCTGTTTCATAGATAAGTTCACTTGTGTCATATTTTAGATTCCACGTATAAGCGATATCACATGATATTTGTTTTTCTCTATCTGACTTACTTCACTTAGTATGATAATCTCCAGGCCCATCCATGTTGCTGCAAATGGCATTATTTCATTCTCGTTGATGGCTGAGTAATATTCCATTGTATATATATATATATATATATATATATATATATATATATATATACACACACACCATATCTTCTTTATCCACTCATCTGTCGATAGAAATTTAGGTTGTTTCCACGTCTTGGCTACTGTGGATAGTGTTGTTGCAGGAAGGTGGACCCCCTTCCAGGGCCCAAGAGGGGGCTCTTGCCTAACACTCAGGAATGAATTGTCTGAGGAGAGACACGTGCTGACAAAGCAAAAGATTTTATTGGCGAGGGGCGCCCAGGCAGAGAGCAGAAGGACTGCTCTGCCACGTGGCTCACAACCTCAGGTTTTATGGTGATGGGCTTAGTTTCCGGCTTGTCTCTGGCCAATCATTCTGACTCAGGGTCCTTCCTGGTGGCGCGCGCATCTCTCTCTCAGCCAGCATGAGGATTCCGGGAGGTTGGCAGGACAAATCTTCTCCTCCCTCCCGTGGGCTGGCGTGCCCGCCCTCCTTTCGGCCCCTCCTGAATTCTCCCGGTTAGTTTTTGTTGGCAGCGCCACGGTCTTTATTGGGACCTCCTGTTGTGAGACAGCTGAGGCAAGTGGCTATCATCGTGCCTGGCCGAGGCGGGCGGTTTCGGTCAACAGTTCCCTAACAGTGTTGCTATGAATGTCGGGGTGCATGTATCTTTTTGAATTACAGTTTGGTCTGGATATATGCCCAGGAGTGGGATTGCTAGATCATATGACAACGCTATTTTTAGATTTTTTGAGGAACCTCTATACTGTTCTCCATAGTGGCTGCACCAGTTTACATTCCCACCAGCAGCGTAGGGGGGACTCCTTTTTTTTTTTTTTGCGGTGGGCGGGTCTCTCACTGTTGTGGCCTCTCCCGTTGCGGAGCACAGGCTCCAGACGCGCAGGCTCAGCGGCCATGGCTCACGGGCCCAGCCGCTCCGCGGCATGTGGGATCTTCCCGGACCGGGGCACGAACCCATGTCCCCTGCATCGGCAGGCGGACTCTCAACCACTGCGCCACCAGGGAAGCCCGGGACTCCTACTTTTTATCAGCCGTTCAGCTCTCTCGTAGGCTCACAGGCTCCCGGGGTGGCAGTGGTGTTGTATGCAGCTAGTCCAGCCTCTTCTTGGATGTTTGAATTCTCTATACAGCATCCGTTCCCAGTGGCTGCTCCCATCTGCTGGTGAGGAGCTGCTTCCCTTCAAGAGAGTCTGCTCTATGTTCTGGCAGCTCTGATGGCTTGAAAGTTCTTCCCTGTGTTGAGCTGAAATCTCCTCCCTGGACCTGAGGCAAGAGCCCAGTAGAAAAAGTGTTTCTTTCTTCTCTGGTTTCTTCTCATTCAGACTCACACACATGGTTTGCTGCCTGAAGTGGAGCTAATGGCCACGTGCTTTCCCCTGGAGAAAACTGCTACTGCTGTGATGCCTGATACAATGTGCTCAGGAGGGAGGAGCGACTCCTGTAGTTGAGGGTTTGGAATTGGAAAAGGCAGGACATAGAGGTGTGTTGGAACCTCAGAGGACATACACGCTAGATTCAATGGTCGTCTCTCTTTGCCAGGAATACACATTTCACTCTGAAAAAATAGAGGTAACTAAATTCAAGCAGCAAGAGTGTCATTTACCTCCCACACAGGCAATAATACTTGTACCAGGTTCCCATTTGGAAAAATAGACAAGTTTGTTTGTTCACTCAGATTGAGTTGGTATCAACTAACCACAAGCTCCATATGTTGCTTTTTCTGTTTGGGTTGCTAGGCATGAGGAATTCATGGGGAGCTTACTAAACATGTTTGACACATTTTCGCATGTGAATCATAAATATTGGTGGATTCTTTTCAGGAGCGGCTGTCATTCAGAAATAGATCCTGACTGAAGATTTCCTCCTCAAGAAGAAGACCTGGATTTCAGGCTGCACGGAGGCCTGACTGAATGCAGGAGGCAGGTCCCCCAGTGCCATGCAAAAGGGTAGTAGAAATGTGAATCCTTTACGACAGCCGTGGCATTTTGCAGTTAACAAAATGCCTCCCCGTTCACCATCTCATCTGATCTCCCAACTCCCCTGTGAGATAGGTATCAGGGCTGGTAGCTGCCTCCATCCCAGGAATGAAGTCCTGAGCCCCAAAGAGCCGTGAGGGGAGGACAAACCCCCAGCATGAGAATCTCCCGAGAACGACTGGCTCATCTTGGCAGTGCTGGGGCTGTGCTTCCTCAGTGTGGGAAAATGCACTCCACTACCCTGCTGAATCCAGCCATTTCATTTCTTATCTTGGTTTACTCAGTACCGAGCCAGTGGCACTTATATAAATGTCCTTCTGGCATGAGGGAGGGAGAGAGAGGGGAAAGAGAGGGAGGGGGGAGAGAGAAAGAGAGAGAGAGAGAGAAACAGCAGCTGTCAGCAGAGTGTCAGGCTGGGGACCTGCCATCTCATTGAGCAAAGCTCCAGTCATCTCCAACAATGTCCTGGGTGCAGCTCTAATCATGGGTGATGGGTTTGTCCCCGGGCTCAGGATTACTTCCTGCCCTTAAAGAGAACAGGGAGAGAGAGTCCTTTAGCCGTTACCACGGTGTCACTTGTAAATCATTAACCAGGACAGAGAGGAACCAGAGCAAGATCAAAACAAGGGAATCCTGATACCAAGGCCCCTCAAGACCATGTCTCAGTGGTGACATCTGAGCATTAATCTTACTTGGCTATCACAAACAGGCCATCTGTTTATGTGGGACAGTGGGGACTACACTTTGCATTTCTTTTAACTCTGAAGAGTCTTCCAATATTTAGCATTTTCCACTGGGGCTGGAAAAACTCCCTCTTGTGTGATCTGCTCCACCTTCCTGCCTCTGACGGCACTGGAGACCCCTCCGCTCTTGGTGGCTGTGCTTCTGGAGTTCAATGCCTCTTCTTTTTCTGCAGTTGCCCCATGGAGGAGACTGTGCAACCATCCTGTAGACCCCACTCCAAGGCCCCTAACCCTACAGAGTTTTCTTTTCTCTCTGAGGGCCCCCAGCTTAAAAGACCATCAAGAACCAAGATGGATGAATGTGGATATGGTTGAAGCTTGTTGATTGTTACATGGGGAATCATACGAGTCTGTCTACTTTATGTGTGTAAAATCTCTATAATAACATTTTTTTAAACACCTTCATTAGAGTATAATTGTTTTACAGTGGTGTGTTAGTTTCTGCTGTATAACAAAGTGAATCAGCTATATGTATACATATATCCCCAAATCCCCTCCCTGTTGCATCTCCCTCCCACCCTCCCTATCCCACCCCTCACAAAGCACTGAGCTGATCTCCCTGTGCTATGTGGCTGCTTCCCACTAGCTATCTATTTTATCTATTTATCTATTTTGGTAGTGTATATATGTCCATGCCACTCTCTCACTTTGTCCCAGCTTACACTCCCCGCTCCATGTCCTCAAGTCCATTCTCTACGTCTGTGTCTTTATTTCTGTCCTGCCCCTAGGTCCATCAGTACCTTTTTTTTTAGATTCCATATATATGTATTAGCATACGGTATTTGTTTTTCTCTGTCTGACTTACTTCACTCTGTATGACAGACTCTAGGTCCATCCACCTCACTACAAATAACTCAATTATAATAAAAATTTTCTAAAAGACATAGCATCAGGATGATTGGACTTGACAGAATTACAAAATGGAAGTCTTGACTCAAGCTCTGAAACCTGGCTGGCCTGAGATAAAATCCCAGCTCTGCCGCTTTCCAATAGTAATTGGACATGACACTTAACCTTTCTAAGACTTCCTCATCTGTAAAACCAGAGAAAGATTAGTTACCCCATCAGGTTTCTGTCAGCATTGAATGAGATAATAAATTTTCTTTCTTTTCCATTTTTAAAAATTGAAGTATGGTTGACGTACAATACTACATAAGTTACAGGTGTATGGCATAGTGATTCACAATTTTTAAAGGTTATATTCCATTAGCAGTTATTACAAAATGCTGGCTATATTCTCTGTGTTGTGTAATACATCCTTGTAGCTTATTTATTTTATTCCTAATAATTTGTACCTCTTAATCCTCTACTCCTAGCTTAACAAGTAGTTTTCTTAACAAGTGACAGAAATCATCTTTAATTAGTTTAAAAAAAAAGAGGGATTGCAGTATAAGGATATAAGGGTACTTCAAAATTCTAAGATGGGAGTGCAGCTGACTCTCAAGAGTAAATTGAAAGCAGGGACTCCAAGAGCATCGGGACCATGATACTTGGTTTGACTTCTCTGTGCCTCTCTGCATGATCGTTCTACTCTTCTCTTTACCGCAGACCAGCTTCCTCTTTGTCAGTCGGCACAGTTGAAAACGTGGCCCCCAACAGCAGTTCCCAGGTTTATATTTTCTCAATCCAATAGCACAGCCAGTCTGAGTCTGGATCCCCTGGTCTGGATTCCAAGTTTTCTGGGGCAGGTCTTTTGTCTAGCTTGAACAAGAAGTCTACCCCTATACCCAACAACGAAGGCTGGAGCTGAGGTCATGCTGTGATAAAGTGGAGGCTCCCATGGTGACCATATGGATGGAGTTGGCCAACAGAAGATCCCAGAGGAAGGGAGAGCAGTCTCCAAAAAATTGTTGGGGTTGGGGTGGGAGTGGTACTGGGCAGACAACATAATGAGAGTCAAAATGCTCAGGACACAGCTATTTGTAGCCAAGTATTGGTTCCCATTCCTTTGAACTGATCCATCTCCATGCCTCCGGGCAAAGTCTTAGGTTAGCGCATCTGACAAGATGGGAGGAGAACCACAGTTACGACCATTCATGCCTTCATTCCAGAGTGCCTACTCCGTACCAGAGGAAGAGGGTACAGCAGGGAACAGAGACAAGAATCCCTGCCCTCATGGGAACTTATAATGGGTGTGATGCAATAACAAACATTTTTAAATATAATGTTTTGCACCTCCAAGGAGAAATTGAACAGGAAAGTGGGATAGGAAGTGCTGGGGGCTATAATTGTAAAAAGGGTGGACAAGGAAGTGATATTTGAACAATGGCCTGAAGAAGGTGAAGGAGTGAGCCTTGTGGCTCTCTGGGAGATGAGCGGTCCAGGTAGAGGGGCCAGCAGGTGACAAAGCCCTGAGTCAGAGGGAACAGCAACAAGGCCAGTGCAGCTGGAGCGGAGTAAGAGAGAGGAAGAGTACAGGACATATAAGACCAATGAGCTTCACTGGGGTTTTCAGGATTTTCTACCTGGGGAAGAGGAGAGGTGTGGTAAAATACTGATGCTGGTGACCAGAGCATCAGCCCCATCCATTCTTTAGTGATCCGTAAATAATCCATTTCTAATGGGAGACAGCCTGTAATATGGCAGTTTCTCACACTGTAAGAATAACAGGAAATTATAGACAGGGTTGCAAACGGAAGGCCCAGCTGCATGGAAATGCCAGGACAACCCTCACCTCCAGGGCACTGTTTATCAAGCAACTGAGATAGTTGCATAGTGCTGGCGGGAGAACCAAAGTTTTCATGAAGGGTGAATGTCCTTTTGCACACAGGTGGGCCAGTGAGGGAAGAAAATGCAAGGCTGGTAAGAAAGAAATTTAATAACCACTTGTAAAAGATGCCAACATAATAATTGTTCTCAGTGCCTTGAATTCTGAATATTGATTAAGAGATGGTCCATGTAGTCCCAGAGGAGAAAACCCCTGTTATGTGATTGTGCCCTGGAGCCCTTTCTGCAATGATCACAGCTGAGTATTTTGAGGGAGGACATTAGCTAACAAACAGCTAGGAGAAAATGCAAAGGGAGAGCCAGAGAGAAACCCTTTCATGTTCCCAGGAAATCAGTATCAACCCAAAGCCCACACTGATGTGCTGTTCTCTGGAAGCCATGATTTGTACAGTACAAGAGTAGTTTGTACTGTCAAAGAAAATGCAGTTCACTTCTGAGCCTCGGACAACTACACACAAGAAAGAATGTGTGGCGATTGGGTGAGGGATTCCAGAAGTTAAGCACCTCTCAAACATCTGGGCAGAATGAAAGAGGGAGATGTAATTTAGACAGAGGAAATGAATTACAAAGGAGAAGCACAGCAAATCCAGTCCTCCTGCAGCAAGTGGTCCAGGAAAAGGGGGGTGGGGCGTGCTACGAAATAAGCCTCTTAACTGACCTAGATTAATAACGATTTTCTCCCCTTTAATAATTGATTCCAATGATCAGAAGAGAGAACTTCTTTCTGTAGTTTGGAATAGCTGGTGTCTCAAAGAGGAACCATTTCTAACAGGTAATTTGCATCTATCTTTAAACTCATGTGACAAAATGTATGTACAAACATACACAAAAATATTTTTACAATGAGGAATGAAATGAGCAAAGGGAGAGGAAGTAGGACATTCTTTCCATGTCTTTCTCATATGTGTACACTTTGGTACGTTGACCAATGGCACATGAATTTGGTTTTCTAATTATGATATGGATTATGATAATTACCATTTCTTTCTTCTGGGCATCTTTGATACCAAGAACAGAGGACTTGGGGGTAAAATATGCCAGGTCACACTATATCACAGAGCATATCATTGTTAAAATGTAGGTCTATCTATCTACCTATCTATCCACCTATCTATCTATCTAATAAACAGTACAAATATATGGCACAAAATTCAAAGATTATATACTCTTTCTCCCACTCTATCCTCAGACAGTTTCCCCAGAGATAAGAGACATTATGTGCATCCGTTGTTTAATGCTACAATATACACTATTCTCACATTGCCCTTTTCGCTTAACATAATAACATTGGGTTGGGTCCATGTAGCCCTGGGCCTCATTTTTTTTCAAAGGCTGCATAGTATTCCATTGCATGTTTGCGCCATAATTTATTTAACCACTCACCTAGTGATGGATATTTTCGTTGTTTCCAAGCTTCGGTTGCTGCAAACAATACTCTACTTTGGGACGTTAGGCATTAGGTAAAGACAGTCAGTTGAGAAACTGCTCAATGCTTTGTTAGATAATGCTTCACTATTGAAGCGTTGAACTGGAAATGAACTGAAACTGTGGAACGACAGTCTTGAGACTCAGCCTGATGTGATGGGGAGTAAAGAAGAGCTATCTTTTTCCACCATCAATTACCATGAAGTAAATGAACAGTGTTAGGAGGGAAGGAGTAAAATAGTCTTGATTATTTTTTAAAATCGATTTTCAGTCTTTTCTTCAAGAGGGTGGGTAAGAGCTTTCTGTATTCCGATTCAAGGAATATTTTCAGTACCTTTATTTAAGCTCAGTCTAGACGTTAGTTGCAAGACAGATACAATATGTTAGACTGTGCTGTTTCAACTTGGGTTATGCTTACAATTACATGGTCCAGAGTTAGAGTTGGACAAAGAAGAAACTTGTGCGAGATTTGGAAGATGGAAGCAAACCAAATGATGAATGTTGTGTGGTCATACGTGGTGATGGGCAAAACAGCAAGGCATCTGGCACGTTCCAGCTGGTCCTTGTTCTCTTCTGCTCTGCTTCCCGGTCATCTTCTTAACCTCCACAGTGCTTAGTTATGGCCCTAGACAGCTGTACAGAGGCACCACCATGAGCGGACCTTAGGCCTTCCCGTGAGCTCCTCCTTAAGGTCCTACGTTGTCAGCTAGACAGGCCTGGCTTGTCAGGTTTCCCTGAAAGGTCCGACATGTCCGTCCGTATCAGTTCTTCAAATGGATTAGTTGGTGATTCTTTCTTTAATCCTCTGACTCTTCCTTCTAGGCCTTTATTAACTTCTCCCGTACTAGTGATGGTCTCATTCCTATAATAAGTCCCTTAGGCCTGTCATCATCACCTGGGCTCTGATTTCCTGCCTGAACCCAGACTGCTATATACAGGAAACGCACCATTAGTTATATCCTTCCTAAAATACCTTATTCATTTCTGGGCTCTGTGTTATAAGAGACAGATGAGAAACTTGACAGTGACAACAAGATGATGATGGCTTCCCATCTACTTCCAATTAGGCAGGAAAAAAAGGAGTGGTTTAAGCTCTCATTAGGAGATGTCCATTAGATAGCCAAGGGATTTTGGAGGTCTTTAAGAAAAGTGCAAGTTCTCAGCTGAGATGGCTTGAGATCCTACTTCAAGTCAAAGGGATGAATAAATGGCCATGAGAGTCCTTTCTAGTACTGATGTCATACCACAGCCACATAAAAACTCAAGAAATGCCACATTAAGTTAGTTCACTGGTCCCAGCCTGTCATTCTTTTTCTCCCCATGGCCTCAAGAGATGTTTGTGGGAGGATATAGCTGTACTCCAGTATATCACCTAAAGGTGAAGGATGCCCTAGAGCAGCCTTTCCCAAAACCTAACAACATCCTTTCTCTGCCTCCTATTTAATGCCTTTGGATATTATTTCATTGCTGTTGTTTGGAGGACATCCTTCTTTCCCTATAAAATGTTACTTGTCAAAATCAATGCCTGGAAGTTAAATGTTTTCTATATGACTTTGCTGAGCTAAATACCTGGGTTAAACTTGGCTGTTGACCTCTCCCAAAGAGTGTTATTTTTCTTTTAAGTGAGACCTACTGGGTTACCCAATTATTTTTTTTCTTATTATGATAAAATATATATAACATAAAAATGGTCATTTTAACAAATTTTAAGTGTAAGATGTAGTGGCATCGATTATATTCATGATGTTGGGCAACTATCATCACTATCTATTTCCAAAACTTTTTCATCCTCCCTTCCCCACCCCTTCTCCTGCAAACAGAAGCTCTGTAACCAATAAGCAATATTTCCCAGTCCTTCCTCTCCCCAGTCCTTTGTAACCTTGAATCTACTCTCTATCTCTAAGAATTTGCCCATTCCAGGTATTTCATATAAGTAATATAATACAATCTTTGTCCTTTTGCATCTGACTTATTTTGCGTAGCATAATGTTTTGGGTTACTCAGTTCTTAAAATCCCAGACTCCTTCTGTTCAGACTGTATATAAGTTTCCCTCCTCCTCCTGTTTTGGGAATCTTCTTATGACTTCATTTCATCTTGGTTCCTCAACTGTCATCCCAGGAAGAGAAAATTGACCCAAATGTATAACGCCTTCTTCAAATGTGATGTTTTAAAAACATAAAATGATGAAGAAATAAATTCAACAACATGAAGATATTCTTTTACAAGTCCCAATAGCCTCAAAAACAATTATCATTCAGATGAAGTATCCATGAAATATTTGCTTCTATCTTTGTATTGAGACAGTTGCGGTCATAGAGCTACTGATATAAACATTATTTCAAGGCTGCCAAGTCCCTGACTATCTCATGATGGTCTACAAGTATTTAAACACAACCCAGTCCTTCGATATATGAGAGGGATAACATGTCCATGCATCTTTAATGTATGATTAATCTTTTTTGACATTCCTCTTCAGTGCCGAGGAAGATGGTTGAATTTGCTTGTGGCTGCATGGAGAATAACTTATCTCTTTCTCTTTCATTCCTGAAGGGAAATGTCATAACGAGAACCCACCATTAAATAAAACATGTACATCACAGTTGTTTTTTTTTTATTTCTGAAAAACAGAAGAGGCTGACCTCAGAGTCAGAAAGAATTTATACTGAGCAAAGAAAAAATGAGACCTAAATATAGAATATGGTTTATTTGTTTTAGCATTTGCTATTTTTCCTGTAGCAAGAAAACTACTACAGAGTATAACACAGCAGGAAAGTAGTTACTTATAGAAGTATCAGCGCTGTAACAGGTATAGTTTATAGTTTGGTTCATGTAATCACTTATTCATCCATCCAGCCAATAAATATTACTGAGCATCTACTTTGTGCAAAGTGCAGGCATTGTCTGCTCTGTCCAGTGTGGTAGCCACTAGCTACATTGGACTTTGTAATGTAAATTGAATGAATTCAGTACAATAAAAAACTCAGTTCCTTTGTTGTACTAGCCATGTTTCAAGTACTCAACACTCACATGTAGCTAGTGGCTACGATCTTGGACAGCAAAGATGGTAGACCATTTTCATCACTGCAGAAAGTTCTGCTGGACAGCACTATGCAGAGAGTATAAAAAATGTATAGAGACTTCCCTGGTGGCGCAGCAGTTAAGAATCCGCCTCCCAATGCAGGAGACACGGGTTCGAGCCCTGGTCTGGGAAGATCCCACATGCCGCAACTAAGCCCGCGCGCCACAGCTACTGAGCCTGTGCTCTAGAGCCAGCGAGACACAAAGACTGAACCCATGTGCCACAACTACTGAAGCCCACATGTGAAGAGGAGCCCCCACTCGCCACAACTAGAGAAAGCCCACATGCAGCAACGAAGACCAAACACAGCCAAGAATAAATAAATAAAATAAATTAAAAATAAATTAAATAAATAAAATAAATTTAAAATAAAATTAAAAAAATTTTTTCTTTAAAAAAAATTTTTTTTTAATTTTTTTATAAAAGGAGATCTGGAGGCCACGGATTGGATCTAAGCAATATTCTTACAGCCAAAAAACTTAATAGTCTCCCCAGACTTCGAAGAGAAACTTTATCCAAACAGCATGACTTTGAGTAACAAAATAAAATGAGAAAGGGAAAAATAGACTAGCCAAGAAAGGCAAGGAAGTTTTGTCACCAGACATTGGTTTGGGAATGTTATGTTCATGAGCCTACCTGGTATCACTCTGAAAATCATCTGCAAGTAGAGACAAGCAATCCCAAAATAGCAAAATGATCAAGCTTTGGTTCTTCAGCTAAGTAGGGCAACTTGTTCCATTGAGTCAGACTCTGGGGTTAGCCCTGTTCCAGCCAGAGTATGGACTTCTTTTTCCAGAGTAACCTTTGCCACATGGAACAGTTAGATCAAGGGTTCTCAACCTGGAGAGATTAGAAACAAACAAATTTGGAGCTGGGCCCTACCTCCAGTATTAAGATTTTAATTCTTTGGATGGAAATCTAGCATGAATAAATTTTCAGCACTCTAGTGATTCTAAAATGCAACCAGGACTGAGAAGCACTCATCTAGACCATTCTACAGCAATAACCCATATAGGACCAAGACATCCCTAGTTTAGCCTACAAATTCTGAGGAGAATTAGATTCTTATGTAATTTTGCCAGAATAAGGCAGAGCCCGCATCCTTCCCTTCCTACTTTCCCTGTTTGGTAGCAACTCAGGAGTGTCTTTTAGGGGGCTGATCTTCCCTCTCTTTCCTCCATATTCATCTGTTCCCCGTCACCCTCTTCTTAGGCTAAGCCTTTGCTTTTTGAGGTAGGGTCCTCAGACAAGCCCCAGTGCTGTTAAATGGATGCTTAATAGAAGTGCAGAATCCCAGGCCCAACCTAATGGGTTCAATTCTACACTTGAATAAGATCCTCAGGTGATTTTTGTGCACTTTAAAATTTGTGACTCACTATTCTACAGCACCTCTAAATGCATCCCACTGGGATAAATGCCCTAACAAGGCCCTGACACTGCGACATTTGTGCACTCTGTTCCTTCTTTCATCTTCTTTCATCTTTCATCTGAGGTCAGTTGTTTCTCTACCGCAAAGCCTACTCTTTATATCAGTCGCTAAGTGAAATTAATGCATACTCAGAGTCAAATATATATGTATGTTGGGGGAAAAGAGGGCCACCAGTTGTCTCTGCAGTTGGCCCGACAACTGGTTGATGGAGGAATGAGTGGAGGTGGGGAGGAGCTGAATGCCAGAGCTCAGCACTCAGTTATGCACTCAATGCACGACAGCTGAATGTGTGAGCTATTCCGATGCCATCCATCTTTCTTGAGTCTCTTGTTTTCTCCTTAATTTGGCTGGGGTCTCTCTTAGCTTGTGTCAGGTGGGATCTCTTTCCTTTATGGCTTAGTGACTGCAGGGCAGGCACTGGCAGCTGGGTCTGAGCAATGCCTTAGGTATTTGACTATTTCAACAGGACCTGCCAAGGGACTGCTGGATCCAAAATAAATCTCTTGAGCGGACGCTGCTCTTCATCTTCTCATTATGAGTCGATGAAGGAGTCTTTTGGTATTGAGAGTAGAAGCCCAGAGAAGTTTAAGATGAGGTTCCTCTCTTCTTATACTCTCTCCACCTTGATCACCACCATTTAGTGAGGCCTGTGTCTGGTTCCACTGAGGGCAGCATAACCATACATAGCATTGAGATTAAGAATACGGGTTTTGGAGTCAGATAATTTTGCTTGAATCCCACTTCTGCCACATCTGAACTTTGACCTTGGATACGTTCCTTCTTGTGTTAAATATACAGTACATAGCGTTGCATTGGGTATATAGAAGGGCCCCATAAATAGTATTATTGCGATCACCATTATTATCATACTCTGAGTTATACAAATTAGCAACCACTGTAGATCCAGCGTGAGTCTGGGATTCCCTTAGGGACTGTAGTTTTTTGGTTTTTTTTTTTAATAAAGTATAGTTGATGTACAATATTATATAAGTTATAGGTATAATATACAATGAGTCACAATTTTTAAAGGGTATACTCCATCTATAGTTATTATAATATATTGGCTATATTCCACGTGTTGTACAACATATGCTTGTAGTTTATTTTATACCTAATAGTTTGTACCTATTAGTCCCCTACCCCTATATTGCCCCACCCCCCGTTCCCTCTCTCCACTGGTAACCACTAGTTTGTTCTCTGTATCTGTGAGTCCGCTTCTTTTCTGTTATATTCACTAGCTTGTTGTATTTTTTAGGTTCCACATATAAGTGATATCATACAGTATCTGTCTTCTCGGTCTGACTTATTTCACTTAGCATAATGCCCTCCAAGTCCATCCATGTTGCTGCAAATGGCAAAATTTCATTCTTTCTTATGGCTGAGTAGTATTCCATTGTATATATATATATATAACACATCTTCTTTATGAATTCAAAACTTGATGGACACAGGTTGCTTCCATATCTTGGCAATTGTAAATAGTGCTGCTATGAACACTGGTGTGCGTGTATCTTTTCAAGTTAGTGTTTTCATTTCTTCAGATATGTGCCCAGGAGTGGAATTGCTGCGTCATACGGTAGTTCTATTTTTAGTGTTCTGAGAAACTTCCATACTGTTTTCCACAGTGGCTGCACCAATTTACATTCCCACCAGCAGTGTATGTCCTTAGTATGCATAGGGTTCTGTGTGAGTTGCTTTGAGAGTAAAGAACATAGTCATCCTTCTCCAAGAAACAGCAGGGATATTTAATAATACACATGCATTTAGGCTCCTGAGGAAACACACTTTCTGAAGAAAAAGGTACAAGCTGAAGGGGATTTGGGTGAGTCTTAGGAATCCACGAGTATACAGAAACAAAATTCAAGTCCTAATGCAAAAGGAGTTAGCACTGTGCATGTTTGTTTAAAGAAAGCTGCTACCATGGTTTATCACTGTGATCATTTGCAAGCCATGCTCTAGTTCCACCCAAGTCCTAGAGTGCATTTACTGTCCTCAGCCTGCTGAGCTTCCCTGTGACGTCTCCAACTCAGCCTTTACTGGAATAGCAGAGATTAAAGGCAAAGAGTTTGAATCCCCAGATGCCAGGTTATTCTTGGCAATAATCCACCGTGGCCGGGATGGAGTCATGAGGTTCTGTCCTCATTGTTTGGGGCTGGAACCAGGAGTGATCTCTTCTGTGTGGATTAACACAGGCATGGGTATTCTACCTGGGCACACCCCTGTGGATAATGAAAGGATAGAATGGAACCACTTTTTAAATAATAGAATCCTTTATCACACAGTGAAGTAGCCCAATACATAAAACAGATAACAGTCTTTTGTTCTGGTTGATAAATATGTATGTGTGCATTAAGACACTCTTAAAGCCTCTGTTTTTCCAGATAACAGTCACCCCTGCATATCCATGGGTTTCGCATCCACAGATTCAAGCAACCTCGGATCAGTTGGTTGAATCAGTGGATGTTGAACCCGCAGATGCGGAGGGCCAACCGAATTTCACCATTTTTGTAAGGGATGTGAGCATCTCAGGATTCTGGTATCCTCACGGGTCCTGGAACCAATCCCCTGCGGACACCAAGGGATGACTGTACTTACTGCTGTGAGTACTTGCTCACTCACGCATACTCAGTGGCCTCTGTTGCTTGCTACCCGAGCAACCCCAAGGCTCCTTGAACCTTGTTTAAAAATCACTGCATTGGGCTTCCCTGGTGGCACAGTGGTTAAGAAGACGCCTGCCAATTCAGGGGACACGGGTTCGAGCCCTGGTCCGGAAAGATCCCACATGCCACGGAGCAACTAAGCCCGTGCACCACAACTACTGAGCCTGTGCTCCAGAGCCCGCAAGCCGCAACTACTGAGCCCACGTGCCACAACTTCTGAAGCCCGCGCGCCTAGAGCCTGTGCTCTGCAACAAGAGAAGCCACCGCAATGAGAAGCCCAGGTGCCGCAGTGAAGAGTAGCCCCCACAACGAAGACCCAACGCAGCCCAAAATAAATAAGTTTATTAACAACAAAAAAAAAATCACTGCATTAACTGATCTCCAAAACATACTCAGCTCTTGTTTTCCATTATACCAATGAACTCAATATAGCTTTGGGGGTGGAGGTTGGGGGATAGAGTCTGTAAGAAAAGCCAAAGCTCAGGGAGCGAGCCTGCGGCTGAAGCAGAGAAACAGCAAAGGGCCAAGCAAGTGGAGGGCTGAGTGGTAGTGGTAGAGGTGAGTAGCTTTTTAAGAGCAAATGAGGCAGGTGCGGATTATTTCTGGGTTCTCAGGCATGAAACACGTACCATTAGCTCACCTGAGGCAGTGTTTGTCATCCACTCATGGCCTGGATTATTCATATACCATCAAAGTATCAGATATGCTTCCCGTGCCCAGTTTGGTAAGACACCTCTCCTCTGTGGTCTGTAGCTTGTGTGGGCCGAGTAGGAGGCCTGGGAGGTTGGCAGAGGGCAGAGGGCAGAGGGCAGCAGGAGGACCCAAGTTTCCATGCACTGAAGTCCAGCTAGGACCCCACTGACAGAGTCTTAGAGAAATGAGTGGTCTAGATGGAAACAGGGAAAACGTGAAGTAGTAACTGGGTTAGGCAAACACACAGGTAGGATTAGAAAATTTACAGGAAAAGAATACCAGCCAACCACTTTTTAAAAAACTGAAGTGTAGTTAATTTAACGAAGCTGTGTTAGTTTCAAGTGTACAGCAAAGTGATTCCATTATATAGGCCCCAAATACCCCCAGAACCAGAGACAATCCCTTTCCCCTCTAAATAGTCATAACTTCCATTTCAGATACTTAGTTAAAGCTTTAGATTTGTAAAAGTCTCTCACAGAATCTCTAATGAAACCTGTAAACATGCTTTTCTCCGTGATCCAAAATATGCTTCTTTCTGCCTGCGGGGTGGGGCGGGGGCGGGGGACTGATACCTACAAAGGAGTCGTCAAGCCATGAAGGTTGATTTCAAAGGCGATTTCCTTTCAAAATTGGGCTTTCTAACCCCTAGTGCCCCACCACTGTTTTTCCTTTTTTTTTTTCCACTCCCCTCGCTGACCTATCTTTTGTGTGTGTGTGTATGTGTGTGTGTGTGTGTGTGTGGTACGCGGGCCTCTCACTGTTGTAGCCTTTCCCGTGGCGGAGCACAGGCTCCAGACGCGCAGGCTCAGCGGCCATGGCTCACGGGACCAGCCGCTTCGTGGCCCCGGACCGGGGCACGAACCCGCATCCCCTGCATTGGCAGGCGGACTCTCAACCATGGCGCCACCAGGGAAGCCCTCTCTGACCTATCTTGAGAGTACAGTCACTGAAGGAATCACTGGGCTGCTCTGTCCAGTTCAATGCAAGCAGGGAAACAAGTGGTCAAAGGTTATGGGAAGGAGGAGGCTGCAGGACATAATCTCCACAGGGGCACAAAGATGCTGCTCTGTGTCAGAAAGCGAGGACTTCTGGCCACCCGAAACACCCTGAGATGGAACTACCCTGGGGGCAGCAGCCGTGAGTTGATTTCCTTTCCTTAATTTAGAGACTGGGGTGGTGATTGACGGCCAGTCATCAGGCTCCCATATGGATTTAGGAGAAAAATCCGCTGTCCTGGGAGTGGAAGCGGAGAGGCAGGAGGGTGGATCAAGAGGTAAGGAGTGGTTTCCACCTGGAGGGGTGGGATAGGGAGGGTGGGAGGGAGGGAGACGCAAGAGGGAAGAGATATGGGAACATATGTATATGTATAACTGATTCACTTTGTTATAAAGCAGAAACTAACACACCATTGTAAAGCAATTATACTCCAATAAAGATGTTAAAAAAAAAGACAAGAAATAACAAGCATTAGTGAGGATATAGAGCTAAAGGTTCCTTTTTCTGTGCACTGTTAGTGAGAATGTAATTGGTGTTGCCACTATGGAAATCAGTATGGAGGTTACCCAAAGAGTTAAAAATGGAACTACCATATGATCCAGCAATTCTGCTTCTGGGCCTATACACAAAACAATTGAAAGCTTGGTCTTGGAGAGATGTTTGTATATCTGTGTTCACTGCAGCATTATTTAAAATAGCCAAGACGTGGAAACAACCTAAGTGTCCACAGATGGATGAATAGATAAAGAAAATGTGATATGGGAGGTGGGAGGAATTGGGAGATTGGGGCTGACGTATATAGACTCTTGATACTATGTATAAAATAGATAACTAATGAGAACCGACTGTATAGCACAGGGAACTCTACTCAATGCTCTGTGGTGACCTAAATGGGAAGGAAATCCAAAAAAGAGGGGATATATGTATACGTATAGCTGATTCACTTCGCTGTACAGTAGAAACTAACACAACACTGTAAAGCAACTAGACTCCAATAAAAATTAAAACAAAAACAAAACCAAAAAAAAGGGTAAGGAGTGGGATGGATTTGTAAGGAAAGTGAGGTAATGGACGTGTTTTTGGCAGGTTCTAAACGTAGTCGAGGTAAGAGAGTTGGGTTTCTCAGAAGGGCCCACCTAAGAGATTCCAGTGGCGCCAGCAAGTCTAGTTTTGATTGTCGTAACGCTTCAGCAGGGAACCGGCTGCCTCCGTGCAGTCCATTTCTCCTCATTGGGCAGCGGGTGGAGTCGTGAGTGCGAAAGGGCCAGTGTGGGCACGTCCCTGTGCGCTGCCTCCACGATGTGCAGGCTCTGGGCATCTGCTCCTACCGCCTGCCCAAAATAGAACGTCCATTTTGTGATGGATTAGTCCTTTGGCTCGGATCCTGTCCGGGTCATCAGCTCAGCCTGCGAGGCGTGTTGGGAGGGCGGTGAGGTGGGGACAGGAGACACTTAACTCCTTCAGCACATTCCCTCTTCTCTCCTGTGGGAGTTGCTCTGTCCAGTTGCTCAGCCCTTATGTGGACGCACAGATGGGGCCGGCAGGTGCTCTGATGGGCCTCCAACAAGAGGATTGTTTGCTTTAAGTGCCGCGTAGACCCCTGGGGACAGAGAACCTAAGGAAGGGAGACCTTTCTCTTCTCTCTGAACATTTACTTTCTACTTCTCCCTTAACCTATCTGTATTTCAGTTTCCTCATCTGTAAAATGGGTTAATAATCTTACCTTACAGAGATAGTATTATGATTAAAAAGTTCATATACCTAGAGTGCTTATAACGTCACAAGAGGACAGATATTGAAGGATTCCAGTTATATGAGGTACCTAGAGTAGTCAAATTCACAGAGACAGAAAGTAGAATGGTGGTTGCCAGGGGCGGAGGGGAGGGGAAAACAGGGGTTATTGTTTAATGGGTACAGAGTTTCAGTTTGGGAAGACAAAAAAGTTCTGGAGATGGATGGTGGTGACGGCCACTCAACAATGTGAATGGACTTAATGACATCAAACTCTACCCTTAAATGTGGCTTAAATGGTAAATTTTTTTGTACGTTTTACCACAATAAAACACACACAGACAAACTTTCCCAGGTATGTAAGGTGCTATGTTACTCTGACATTATTTATTATTATCATTCCCTTCTTACTTTATTTTATACACATTTATGTAGATATATTCTCTCAAAAAACAAAAGGCCTCTTGCTCATACATAACTCTCCTGTCACCTCACTCATGGGCAGCTTCATTTTACCTGCACAGAATGAAAGACTATATTTGGGGCCAGACAGTAGAATATCCCCAGAGTAAACTCTGTTGCCCTTAATGTCTTGTCTTCAAAGGAGACAACGTCCTCTCCTCAGTGGTAACCCTGAAGGTAGCCCAGACGAGACTCTTGGAAAGGCTGCAACAGAGTGATGACTGGTACTGGTTCTGGAGTTTACTTGGTGAATTAGTTCTGAAGTTTAGGAAAAATCAAGGTTACCCTGTGAGAGCTGCACAGGGACCCACCTCAGGGCAACCTGTGTTTGGAAGATTGTTTGGAGACAGAGTCAGGATGGCAGGACCTCCAAGGGTTTGGGCCCAGCCTAGGGTGAATTTGAGGCTCCATTCAAGATTCCCTGATGCCAGTGTCCCAGGACTGGCTTCTAAGCAACCCAGCCTTTGGAGGAAGAAGCCGGGAGTCGTGTATCCTGCCATTCACTATAAAGTCGATCCTTTCAGAGGGCTGTGCTCTCAAATTTTCTTACCACCTTATCACCCATCCAAAGTGAGTGAGGGAGGGAGAGCGAGTCTGTAGTTTTCAGTAAGTGTTCCAAACCTAACTGTTGTGAGTCTTATGAGACATTGTTTAAAAAAAAAAAAAAAAGCCCTTGAATCAACTCATAGAATTCTTTGGAAAGATCCAGAAATGATTAACTGTATCTTGTAAGCTTGGAGGAAAACAGGAGGGAGTAATTTGAGGCTAAGTATGTGAAAACTCTTGACTTTAACACAGTTAGCGCGATGCTATTTTTGTGTGGAATATTTTCACAGGCTCACTGGGGTTGTGAGGCTTCATCAGAAAGCAACAGTTCACCTTGTGGGAGACTAAAGTGAACTTTCAAGGACCTTAAATCACCTTTGGCCCTGGCTTGGGAGGCTGGGGAAGGAGGAGGAGTTGAGTGACACTGGGCAGCAGAAATGAAAAGCCACGAGGCCGATGATTAAAATGGTGGCTGAAAAGGGCAGGAGAACACGGTGAGCCAATGGCTTGAAGATGATGAAAGAGCATCACATGGAAAAAGTTTAGGCTCTGGTCCCCAGCCCTCCCACTGACCTGAATAGTTTCTGCCCCAGGCTGACCTCCAGTTTCACACACTTTGGTCTTCTAAAGCGGATTTTGCTTAAATTCCCTGTTAGCTAGAGATTACAGATGAGTCACTGTGTGTAAAGGGTTGTACCCTCTGTGCCACCTTGGGAAGGCACATTCTGCTGGTGACAGGTCGATGCCTTGTCAGCCAAAGGCTCCCTTTTGAAGCCTCCCCAGGGGGTCTCTGCAGGGACATGGGCGGGACGGCATGTAGGAGCTGGGGAACAGGAAACTGATCTGAGCTGTGTCACTTCTGCTCCTTTGTGTGGGATCGATGTAAAGATGCTACCCTCACAGGGGTCCTGACCCACTCGGGCCCTCAAGATGGGCTTGGTGCACACACACCACACGTGTGCGCGCACACACACACACACACACACCCCGTAGAGCCTGGGACCAGCTTCTGAAATCAGGCCTGGGGCCCCATGGAACCTTGTTCCAGAAGGGGATGGAACTGCCTGCTAGAAATAGCAAGCTGCTGCTTCCAGCCATAGGACTGAGATACCCAGTCCATGTGCACTTTGCATGCAGATAGAAATCCAAAATAAAAATTAATTCAAATGAAAATATTTGACATTCATGCTAAAGTGAGGAGAGGCAGTGCCCAGAGAATCAAGAAGCAATCATTTCTAAATCCATCTCTGCTGCTGGTGACCTTGAACAAATAACTTAACCTCTCTGTTTCTTGATTTCTCTAAGGGTAAATCAGGAGCTGTGAGTTTGACCAGTTATTCAGCTACACAAAGGATAATTGGGGGGGAGGGGGGACAAGGGGGAGAGAGAATGTTAGTAAGATTCCTTGTCTATATGCAAAAGTATGAAGTGTTGAGGAATGCAATGACGCTTTTATAGTGACATTTGGATATGCATGTTGTAATTTCACGTCTCCATCTCATATCTTTGGGCTAAGTGTTCTCACTGACTCAAGCTGAGATACACCCGCCTTTCAATGCTGAGCACCCCATAGACACTACTTGCCCCAGTGATTACAGTGTAACGAAACAGAGCATACAACCTCACCTTACAACCTTACCTGCCAACGGATCAAGTAAATTTCAGTAAGAGCCCTGACTTATCATTGATAGACGTCTATACTTCAGGCTTCTTGTTTTGCTCAGGTTTCTTAGAGATTTTTCTCTCCTCGTTTTCCCAAGTGGCAGTCTCCATGTAAAAATGAAAATGTCATCATTTTATTAATTTACATTGAATTTATCTAAGAGCTGACCACTTTGGAATTTGGATATAGAAATATTCAATTGTTCTGCACTTGTCAGAGGCAGAAATAATGGTTTCTCTTGAGAGTCATATTCTGTTTAAGGGGATTGTGAATTACAAACTAGTCTTTATTCATTCCGACAAAATCACATCTGCTATGAAGCTCTTCTTCATGGCTTACATATTTAGATCTTCATGGGGATAGATTAAGAGAGATAGGCTGAAGAGTATGTAGAAGATCTATAACATTCTATCAAGGGATGGGGTAAAGGAGGTTACCGGTATAAACATTTTATCTATGTCCAATAGCCAATTTGTTTGAGACAGTGAGACCTAGCCTGTTTGCTCAGTCCTCTAGGGAGAGACTAATCTGGTATATTTCTGTTTTATTTGGAGTCTGTGCTCTAAAACTAAACAGTTAGTTGCTTTGAAGTGAAATGAATTAATTTCTCTTTAGCCAATGCAATTATTCTCACTGACTTGAATATTCTGCCCGTCTGTGTTATTTTCTACAGCATTTCAATATAAATGTCTAACAAGGTGACCAGAAATAATAAGCTCTTGACATTTCCCTCCCACTCTCCAACAGGACCTAATTATTCCCTGACACCAACTTTCCTTGTCAGGAGAGTCCCACAGAGCCTAGAAGCAAGGACATTTTAGACTTTACAGATTAGCAGAGCTGAGGAACTTGTACATGTAGCTTTAAAATAGCTGAGGTGTCAAGCAGGGGTCAGTTTTCACGTAGGACATTTATGGTGAAGAGACTGGTAAGTAACTCACATTGCTTAGCATATTTATTTATAGTAAATTAACTATTGCCAAGCTTAGTCCCAATTTATTTCAGGGGCTGTAGGGAATTACACACACACACACACACGCGCGCGCACACATACACACACAAGACACAGACATCATTTAAACACCAGTTCTTCAAGCTTATTCTACCTTCTAATAATGATTTAGAGAAATTGAGAGGAATTGCCAGAGTCAAATACCCGAAGATTTGATATAAAAACAAGGCTTGGGCTTCCCTGGCGGCGCAGTGGTTGAGAGTCCGCCTGCCGATGCAGGGGACACGGGTTCGTGCCCCGGTCCGGGAAGATCCCACATGCTGCGGAGCGGCTGGGCCCGTGAGCCATGGCCGCTGAGCCTGCGCGTCCGGAGCCTGTGCTCCTCAACGGGAGACGCCGCAACAGTGAGAGGCCCGCTTACCGCAAAAAACAAACAAACAAAAAACCAAGGCTTTATGCTTACAAAGGGGAATTTTCATTAGCCAGTTTTGCAGGTTCATGTGCGAGTGTCTTAGCATGGGCCCACCCTTCATGGAGCAGGGAAGGCTGTTCCTAGTTCCCTACCTGGGCCCTTTGTTCCCCTTTACTCATCCTAACCATCCCCCTCTTCCAAAGACCCGGAGCTCTTCTGTGGGATCAGGGCTGAAAGCAAGCTGAAAAGGTCGTGACCGGTAAGATATTAGGTGCTAACAGGGTACCCCTTTTAAAGGTATTTACATGTTAAAGGAGAAGCCTAGAAAAGGTGCAGCCTGAAAGAACTAAATCTCTATCACTGGAAAATTGGGGTCTTCTTGGGGCATCTATAGGGAGGGGCATCTTCCCGATGACCTTAAAGACATACGATAGATGTCATCTTCTATTCTCCGTACTTATAAAGCCACCGCTTGGCCCTTCTAATGAAATTTGGTGTTTCAACAAACTAGGTTCAGTTCCACATTGCTTTCTTCGTTCCCAGAAGATGTTCATATGACCGCAAACGCGTTTATTGGTAAACACTGGACGTGCTTTTAGCAGCAAGCTGTCTGATCAACCTTCTCAGGGTTTTTGGCAGATGGCCACTGTGTACCCCATTTCTGCTCTTTTTCAACTCTTTCCTGACACAGTTCTTCTCCTCCAGGAAACTCACTCAGTCTTGTCCATCTTATCACTGCTGTTGCTGGGCAGTCTGCATCAAACAGTTAAACACTTCAGGTTCAAGGGGAGATGTATGTCAATCCACTGTACACAGTGACCTGCATGCAAGGACAGCTGACATGACATGCCAGGTCTGCGAGGCTCCTGCCTGAGGAACAGCAGGGTCTTGTTCTGAAAGACAGGGGACAGCATGGTCACCGGGGAGGGCTGAAGAGCAGTAAACACCATGTACTTTCCAGTCTCTGTCCGAGCCGTCCTGGCAGCTGGACAGAGCAGAGATGGCTGCAGGCAGCGAGGGCACATCTGTTCACCAGCTCTGCGTCTCTTGAGCCACAGACAGTTCAGTTGTGAGGAAGCCTGTGTCATGGCTTCCCTCACCCGGGCACAAAGAGCATAGTTCTCAGAAACAGTCATGAAGCATGGCTAGCTTTTCAAGTTAGAGCTGGTTTTTATACTCAGCCAGATTCTGGGGAGGGTGGTAAGGTGCTGGGCCCCAGAGTTTAAGGTAGGAATTCATTTGTGTTACTGAACACATTTTACTCACTGTGGGTCTGAAAGAATGACGGCCACTGGTCAGGCTCCTTGGAGGTGTTTTGGTGGATGCAGCCTTTTCCACCTTCTCTGCAGTTGAACTCAAACTCCTGTACCCCAGAGTCCTTGGAATGAGCTCAAACAACTATGGACTCTTTCTGGTAGATTAACTCTGTCTGGTCAACTTGATTGTCCTTCACACATGATTGATATTTCTCTAACATCACTGAGGTGGCAGGACTTGAAGAGCCTTGATTGCTGTTATTATCTGTCTTGGTTGGAAACCATTTTCATGGGGTCCCCTGTTATGCAGCTCATGGAGCCCAGAATCCTGGTCTGGACTCTGTGCTTCTACACTATTTGAGAAAACCGCTTCCACTTTTCTATCTGGTTCTCCCATGTCTGAAATAAGAGGGTGTTTTTAGTCACTCCTCTCAGGGATTCTGTCTGGTAGGGAGAGGAGGAAGTGCTGAGGCTTGACACTAAAGCCTTCCAAGAAGGTGACATGTGTTGTCAGGGGAAAGACACTTTGGCTGGGAGACTTGGCCATAGCTTTAATCCACCTCTTCAGCCTCTTCTACGGCAGGAGGGATCAAGCAGCCTGGAATTGGGTGTGGTGTGAAGCGGTCTTGTGGTTACACAAGCTGTACTGCAGGTGTGTTTACCCTGTGTTGTTTTCTTTCACTGGGACCTCAGTGCCTGCAGGCAGTTCAACAAGTACCTGTTGAATAAATGAATGAGTGGCAAAATGAAAATACCCTTTTCTGGACTTTAAGTGCCGCGCCTTGTATGCAGCGGCCACTCAGTAAGTGCTTGGTCGATAATGTTATATTTCAACTCACTGCATGTACAGAACTTAGAGCCTCGTGTCAGCTGCTTTGGCATCGTGTTGTTTGAAGATGGATAAGGGGTGGTGTTCAGGGCTGCCCACACCAGCACCCTATTAGCAATGAGGGTGCAGATATCTCTGCAGTGCGGTGAGAGGCGATGCAACTCTGTGGCTTCACTTGGGAAACCCAAGCAGTCAGGAAGTTGCTAGGAAGTCACTGTTGACTCTAAAGAACAAATGGATCCATTCTTTCAACTTCTCATGGAGCAAAAAAGCTGGATATAGCCATATCTAGCTATGCCCAGCCAACACCCTCACTGAGCCCCTACTCTTTGCTATTTATTCAGAAAACCCAGAACTGCATTTACGTTTATTTCTAGGTCCTTCTCCAGGTTGCACAGTGAGCGAGCACATCTTACTTACCGCACAGCTCCAGGTCCTCTGGTACCTGCGTGGAACAGAGGGTGCAGGTCCATACACCACCCACATGTTTTCTCCAAGTGAGAGCAGAGATGTGCTGGGCCTTTGGTGCTGTCTCATATGCGAGTTTTCATAGGTATGTGGTGAAGACAATGCATCAGGGAAGTCCTTTCACTTAGACTGCCTCATGTCCACGTGTGGTTGCAATGCTGTTTCCATTTGACAAAAACTTATTGTATTATTAAATGAGTATTAAGTGAGTATTAAATGGGTAATTATTCTGGCTGCCAACAAATTCACCAGCCTCGGCATTTGTTAAGGTGAGTGATAACTGATCATAGAAATGATCAGAACAGAAAAGACACCAAGTTTCAGGACTTTATCATGAAATGACAGGGGAAAATAATATTGAAATTGTGACAGAAGGCAATGGGAAATTGTGGCTGGATTCACATAAAGTGACACGCACCTGAATGTGATGACTTCCGAAAAGCTTAAGAATTTTAGTTTTAACCACTAGCCCATGGGAATAAATATCTTATCATCTCTGAACCAGGCTCCATAAAGGCTATACCTCTTTCCTACAAGGAGAGATGCTTGCCTGCATCTCTGCGTTGTGATGGGTGTAGAGTCTACCTTGTAAATGCTTCATAGGAACACTTAATATCGAATTACTGAAATAATAGTGCATTTTCCAAAAGTCCCTTCCATCTCCTCTGCTCCATCTGCTAAATGCGCTCGAGGCCTTGCGTGGTTCAGCATTTAGAACACTCCAAACATTTGAGGGCAAAGTGACCTTCCCCCAGGTTGGAGAACTTTGTGCTGTGACCCAATGAGGACATTCCCTTCAAATCTGAAGGCCAGGAACCCCTTCTCCTCTGGATGCTCTCAAGATGTCTGCTGACCACCTTGGCTTCCACTTCTGTGCATTCCTCCACATAGAGTGGCCTGTCAACAATTGAACGATATCCACTTTTTTTTTTTTTGCGGTACATGGGCCTCTCACTGTTGTGGCCTCTCCCGTTGTGGAGCACAGGCTCCGGACGCGCAGGCTCAGCGGCCATGGCTCACGGGCCCAGCCGCTCCGCGGCATGTGGGATCTTCCCGGACTGGGACACGAACCCATGTCCCCTGCATCAGCAGGCGGACCCTCAACCACTGCGCCACCAGGGAAGCCCCACAGCCTCCCTTCTTAACAGAAGTGGGAAAGACGTAGGAGATGTAGGGTCCTGGGTAGAAGTATGTTCTGGAAACTCTTCCTAGTCCAGCTGTTAATGTCCCTAATGAGGATGCAAGCTCTCATCTCCAGACTTTCCATTATTCCTGAGCAATAAGTGATTTTTAGATGAGAAACTAAGGATTATGGCTACCTCAATGCTCACTATTTTTTTTAAAGAATTTTTTTGATGTGGTCCACCTTTTTTGAAGTGTTCATTGAATTTGTTATAATATTGCTTCTGTTTTATGTTTTGGTTTTTTGGCCCCCAGGCATGTGGGATCTTAGCTCCCCAACCAGGGATCGAACCCGCACCCCCTGCATTGGAAGGCTAAGTCTTAACCACTGGACAGCTAGGGAAGTCCCTCAATGAACACATTTTTAAAGTACCTACCTGACCTTAGGACTTAGGACTACCCTCTTCCTGTGCCCTGTGAAGCTATTCTTTACCCTAGCTCTAAAGGAAATGGCCATATCTTGTTTTTTTTAGCTGAAGCTAGTGTGGTTACTGAGTGCTTATTCAGAAAATATCTTCACAGGAGTGGAATGGCTATTCAAGGGCTGAGCTGCCCAGTTCAGTTTTTCAGATGACTCATGTGGGGAGAACTGAACTGACCCAAGGGAGCCAACAGCCTCGCAGGACTGGTAGGTGAGGCACTGCCCTGGCATTGGGTTGGATAGGTGAATCCATGCTGTCACATCCCTTTTTAGGAGCTGTGGAAAGGGAAAGAAATGTGGCTCTCAGAGCCACTCTAAGCATTTCTTAGGAAGGGGGAGAGGATTCTCTACTGGGGTTGTTCAGAGCCTGGCAATGCAAATTGAAGAGGAAAGTCTGAGACTCATGAACTGTGAAGATGCTGATGGTGTGTTTTATTGTCCTTGTTGTTGTGATTGTGTTTATTTGTTTTAGAGATAATACTTTTCTTTTTTTTACCAATTCAAAGTAAAGTGCAGGAAAAAAAGAGCAATTCTGATTTCTTTAGAGAACATGTTCGTGTATGGTGAAGAAGAGGGAGAATGCATGTCTCATTATTTTATAGCCATATCTTACAAAGACATTTTTTTATTCTGGAAGTGTTAAGCAAAGTTCAAGATAAACAAATGGGGAACACTCAGTTATTTGGGGAGACACCCTCTGGTAATGATGATTTCTTGGACAAATTAAAATAGATCTAAATGGTGGCTTCCCTGGTGGCGCAGTGGTTAAGAATCCGCCTGCCAATGCAGGGGACACTGGTTCGAGCCCTGGTCCGGGAAGATCCCACATGCTGCAGAGCAGTTAAGCCCGTGTGCCACAACTACTGAGACTGTGCTCTAGAGCCCGCGAGCCACAACTACTGAGCCCACGTGCTGCAACTACTGAAGCCTGCGTGCCTAGAGGCCATACTCCGTAACAAGAGAAGCCACCGCAATGAGAAGCCTGCGCACCATGACAAAGAACCAAAGCAGACAAAAATAAATAGATAAAATAAATTTTTATATATATATAAAAGATCTAAATGAATCTCAGCTACATGGACTGGGCTGCTGTTTGGGTCTGAGCAGTTCTGCAGAGGTTGACATATACTGCAGGAAATCACAACTGATGCATCTGCCCAGGTGAGTCAGTACCTGTCAAGGTACTTCCTTCCTTCAGGAAAGGAAGGTGAGATGTCTCCAGGATGAGAGTTTTCTCCTCGAAGGCATTATAGGCAGGATGCTGTGTTTCATGGGAACTAGTTCACAAAGTGAAGCTTTCTATTCTCATTCATCAGTTTCCTAATATTGAGAGATTCGTAATATTCCAGATATTAAGAGAGAGCTGCTCTCTGCAAGACACTGTACATAGTGCTATAATCTAGGTCTCGACTGAAAACCATTTTCATGGGGTCTCCTATGATGCAGCTCACGGAGCCCAGAATGCTGGTTCAGCCCTTGTCCTTCTACATGACTTGAGAAAACCTCTTCCACTTTTCTGTTTTGCTTCCCCCACATCTGAGATAAGGGTTTTTTTTGGTCTCCCCCTCTTAGGGATGCTGTCGGGTGGGGAGAAAAGGAAGTGAAGAGGTGTTGAGGCTATGACACCAAGACCCTCCAAGGTGACATGGGTTGCTAGGGGAGAGTTAGTCTGGCCGGGAGACATGGCCATAGGTTTAATCCCACCTCTACAGCCTCTTCTAAGCCAGGAGGGATGAAGCAGCCTGGAGTTGGTCTTGTTGTTACACAAGCTGTTCTGTGGGTGTGTTTACCCCGTGTTATTTTCTTCATCCCTGGGACCGCAATGCTGGGAGGAGTTTAATAAGTACTTGCTGAGTAATTGAACGACTGGCTGAATGAAAATACCCTTTTCTGGATTTCAAGTGCAGTGCCCTGTGAGCCTGGATGTTGAAGAAATGCTTGGTTGATGATAAGCTGTTACATTTCAACCCACCTTAGGTACAGAATTCAGAGCCTGCTGTTGGCTGCCTTGGCATTTTGTTGCCTTTAAGATGAATGAGGGGTGGTGCTCAGAATACACCAGCACCCTATTGGCCACAAGGGTGCAGATACCTATGTGGTGGAAAGTAGCGGCATTCCATGGCTCCCCTTGGGAAATGAAAAGCCTGGTTTTTGGTCTTTCTTCCACCTCACCTGGTTTAGGGCTTGGGCTTTGCAGTGAAGAGCTCTGTTGAAAAGCTAGTAGCTAGGAGACAGTCACACTAAATAAGTCCTGTTGAAATCTGCTAGGTTTCTGCATCATAATGACCATGTTCATATGATGACAAAGAAGCCCCCTTAGATAAGAGTTAATGGCTTTGAGCAAATGAGTTAATTACTGGGTAAGCAGCAGAGTTGGAGGAGAGATGGGAAAGTCTGACGCCTAGTGGTCATTAGGAAGGGCCTGGAACTAACTACACATGATTCAAGGAGGAAAATGTCTAAAGAGCATTACTGAATCCTAGATCTGGAAGGGACTTACAGAGAACCATTTCCACCTTAAAATTTTTTGGTTTGTTTTAAGACACCAGGTCTGAGATCCTGTCTGCACCCTGACTGTTGGTGTACATGGTGAAAAAAATTGTGGTGGAAAGGACTGATTACCATAAAAGTATAGACCCATGTTTTTAAAAAAGTCTAGAGCTTTTAACACTGGAGTGGCAGGATGGCTCCCTGTCAAGTTGCAGACAACAGCTTCCAGTTCAAGGAAGGACTAAAGAGAGAAGCCCTTGAATTCAGAAATTACACACCTTCCTTCCTCAATTTGCTATAAAAATAGTAGACTTAGATGAAGTGACTTCACTTGATATCTCCAGCTCTAAAGCAGCTCAAGTTTTTAACAGATGGATATATAGGTACCTCAGTGAGAGATTGGATTATCTTCAGCAAGCCATTGAGATTCTCTCTATGCCATTGTCCATGAAAAAGTGATTCTATTCCCTGAAAACCTTTCTGGAAGGTAACTTAGCTGTAGGTAACACAAGAGTTTAAAAGTGCAAAACCCTTTAACCCAGAATCTGGGAATACCTCCTAAGAAAGTAATAAAGTAAGTACTGAAATGTATAGATGAGTTATTCATCGTAAAAAAATGTTAAAAACAGTCTAAATGTCCATCAATAAAGAATTGGTTAAGTAAGTCAAGTACTTTTATATCATAGAATACTAAATATAAAGGAATTTTTAAGAAAATACGAAACTAGGTCTATATATTCTAATATTGTAAGATGTTAAGAATATCTTGATAAAAGCAGGCTACAAGACATTATGATCTTTTTTTGGCAGTGCATTTAAATATATATTGAAATGTTTGAAAATCTCAACACTCAGTGGTGGGATTATTTGTGTCATCTTTTACTCTTTATGCCCTTTTTTATTGTCTGATTTAGAAACTAACACACCATTGTAAGGCAATTATACTCCAATAAAGATGTAAAAAAAAAAAAACCCAGGGCATAGGAAAAACCATTTTACAGATGAAGAAACCAAGGCTCAGAGAGGTTACCATAACTTCTATAAAACAACACTTGTCTCTTCTCACCCAGTTCTCCTCCTAACTATGTTATAAACTCCTCTAGAGAAGGTCTTATATCCTATTCATCCTTGAACCTTTGGGCCCAGCTGCTTCAAAATCGCTACTGCAGAATCTAAGTCAGCTTTTGAACTTATGTCACGGGTCAGTTATCATTAGCAACAACCTCAGCAGCTAATAGTTATTGGACAAAATGAGGGACAGTTTAGCAGAATAGTAATGCATTTGACTTCTGAAATAAGAATTCTGGCTCCAAAACTTACTGGCTGTCCTGATGGGTGCAAATGACTTAACCTCTCTGTCTCTAGTTTCCTCAGTTGCAAAATAAGGAATGGAACCCTAACCACACAAGGTTGTTATGAGGAATCGGGGAGTTGGTATCTGGAAAGTGCTCAGTAGAGTGTAGTACACACCAGTAACATTAGTCATCTTTATTATTATCATTACTATGTTCTTTTTTTTTTTTTTTTTTTTTTTTTTCATTACTATGTTCTTAATGCTTAGTATCTTTCATGCATCATCTCACTGAATCCTTGCGGTAAGTCTATTCAGATAGGACACTAAGGTTCGGGAGGTTAAATAACCAGTGATGGAGAAGGGACTAGCCTGTGGAAGGGCTGGGATTCCAACTCAGATCGGATTCCAGAGCGCACCCTCGGCAGCTGCACAGGTTGCTCACCTGACCAAGACAGTAACGAAATGTCATGGATGAAGGAGGACTGTTGAATTTGCTTTCCATGTTGTAACAGGAAGATTGATTTCAGAGTGCAAGAAAATACTCAGCTTTGTTCCTGAGGCTAGAACTATGCGATATATTTTTTAAATGTTTGTGTTAAGTCAGAACTTTTTCGGTGAGAGGGACGGCAGCCAGTTTATTGACTGACTAAATGGAATGCCCAAGGGTAGGTCTCCCCCATTTTCAGATGTGGCTTGATCCAAGTGTCGTCACCAGGGATATCTCTCTCTCCATTTGTTAGCTATCTTTCCCTCTGTTGGCTTCTTTTTCACTCAGGCTTTACCCTCTTAAAGGCAAGATGATCACCAAGGGCTCTGAGCTTATATCTTAATAGTCACATCTATTGGATGGGGGCTTCTCTCTCCAGTTGTTCCAGCAAAAATCTGGATGGCATCTCATTAACCTGGAGTCACGCATCCCTCTCTGAACCAAACCCTGTGGCCAGGATGGAATACTCTGATCGTCCAGGCCTGGCTTAAGGGATACTCCTTTGCTCCCCCCAAATAAAGTGGGGCACATGGACTAAGAGAGGGGGTCAGGTGACTTTCCAAAGGAAACCTTAATTTGCTGTTACCTGAAGAAAGAGGAATGGATGCCATTTAGGCAGCAAGGAACTATGTCCCCTACCAGTGTGCTGTTCACTGATGGAAGATGGTGCTATGGACTGAAGAAGTCCATTGCTGACGAGCTGAGGAAACGTAACACAAGTCCCTTAACTCCACAGCTTCAGTTCTCCTATTTGTAGTAACATCTAACATATACGTATAGCCCCACTTCTTTTTTTTTTTTACATCTTTATTGGAGTATAATTGCTTTACAATGGTGTGTTAGTTTCTGCTAGTGAAACAGTTATACATATACGTATGTTCCCATATCTCTTCCCTCTTGCGGCTCCCTCCCTCCAACCCTCCCTATCCCACCCCTCTAGGTGGCCACAAAGCACGGAGCTGATCTCCCTGTGGTAGGCAGCTGCTTCCCACTAACTATCTATTTTACATTTGGTAGTGTATATATGTCCATGCCTCTCTCTCACTTTGTCACAGCTCACCCTTCCCCCTCCCCATATCCTCAAGTCCATTCTCTAGTAGGTCTGTGTCTTTATTCCCGT
This sequence comes from Neophocaena asiaeorientalis asiaeorientalis, assembly GCF_003031525.2. Lineage (NCBI taxonomy): Eukaryota > Metazoa > Chordata > Mammalia > Artiodactyla > Phocoenidae > Neophocaena > Neophocaena asiaeorientalis. The sequence goes on from NW_020175821.1 coordinate 8,751,020, forward strand.
CTTACCCCTAGGTTCTTCATGACATTTTTTTTTCTCTTGAATTCCATATATATGTGTTAGCATACGGTATTTGTCTTTCTCTTTCTGACTTACTTCACTCTGTATGACAGCCTGTAGGTCCTCCACTTACTTCTTATAGTAACCCAAGACTGTACATACTTTCATTAGCCTGTAACTTTCACTTTGCAGTTCAGAAAAACCAAGTACAGACAAATAAATCACTTGGCCAAGGCCACACAATTGGAAAGTGGCTGAGCCAGGATTTGAGCTCAGCCAGGCTGACTCCTGATCCTCCACTGTTAACCACTAGGCATTACTGTTATTTATCTGTATAATGATGAGACTGGACACCATGAGGTCTTTTTTTTTTGAGGGTGGGCCTCAATGTTTTTGCCTGAGTGAAGAAGGAGAAGAACAGGAAGAATAGTTAATCATAGAATGGAAACTCCTGAAAGCCCCCATTTTACAATAAATGCTCATTTGGAGGGATAATGTAGACCTGGTCTCTTGGTTTCATGCATTCTTATCTTGAGTGGATGTTCTCTGAATTTGTTAACAGGAAAACAGTTGCTCGGCCATTTCCAAATGGATTTGGAGTCTGTCTTTTATAATAACCAACACACCAAAGGCTTTATTCACTGTCAGTTTAGTTGCAGAAATGTAATGATTTCTTAATGCAGTTGTGTAAAACACACCACTTAATGAAAACTTAACAGCTGAATATAGTTGTAAAGGGGACATTTTTCTGGCCAACAGTAACTTCCTTTTCACTGTTTCCTTTTAATGAATTATTGAGTAAACATCAAGCTGACTTCAATATTCACCTGCTTTAAGCTGCTTATCTTCAAAATCTACTTCTGGAACAGTGCTTTGTCACCAGATGACTTAGGGTAAAAGCAGTCTATAAATTAGTAACTTACATCAAAGTGAAAAGTAGCTACTTATGTTGAATAATGAATAAGGCAAAGCCTTCCAAGGTTAGCAGCTCATGGTTAAATAAATAAAAATAGCCATGTAGTGTGGAAAGTTAGCTTATTTTAGATGGTTCAATAATATGAAAGATTAAGCTATAGCTTTTGGTATAAAAATGTCAACATTAAATATATATTATATTCATTTTTAACTTGTCCAGCAAAAGAATACTTACCTTAAACTTCTTGGTGTCTTGAAGAAACTTTTGAGTTTATAGGTTGCTCTGTGTATGTTCCAAATTGTCATCTCCTTTTTGGGGATTATTTGTTCAAACTTCTCACCTCCGTGACATATTAAGATTTTGAAGAGGTTACGACTGGTGTTATGATTCTATTTTAATTGTCTATATGATAGTCATGTGACTTGTTCAGTACTAAGAAAAATATAGCAACCATGAATATTAATTTTCTTCCGAGTTCCCTTCCTAAAAACAAGAGTGGTATGGACTTCCCTAGCCATCCAGTGGTTAAGACTCCGAGCTTCCACTGCAAGGGGCACGGGTTCAATTCCTGGTCGGGGAACTAAGATCCCACATGCAGCAAGCACAGCCAAAAACCAACAACAACAAAAAAAAACAAGAATGGCACGCGTAATAATAACTAGAAATACAGCATCAGCAACAACTCCTATTTATGTAGAACTTTCATTGGGCCAGGCTTTATGCAAAGTATTTCACTTACATTTAGTCATGTAATTCTAACAAGTCTATAAAGTGGATGTCACTATATTTTTTTTTACAGTGAGGGTAAGAGAAGTTAACTTAAAATTCGCCAAGTCACATGGATGGTAACCAGTAGACCTAGGATTTAAACTTTCTTAAAATCCTATTCTGAGGCTAGTATCTTCCTCTCAGGTTCAGATAAATTTAAATTCCGGACTCAAACAGAGGCCGTGTATAAAATTTCCCTTGCCACTCTGTTGAGAGCTTAAGAGTTCCTGAATAGAGAAGAATTTCTCTTTCACGGCCTCCCGAGGACCAGATCTATAGACTATTTTGTAGGAATAGTCTTGAGGGTGAAAAAAGGTGACCATGAATTAGGTCCCATACAGATCATATGTCACATTGAAACTGTGCTTGAATCACTGGGAAGTTTTGTTCTTTAAGCCACTGGCACTGATTTTTTTTTTTAGCACAAAACACCACACGTATTATGTTGTCATCAGAGCCATCCTCGGTGATAATTGCAACATGCCAGCAATAAAAACACCCGGCCCTGGCTCCCATGGCCTATTTCTGAAAGGAACTGCATGGCTTTACAATGATCACTCAGACTGGCGGGGAGAAGGGACAGGTGGCAGAGCAGCAGGAGAAGAAATCTTTTCAATCTGGGTGAACAGATCAGCTGCCTTGGACACCATGCTGTTCTGGCCAAGCCAGGGTTCCTGTGACGTCATGCCCCACGCTCATACTGTCAGCAAAATTCCCAGAGGACAAGAGCTGCCGCTGCCTACAAACGTGTATTTCTGCTCACTCCATTCAAGAATGTATGGCAATTCCTCCTTTTCGTGAGGTTGTTCATCTCCTTTCTACCCCCCAAAGATGCTGAGTTCAGTGAGGATGAGGGTGCTGGAAGAATACTTTTTCATGATAGTTAGAGGACCACAGGTGAGGTGGACAAAACCTGGCTATCTCCAGACCTTCCCCGTCAGGGTGCCACAGATGGGTTCCAGGTGAGCAGAGAGGTAGGTCTATTTTACCTTTGAGCCAGCAGGAAGAGGCACTGAGAAGCCAGAGCCCAGCAGCCTCCTCCATCTTTCCAGGGTGCCATTCATGGATTATTATTTACTATTTGTGCCAGGATGTGAAAGAGTTTGGGAAGTACTCATAAAATGATAGGGAGAGGCTCAACCATTTTCCATCTATCGATCGATCAATCTGTCTATCTAACAATGTCATCACTTTGTGATCTATGTTAAGCCTGTAATTATGTCCAGATAACCAGAAGATGCAAGTGTCTAGGTTTTCATGGTTCAGAGTGAAGGTTCTGAAGCGTACTCCTAGAGTGTGGTGGGATTATTAAGGCCTCTGAATTATTGAAAGCTAAGGTGTTTCCTGTCACTATTGGGTGTTTGTTTGTAGTCTAATTCATCACAAAATTGTAATCCATTTATGATGTGATGTTAGAATATTTTAGTTTTATCACTGTGAGTTTAGCCCTTCTGAAGTACTTAGTGGTTAAGGTAATCTAGCAAATCCTCAATAATGAAACAGTGATTATGCCTTGGTTACGGAGTAGTGACATCATCACGTAGATTTCCTAACTTTGTTGCTTTGTCAACCGGGTTAATGGAGAGACTGCCTTGGTCTTCTATTCAACAGTCATTACGTTTTTAAAAAAATTAAGTATGGCAAATTTAAACAGGCTGTATCTCCGAAGGATGATACCTAAGGAGAAAGGAATAAAGTAATGGAGACATATTTTCTCTTAATCCTTAACTTCTATCCATTAGGGCAGGGGTCCCCAACCCCCCAGGGGCTACAGACCCCTACTGATCCGCAGTCTGTTAGGAACCAGACCGCACAGCAGGAGGTGGGCAGCTGGCGAGGAAGCGAAGCTTCATCTGTTTCTCCCCATCGCTCGCATTACTGACTGAGTCACACTCCCCCGCCCCTCCCCCGCCCCAGCTGTGGAAAAATTGTCTTCCGTGAAGCCGGTCCTTGGTGCCAAAAAGGTTGGAGACCGCTGCATTAGGGCATTAAGTTGATCATCGTGTCTAGACCACAGTGGACTTTTTTTTTCTTCACTCTAAAAACAGACCATTGCTGGGAATTTGTCTGTAGGTTCCTAGGATTCTAGACTCATTTGGTATCAAAAGTCTCTGGGATAATTTTCCCAGACAACAAAGTAACCCATCACTGTCTACATTTGACTGCTGGTCCTAAACCATCACTCTTGTCATCCTCTTGGGTTCCGCCAGTCTTCCTGTTTTACACTTAACTGCAAATGTCAAGACAGACTGTCTTATTAGTATGCTCTCTATATGTAGTGTTCTCCACTCTTAGCTTTTTCAGTCAAGGTATCTTCTGTTCAATTTTCAAATAAAATTTCTTCTCCAACTCTTCCTTTCTGCATTCAGGAATCTAGTTTCTAAAGTGTGTTTACTAGTACTTTGTATATATCATGTCCTAAGTGCCCAACATCTTGCCTGTAACAAAACACCTGTTTAACAAAATCTTAGTTTACACTAGAGACTGTTTTCTGAAAGGGCTAATGTTTGAGAAAATTGCTAAACAAAGATTTGAAAGCACCTCAAATGTGGTAGATGCTCAATGAATATTAAATTACGTATATACAATTTATTTGATATTTATTTTGCTGTCAGTCAATAAAAACTTATTAAACTGTAGCCTCTGCACTCTAGGGAAAATGACAAAGTATAAAATATTGCCTCTGCCTTACTGAACTGGCAATGAGCTGGGATTAAAAACTGACAGGTGGGCCCATGATAAAGAATACAAAGTAGTTTAAGGTCAGCTGCTGAATGTGTGGCAAAGACCATGCATACTGCAGAGTGTAGAAGCATGGCCGACATCCTGAGAACTGGAGCGGTCAAGTATGGACTTCTGAAGGAGGATAGATGGGCCTGGGAAAATCTCAAACACAGGGAAGAAGACAGTGAAAGCATAAAGGCAAGAGCACATACAAAAACCACCCCTGAGCTTAACCATTTTCAATACATTTGGGTTAAATTAACTTAATTCAACTAAAAAGAGACATATTACTTGATTAAGAATGACTTTGAAAGGCTAACTGGTACCCCCTCCTATCTTCTGATATGTCATTTCTTAGCCTACTCCCAGGCAAACACAGATTCGAGCTATTTTTAAAGACCTAAGGAGGCAGATTTCAGAACTTTCTTCAGTGACCTGGCCTGTTAACAGCCCTTGTTAAGAAGTAAGCCTTCATGTGAAGATAATATTATAGTCCTGCTACCCTGTAAGCTGGCTTCTTTCTTGTTCTGTCCTCTGTGATGTTAAAAAGACATGTTGATTACTCTCCTTTTGGTTAGATGCCCTCTGTGTAATTAAATCTCTCGTTGGCTTTCTCTTCCATGTTACCAAACTCTTTCTGAGTTGAGGCATCCTTTTTCCTTTTCTGTCTGGTTTTCCCTTGTTCATTCTGCCTGTGGCAGTGAGAGGCCCACGTCCCCTCCATTCCCTGAGGGCCTGATGAGGAGTGATGACCTGCCTGAGTGGACTGCTCTCTCCCCATGGCCACTAAAGTCACACTGTGCCCGCCCCTGTGGGCGCCCGGGACATGCAGCAGGCGAAGAGAGTAGTTTGGTTTCTAGCGAAGGCTAGGAAGTGAATTAGATTATAGCTGCATCTCATTAGCAGCCTTTGGAATATCTAGCAAACCACATCACCATGATCTGAGAGATGTGGGTTACAGGGAAAATGAGAACTGTTAAAGGGGAGAGAATTGCCTTCCGTTCCCCTTTCTGTGCTATGTATCCAGGCCAGAGGGATGTTAATTTCCTATTCTAATTGGAAGTGTTCCTTTTCATTAAATTGTCTGTATAATGGGAAGGAAGTGTCACTTTCACTAGTGATGACCATTGGTTTCTTGTCCTAAAGAAACTATGTTCTTCATAGTGTCCCCCAGCTCAGGATCATGACAATGGCTATCTCTCCCCTGTAGTACCAAATTGGAATTCCTTTGCCCGATATTCAAGACATTCAATAGCCTGGTCCAGTCTACACTTTCAACCACATTTCTCATTATTTTCTGGAGAAAATCTTTGCTCTACAAAGGGTAGACATCTCTCCACCCACTCTAGCATAAGCCACTACTGTTCCTACCAGTGTCCTTTGTTAACATGATATGGAAAGCTGTCTCTTCTTGTTTCCACTCTACAAAATCCCATGAATTCTTCCAGACCCACTTCAATTTCCTCTTGGAGTTACTTATTCTCAAATTTGGAAGGGATCACTAAGGTGATCCAATCCCAATCCAGCACCTAGCTTATAACAGAAACATTTTGTAAACATGTGTAGATGAATTAATGGGCTACATCTCTCCTAGAAACCCCAGCTGAAAAAAATATAAATAAAATATATTGTGAGTCAGAGCAAAGGCTAATTAGATTCTCCCAAAGAACTCGCCCTGAAAACTTCAGTTCTACTTTTCAAAGATCTGGGAAAAGCAATTTGATGGCTTGTGTTGGTTATTGTAATTCATTGTAATTATGAAAATGTACAACAATTTTTTTCAAATGGTTAGAATGGACCATGGAGGGTGCCTTGGCTCAATAAGGCCTCCATCAGTACTTAAGGAATTTTAGACCAGGGAGCTCTTTGTTAAGGGCATTTACTCTTTTTTTTTTTTTTTTTTTTGCGGTACATGGGCCTCTCACTCTTGTGGCCTCTCCCATTGCGGAGCACAGGCTCTGGACGCGCAGGCTCTGCGGCATGTGGGATCTTCCCGGACCGGGACACGAACCCGTGTCCCCTGCATCGGCAGGCGGACTCTCAACCACTGCGCCACCAGGGAAGCCCCAAGGGCATTTACTCTTGCTAATTCATTCTCTTAAGTTGGCAGAAAGAGAGGGCAGATAAGGAATAAGGGATGCCCACCAAGGATGTGACTGAACAGACACCATCTCATCTTTTAGGAAGTACAGAGAGGACGTACCAGAACCAGAGGAGATACTGGAGTTTCCCCATGTGTAAACTGAGGAAAATTCACAGTACCTGGGAGGATTTTTGGAGAAAAGCAAGAGTTGCTTCAATCAAGCAGTAAACACTGCATCTGCCACAAGGTAACTTTTCATTAAACGTGAGGGGAAATAAATGACTTATGGTGTAGAAGGGAAACAATGAGAACTAAAAGGGAGAATAGTAGGAGTTTTTCACTTTCTGAAACATCTCTTGTTGGCAGGGGCAGGGAGTAAGGCTCAGGAAGAGGAATGAATATTTTTCCAAGGGAAGGAGATGATAATGAATGGAAGATTTTGTGAATCAGGAGACACGAGGTCATGTGAAAGAGTTTGATGTAGTTTCACAGTGAGAACTCAGTGTTGTACAAACAGTGTGGAAGGTTATGGGTGTGAAGTTAGTAAAAAGTAAGAATAGGTCCATTGGAGCCTGGGCTGAGGGTTCTAGCAGAACAGCAGAGTTGGGAATGCAATGGGTGGCTTGAGAAAGGGGACAATTCCTGGGTATGAGAATATGGAGGAAAAAAATAATCAAACATTTTATAGACTAGTGGCCGAAAAGCCCAAGGTGGAGTCCTCTCAGTGACCATTGGATTGGCCCAGAGTAAATACTCAGCCTTCCTGAAAGTAGTCCATAGAGGAGTTGGGGCAAAGGAATGTGTATTGCAGGCAGGTGAGGGAGGCATGTAGTGGGGAGGCTGGGGCAACCCCACGGGTTTAGGGACCTGAGCTAACATATTGTTCTTCTATTAAGGTTCGATGTTTGGAAGATGGCTTCTTAGGGAAGAAGCGGTCCCACGGAAGGTCAGTATAAGCAGAATTTGCCTGCCCTACTTTACAGAAGTGTTCATCCTAGGGCGTGCTGTAGGTAGCTCCAGGAGTTCTGAGCAAGGCATATATGCCTAAGTTCATGTTTGGTTACTCACATTCTGAAGTCACTGACACCTATTGGTCCATCTTTGCCCTTGAGAAAAGACTTTGCATTGCAAGTTCTGCTTGGGCTGTTCCCTGAGAAGCCAGGAGATCAATGGGTGTCAATGTTGGCTCCTTGAGAGAGGTCACTTTGCTTGGTGAGAGACTATAAGTAAAAATAGAAACCCCAGTGTGGCCTCTTGGGCAAATGACTTATTCATGGGTTCTAAATTATTGAGGTCATTGAAGAGAGTGCTATTTTTAATCTTTGAGAGAAGAAAAAATGGGGTGAACTGCGTTTTAAGAAAGGCTGTGCCTTCATAGGGCAAAAGGTGGACGGTGCAAACAGTGACTGAAAGAAGAGGGGTGGGTGTGCTCACCTATGATGGGCATGTGCTCCATGGGTGACCTTTAGAAGCCTTGTGTCTGTAGACCAGTCTGCCTCATCTGTGGCCCTTGCAGAGCTGGGCTTTAGGCACTTTAGCTAGAGTGATTTTACAGAGTGCTGGGAAGAGCTCTCTGCCACCAAATACTGTCCCCACCTTTTGTCACTCCTCCAGAACTGGAAGGCCTTGCTTTTCTCTTGAAATGGAAGTGCTTGCTGAGAGCTGCACACATTGATGATTGGCTTATCAGCTGCCACCTCCATCATTGGTGAACTCCTTTGCAAACAAACAAACAAAATGATTTAATAGATGATTAAGAGCAGAAATGGAATGCAGAACAACCCTTGAGGTGAGGGTAGGGGAGGAGGGTTGCAGTAGATGAAGGGCCTGGCGTGTGGGGACGTAGAAGTGAGGACCCTGAAGAAGGAGGGAGAAATTGACAAAGGTAAACTTCTATTTAAAAACATAGTATTTCCCCTGCACTCTCCCTGAGCTCCTTAAGGAATTCCAGATGATTTTCTCTTCTATTAAGTTTTCATCCTCTTATAACAACTTCTCACCCACATTGATCAATAAGTACTGTAGATAGCCTATAATTTATCAAGTCTGTGTGTGGATTTGCTGGTTCTTTCATTTAAGGTTCTTATAATCCTTCTTTCTTGGTACCCACTACCCATTTAGCACTCTTGTTGACTTCCCACTGAATTTCATTTCTAAAATTGGGAAATCCCCAAATTTGTGAGGCAGAGCTTATCTCCCACTGTAGAAGCTATGATGTGAGCCCTAACCTACCCCACCCCAGGTATGAGTGCCCACCCTAGACATGGAATTGGAAGGTGATGACCCAAGGAATCAGGGAGGCTATAGAATGCCCTCTGGGGAGAATGCGGGCAGCTACCTGTCACCCAGTGACAGCATCCTGGGTCCAGCAATGTGGCCTTGGCAACCTGCAGTGTCTGTTGTGTCCTTGCCCTTCACACCTATACTGTCTTCATGGGACAGCTCTGTGGTCTGTCCACCTATTCCTCCCAGACATTCTGTGAGGAGGCCAATGCCCTCTGAATTAAGGTCCAAATCTGCTCAAATTGACAAGGATTGCTATTTGCTGTGTGCGACTTAGAGTTCTGATTTTTAGTTTATTTAACACATACAAATGTTTCTATGTACAAGCACTTTACAAATATTAACTCATTTAATCAATTAGCTCTTTAATCCTGATACCCAGTAGGGACTATTATCATCCCTATTTTATACATAAGGAAACTAAGATACAGACAGGGCACCTAATTTGCCTTAGATAACTCAGTTGGTCAGGGGTAGAGCTGGGATTCAAACCCAAGCCCTTAACCACTATGTTCCCCTGCCTCCTAGGCAGATCTTTCCCCATTGTTTTCCTTGGCAATCTTCCCCACTACTTCTGTCTGCTTTCACGCTTGGGCTTCCACATCCTGTAATGAAACAGGGCCTGTTTCTCAGACTTGCCTAGTTACTTCACCAATCTACAAACCTAAATTGTTAAAAAAAAAAAAAGGTTAGGTGTTTTGCTCCTGAGACCTAAAAACATTTCATTACAACTGTAAGAAACAATTTCTGCTGAAAGATCTTAACTAAGCTTGTCTTAACTAAGTAGCTGTGGGAATTTCTAATACCTTTAGATGAGGAAGAAATATTGCTATCAGTCTATCAGTTAAGGAAGAGCAAGGCCAAAAGAAATACTGATATTAATTCAAGCCAATTTATGAGACCTTTCTCTGTGTGCAGTAGCTTATGATGAAATTTTGAATAAAGTAGGTTATTTCTATGTGGGATAAATATCAAGGCTGTTTCTGACGGTGTCTTCATCTCTGTTTCTCACGGTCTGTCTTGGTCTTTCTCTTTCCAAGCCTTCTGTCTTTGTATCAATTTGCTCATGACTAACTGGTGTCTAAGAGGACATGCCTTTCACTTGACAGGAAGCCATACAAGGAGAACTGTGGTCCCGAAGACCTGTCAGTGCTCTGTTATCATTTATTCCTTCCAGATCTGTCAAAGCCTCCTGACAACTTGATTCCTTCTGCTGCCTGTTTCTAAGTGTCCATCATTCCCTCTGAAGAGGTTAAAAACCATCCCAATTACATTCCACTTAGGTACCCTTGAGAGAGTTACCAGAAGGTTCCAGTATGTGAAGACACTTTCCACAAGTGAGAGGCGAGAGTTGAGGACTGGGTAAGAGAACAGTGGTCGTCCACATCAGCAGGGGGATCTGAGTGAAAGGTGGAAAGGAATTCTCGGATGGTGAAAGGCAAAAATACTGCACAAGAGAGACTCTTGGATTCTCCTTCTTGGCTGTTTTTTTTTTTTAAAGTACAGGCAATTGCCATTTAGAAATGAGAGAGTAGAACCTGCCTCAGAGCATGAGTGTAGATGTCCCACTTTGCCACCTGAGTGGCACTGATAGGCTAAGAGTATGTAGGAAGTGCCAAGAGGACCAGGGAGGGAGAGAGAAAGAGAAGAGAATGGAATTAGGCTTTTCTGTAGTGCTGTGCTCTTCAACATTCCCAAGGACTTTACAAACCTTGTGTTTGAATTAATAAAAATGCCCATAAAGGGTAGCCAATGTACAGATGAATAAAAATGATAGGTTCACATGTTCTGCAACGTAAGGAAATACATACTTTGACCCTAGGAACACTTGTAGCCAAAAAAACAAGACTCTGGGTGGCATTTTAAGGAGTCTCTCCAGTTATCTCCCCCAGTGGCATGAAATGCTATTTATTTCCTCTTTTCTCAAACCTCATTCGTTCTTTATGACCTGACCCAAACCCCATCTCTTCCATGAAGCTGTCACTGGTGACTCTAATCTTGATTAAACTTTACTCTGAAATCCTATTAAATTCAGAGTCTGTGCCACTCAGTGTGAAAAACAGATACTTATAATCTGTGTTGGATTGTTTGTCCTTGTTTCCTGTAAGTTAGTCTCTTCTTCCAGTCAGAAGTTGAGCTTCCTAAGAGGCCAGTTTATCCTGTGCTTTTATATCTCCCAAACTCCCTTCAGAGTAGGAAACAACTAAACTTTCAGCTGCAAGTAACTGAAATCTCCAACTCAAACTAGCCTAAACAATAAGGACATTGATTATGTCATGTAACAAGAGGATAGGCAATAGGGTGGGCTCCGGGTGTGGCTTCCAGCTCCACCTCTCTCTGTGATACTGATGGCTCTACCTTCCTTTATAGGTTGATTTCCCCCAGCTGTAGGAAAATGGCTGTGGTCACTCCTGACACTCTCATGACACTATCTGAGAGAGAAAGGGGACGGACCATTTCTCCCTGTGCCCTTTTTCTAGGAATGAGGAAACTTCCTCCACAGCTCCTCCAGCAGACTTTACCTCATACCTTCTTAGCCAGAATTGAATTACAAGACCTTTAACTATGCAAGGGGACTGGGATTACCAGGGTTAGGGTTAAGGACAGGCTGCCCCTAGAACTGAGGACAAGGTCATCTTCCTCCAATTCATGTGTGGCGCTGGTGAAGGAGGTGAGATCTTTGAACACAAATGAAGGAACGAGCACTGGGTAGACAAGCAGTGGTATCCTGGGGCTGCCTTTTGCAGGCTTGTAAAAGCCAGCTGCTAGATTCAGGAATTTTGAGTGCTGGTGGTTAAACACAGTCACTATAAAAATTGAATTATATAATCTTACAATTAAAGTATATTAAAGCAAAGGTAATAAACACTCAAAGGTCATCACTTCCTAATTATTTTTACTACCTCATACTATTATCTATGCTTCTGATGTTATTGACAGCTGTGTATCTGTACAGTGGAAATGCTATAATGGTGAGCTACAGGGCATCATTCCCAACTCTGCATTCAGTAACATCATGTCGGCTATTTGGAAAAGGCAATGGTGCTAGTATTCCACCATGGGAATAGTCAAATGATACAAATCGGGGCTTGATTTATTGTTTTGCTGATCATCTAGATGCAAGAAAGTGACCGTGAATATGTTACTAATGCAGATTAAACTTAAAATTCTGTTGTCTGTAGACATTTTATTGTGAATAGTACAAAATACTGAAGAAGTATTCTTCAGTTTTCAAAAGCCATTATTTGAACCAGCGAAGTCATTCACATTGACAAATGAGTGAAATTTTGACATGTATCTTCTTTGTTTCACTTTCATATTACTCAGTAACATAAATGAAAATATCAACCAACATTCAGATCAGAATTACACTCATTTATTAATTGCAACCATAAAATGATTGTGAATACAAGAGTTCAGAAAAAAATCCACAAAAGCATGCTGTGAGAATTGGTTTTATGGAATTTATAACGAAAAGTGTTGTATACTTTATGATTATTTATAAATTATATGTTGCACATCCTTTATATTAGTAAAATTTGTAACATATATAAGTACTAATATATAGTATAATACTAATATATATATAGTTTAATACCTGAGTGTGTGTGTGTGTGTGTGTGTGTGTATCTCCCTGAAAGCCTGTTATTACACATTTATCAGTACAACACTGGGACTGTCAATAGATTTAAAAATCTACAGCATCCTCAATGACCAACCAACTATGGTTACTTTTCTTCAGGTGCCATTTAGAAAATATATTCATCTGATTTTAGATTTCCTCAATAAGTTAGAAAATGGTTCACTAAGTTTATCTTTGTGGAGGTAAGGGCTGGAATGAACAACTCTGCTTTGGTTTAGTTTGGTGGTGATTTCAGCAGATCAGGGAGGTTTATTTCCCCACTGAGTCCATAGTTTGAATCAATTCAAGTTCCTGGTAATAATAAGCCACACTGACAAAGAGATCTACCATAATCACATTATTCTGTCTCATCATGATGAATCCTCCAGGGCATGGCACATCTAGGTATTTTGACACCCACTGAGCCAGTGTTCAGCTCTGAGCTTTTACCAAGGGAAGCAAGGAACTTCATTCATAAAATGTTTCTTCCTCCTTTTTGAGTTGCTTTACCCAGGAGAACAGATTAGCATTCACCTGCTGTTCTATACCTTTATCACGTTACCCGATGGTGAACGGAAAGAAGAGGTTTTGGCCCCTGGAAATGCACGTTCAAGATTTGACTCTCAGGAATTCCCTGGCGGTCCAGTAGTTAGGACTCAGCGCTTTCAGTGCTGTGGGCCTGGGTTAAATCCCTGGTCTGGGTGCTAAGATCCCGCAAGCTGCGCGGCGCAGCCAAAAAGAAAAAAAAAAAAGATCTGACTCTCTTCTCAGGCCAGATGTGAGTTGATGATGTGCCCTCTTTGGGGAAGTGGCCCTCTGGGCTTTAGTCCTGAGGGATGGTTTCTCTTCTCAGTAGATGTGATATATGTTGAAATGGGGAATGAAGGGAACCCAGTCGTTGTGGTTTCCTCCATTATCTTATATATCTTTGTTGCTTATTTCAGCAATGCTTCTCTTTTAGGTTCTCAGCGTGGTTAAACGAATCTTGACGCCTCATCTATGGCTATTGTTATTATTATTGTTTTTATTAATATAAGGGCAATGACGTTTATTTATTTGTCCTCTGCTATGTGTCAGGCACTAGGCCAAATACTTACCCATATCTTCTCTAATACTCAGAACAACTGCACAGATAGAGATAATCATTTTCTTTTCTAAATAAGAAAACTGAAACCCGAAGAGATTTAATAACCAAGGTTTTAACCAGAGTCTGTCTGACTCTAAAGCACATCCTTTATATTAGTAAATATATTTTTTCCCACTATACCAGGATTTCTTTCCTCCCTCAATAACTCATTAGGGCTGAACCCTATTGGAGCAACATATCGAATGATGAAAAAATTCAAAAGTTGCATTTGGGTAATATAGGCCAATAATCCACATTAGGACATTCTTACCTTAAGCTTGACCATTTGCTAATGGGTTCAACGGATATCAATTTTGTTTTTTTTAAATGTACTTTCGGTGTCCTTACAAGTCTACAAAGGTCAGGTGGAGCCAGGGCAATAAGGGCTCAGGGACACTTCCTGAAAACCTAGTGACTATCTGGGGCACAGAGTCCTCTGCTTCATTGGTTTCATGAACCTCTTTGTATTTGAATCTCAGAAAATAGGCTGAGACCACACAGAATTTTTTCATTGTGTAGGTGTAATGCTGTAGATAGAGGTCCAGCAGTTCCAGAAACAAAATGTGCCCTGCCTGACGTGACTAGTTTTCCTGGTGGAATCCCAGCTTTCAGGTCAGAAAAGGAATGCATTAGGTGTAAGACCAACCAGACAAGGAACAAGCAGCCTTTCAACAAGATGATCCTGTACTAGTTACAGAATATTATTCTATATCCTGCATCATGCAATCAGAAGAAATTAAAAAGGCCAGATCATCAGCATAGAACCATGGCAATTCCTAGCACCCACAACCAAGTGGCATTATGCCTAGAGAGAGAAAGGCTCTTGCTGGCATCCTTTTTCTTCCATGGATTGCTTCTAAACATCAGAATTTAAAACAGATGGAGGGCTTCCCTGGTGGCTCAGTGGTTGAGAGTCTGCCTTCTGATGCGGGGGACACGGGATTGTGCCCCAGTCTGGGAAGATCCCATGTGCCATGGAGCGGCTGGGTCCGTGAGCCATGGCCGCTGAGCCTGTGCGTCCGGAGCCTGTGCCCCACAATGGGAGAGGCCACAACAGTGAAAGGCCCGCGTACCGCAAAAAAAAAAACCCACACACACAAAAAAAACAGATGGAGGTGTTTTATATCATAACAATTGAGATGCTCCAATGTCATTACAGGTCAAGGTAGGCTTGTCCACATTTCTAAGTTCAACACAGTCCTCAGACACACAAGTAGGTTCGGCCTCACCCAAGAAGATTCTCTCCAGCCCTCATGAAATCATTGAAATGAGCAATTGGGGCATCCTTGAAATAAACGAGGTATCACTAAAGGGCAACCAAGCCTATGGCAGTGTATTCAAATTGTTTTCCTCCTGTACCCACTTAAAAAATTATGAAAAGCTATAGGGGCTTCCCTGGTGGCGCAGTGGTTGAGAGTCCACCTGCCGATGCAGGGGACACGGGTTCGTGCCCCAGTCCGGGAAGATCCCACATGCCGCGGAGTGCCTGCGCCCTTGAGCCATGGCTGCTGAGCCTGCGTGTCCGGAGCCTGTTGCTCCGCAACGGGAGAGGCCACAACAGTGAGAAACCCGCGTACCGCAAAAAAAAAAAAAAAAAGAAAAAAAAGAAAAAAAAATTATGAAAAGCTATATACCCCTGATGTATTTTTAAGTTTACAAGTTTTATCATCAATTTTTTATAGCTGCAAAGGATGTAGTTTCTGACATACCGTGTTGTACAACACATTGGCATTCAAGATCTTTTCAACAAAATCTTGAAGTTCCAGAGCTAGTAGCATCCAATCTATTGAAAATATCTACCATGTCTAATTGACAGGCAGTCCTCATTGTCAAACTAATAAAGAAATCAGGGATAGTTTGTGTCAGAATAAAACAGAAATGTAAAAACTTCGAAGTAAAATATGCATTTCCCCTTGACAATCTTCTCCCTTCTGAATCCTAATTGTGAGAAAGAGGGAGATTGAGAGACAACAGTGTGTAGCCTGGATGACCTAAAGCCACTGCTCTCTCCAGTGTCTGTCATCCAGTCTTTCTTGGCTTTCTTGCAGAGGCCTCTCCTGCTGGAATGATGTGTTCTTGATTTGACCCTTTGTTTTTACTCCCAGAGCAATGGACCTTGGTAACATTGGGGGTTAGTATTCTTTTCTTTTTAAAGTGGGAGAAAGTCTGTTGTGAAAGTGGAGGTGGGAAAGGAGAGCCTGTGACAGCAGGAAAGTTCTCAGGTGGAGATTTTAGCAAAGGGTTATAGGGAAGCTGAGTCTGAAAATTTATTCTCTCAAAGCTCTCAATGCTGTGTACGGCTTGGAAAGTCTTCCTTATGCCCAGCAGTAAGCAAACCGTTTCTGAAAACCACTGTTCTAAGCCATGGAAACAAATAGGGTTTTGTTGCTAGGACACCGTGTTTATGAATTTTAGGGTTGTTTTCCTTCTTCTTCCCTTTTCCTTCCTCCCTCCCTTCATCAATGGATAGGATCAGGGAGCATGTGTTTCTCCTCCACTGTCTGATGTTCCCACAGCCATTTAAATTCCCTCCTCCCCAAAGGGGAGAGATCCTTCCCTACTTGCCATACCTTAGGGCTGACATACAGAGTTTACCTTGAGAAATGGCACAGAGGGAAATTTACCATGAAGCTCATGAAGATGAAGTGTCAAGTCTCTCACTTTCACAGCCTCTTCCAAAGTCTTGGGAGGGTCCCTAACGTGTGTTTACAATGTCATGTATTTCTGTAAATTCTTTTTTTAATTAATTAATTAATTTATTTATTGGGTCTTCGTTTCTGTGTGAGGGCTTTCTCTAGTTGTGGCAAGCGGGGGCCACTCTTCATCGCGGTGCGCGGGCCTCTCACTATCGCGGCCTCTCTTGTTGCGGAGCACAAGCTCCAGACGCACAGGCTCAGTAGTTGTGGCTCACGGGCCCAGTTGCTCCGCGGCATGTGGGATCTTCCCAGACCAGGGCTCGAACCTGTGTCCCCTGCGTTGGCAGGCAGATTCCTCCACCACTGCTCCACCAGGGAAGCCCTGTAAATTCTTTTTTAAAAAGTATGTCTGTATTCTCTTACTTAAAGAGGATCCCTTCCCCCAAATATAAGCTTCCCATCCCTTGAGGGTTTCCAGATTTAGCAAATTAAAATACAAGATGCTCAGTTAAATTTGAATTGAAGATAAATTATTAATAATTTTTTAATTATTCCAAATATTGCATGGGACAGAGTTATACCAAAAAAATTATTTGTTTTTCATCTGAAATTTTGTCTAGCAGCAAATTTTGTCTATCAACTGCCCTACCTCTCTCAAAATTGTGATTCTCCACTGTTTGGACACAAAATGGTAAGGTAGGCCTTGCCCTTCCCAAATCATATGAAGATATATTGAGTTTATATTGTAAACTCTTCTTAAACTATAATTTGAGACTTTGAAAGTCAGTTCTGACAGATCTTATGCAACCTTATTTTTTTGGCACATTTTTGCTACAGAAACACAGATCAAAATAATTTCTCAACTCTGTGGGGAAATGAGAAACTCTCTTGTTTGGTGAGATACAAGAGAACAGTGAAATGTCACTGTTGGGCTTTGAATTGGGATCCAGTGTGGAACATGAGTGTTGGGAAAGGAAGTTCTGTAAGTGGCTGCAGGGAAGCAATAACTAGTGGGGGAGGAGAGAATCATGGCTCAAGAAGATTTGGGTCGCAATAGGAAGTACTAGAGAGTATTTCTTAGTTTTACACCCTGATCTACAGTGAGAAACACATTTTGCACTGTGATCCAAAATTTACCTCCCTATGTATGTGATTGAAACAAGAGTTTCATGAAACATTCACCATTACTACATGTACAATTACTGTGTGTAACGCACACTGATATTTTCTACTCTAACTTACTTGATTTTTTTTTTTTTTTTGCGGGACGCGGGCCTCTCACTGTTGTGGCCTCTCCCGTTGCGGAACACAGGCTCCGGACGCGCAGGCTCAGCGGCCATGGCTCACGGGCCCAGCCGCTCCGCGGCATGTGGGATCTTCCCAGACCGGGGCACGAACCCGTGTCCCTTGCATCGGCAGGCAGACTCTCAACCACTGCGCCACCAGAGAAGCCCCTTATTATTATTTTTTTTTAAAAGCTAATTGCACTCAGTTGATTTCACAGCCAACTGATAGATCACAAACTGTGGTTTAAAAACCACTGCATGGGAGCACTGCTACTCAAAGCAACTGTTCAGGGCACTGGCTGTGGTGGTCTCCAACAGAAAAGGAGCTTGTGGAAATTCCCTGGCTGTCCAGTGGTTAGGGCTTGGTGCTTTCACTGCCAGGGCCTGGGTTCGTTCCCTGGCTGGGGAACTAAGGTCCCACAAGCCATGCGGTGAGGCCAAAAAAAAAAAAAAAAAAAAAAGAAAAGAAAAGAAAGAAAGAGAAAAGGAGCTTGTGTCACAATGTAAATCAATGAGCTGCTTTCTTCATTGAGAAAATCTTTCTCTGAAAACAATGTCAGCTGAAGAGCAAGCTGAGGGACAGCTGAGTCATCTTCTGGTGTGGGCTCCTTACCCTGTCACAATGGGTAACAAACAGTTCGCAGGTGAGTGCCAATCCTCAGATGACCCTTTGAGAAGCAGTGTGAGCTAGAGTGTGCCACAGAAGAGATGACCTAAACCCGCGGATACACATCACTGAGACCAAGGGGCCTGCTTCAGAGAAGGGCGAGACCCCTTTCCAGGGATGCCATGCAACTGAAGGAGAAAGTCCCTTTCAAACAACTGGCTCAACAACAGAAATTTAATTCCTGCATTCAGAAGGATGGGTCGAAGAAAATGTGAAGATTTTACTGCAAAGAACAAGATTGGTTTTTCTTACCCTGAAGAAAGTAAACTTCATCTCTCGCTCTCTAGCATCTATGTCAGACCCTCTCCCTTATCCTGGAATCACCAGTTCTTTCATTTGGTCCCCTCCCTCTAACTTAATGACCTTTCTTTACACTTCATAAAGCGAACAGAAGCCCATGTAAAAGAATTCTTTCATCTTTTCTCCACTAAAACTACCAGTCCACCAGCACAGCCCTCAGTCTCCCTTCCCAAGGAATGTACTGCCTGGTGATGTGAAAAATTATGAGAACTTTCATTGTCCCATTACAGTGGGGGTCTATACTCCTTCAAGCCCAGTACACAAACCTGAAATTATATTGCTGTGTTCATTAACAGGGAAAAAGACTGATGACTAACACTTAACAAAACAGACCCATTCTGGCTGCCAAACAGCTTTATTCTCATTGCACTCTACATCTCTAAATTTAAGAAGCAAATACCGTGGATCCACAAGGCCCATTTCTCTTTAGGTAGTAAAGTATGTTAGCCACGCCTTTGGGAAGTTGTCTCTGCGTCATATTGGTTGGGAGAAAACTATCAAATGCTAGTCCTTCCGTTTGTGACAGGACCCTGTGTCGCATTTGATTTTCAGACACTTGCACCGTTGATTACCTTCTCTCTTCTTCATCTTCTAGCATTTGCTCTCTACCGGATCCTTTCCCAAGCACTCAGTATATCCCATCTGTTAAAACATGCCTCCATTTATTCCATGGCCTCCCCCAGTGACTGCGCTCTCTCTCTCTACACTCCTTCACAGATAATTTTCTCTAAAGAGTTGCCATCTCCATTTATTTCCTTTTGCTAGTCCGCCTTCAGTACCTACCACTCCACCAAAAATACTCTTGCTATAAAAGTCAGCAGTGACTTCTGTATTGCCGAATCTAACAGAGACTTTTCAATTCTCACCTTCCTCAACATTTTAGCAGCTTTCGACCCAGTTCCAGCTCCCTTCTCCTTGAAAAACTCTGATCTTTGCTTCCCTGATAACACACCTACTCTCCCAGCTTTTCCTCCTATCCTTCAGTCATCTATTCTTTACTGGCTTATCCATCTTTCACTGATCTTTGCTTGTTGGGAGATCCCCTCCTTCCCTCAAGAAAAAGTTAGTCCCTTTGTCTCCTCACCCAGGTAAATGGCAACTCCATTCATACAGTTGTTCCCTAAAACAAGCCCCCTTGATTCCACCTCCATTATACATCTCAAGTCTGTTCACTTTACACTGTCTCCATTGCTCTTACCCCAGACCAAGCCGCCATCACACTTCACCTCTACTCTGCAATCATTTCCTTATTGGTCTCCCCGTTTCTACTTTTGCCCCCTACCACCATCTCACCCACCAATCTATTTCCCCTATAGCAATTCTAGTAATATTTCTGATACATAAATCAAATTATGTCACTTCCTTGTTTGGAAATAATAAATCATTTCTCACTGAACTTCAAAGAGAATCCAAGCCCTTGATCATGGTCTGCAAGGCCCAGTGTGGTCCAGCCCCTGCCTACCTCTCCAGCCTCACCTCCTTGCCTTTCCCCTTCACTTACTACTCTCCTGCCACACAGCCCTTCTTTCATTTTCTTATAGGATCACGATCTTTCCTGCTTCAGGTTCTTTGTACACACCCTCCCCTCTTCTGAGATTGCCAGGCCCTCCACTTCACCTGCTCCTCTACTCATCTGTCCTTCAGGCAGAAGTCGAAATGTTAATTCTTGAGAAGAACCTCTCCTGAGTCACCCACTCCCAGCTGATCAGTCTGAATTAAGTTCCCTTGGTTATATTCTCTTAGCGTCCTGTATTTTCTTCATAACACATACTGCAATTTATAATTAAGCAATTAGCTCTGTGTTCTCTTGTTTGCATAATATCTGTTTTCCCCATTTAACTGTAGGTCCTATGAGGCTAGTGCCTAGAACAGTACCTAAAACATTAGTAAATGCTCAACACTTTTTAAAATGAATGAATGAGGGATATGGTGATTAATTTTTCAAATGTATGCTAAACATTGACAGACTGTATCTCTTTCAACCCCAAGGATGCTGGCAAGTGTGCTTCACACAGTGGGTGCACAATGGGTCTTACGCCTGTTTATTAGCATCTATCAGTGTTGTGCTGGAGCAGGCTTGTGTAGGCTTGATATAGCCGGTTCTGGGCATCTTTCTTCCCAGCTTCACACTGAGTGACACTGTGTTGGTAGCCATGATAGGAGTATACATACCACAAAAATCAGCAAATGCTACAAATCACAACTTGTTTTTCCCTTTGGTGAGCCACTACTGGCTCACCACTGGTGTCTACTATATATCCAACATGTTAGATATTACAGAACCACCATTAAAAAAAAGTCATAGTCCCAGACCAGCATTAGTTTCCAGTCTAATCTAGGGAATATGACATACATCAAGACTCAAGGAGAATCAGGGTATAGTTGTGCCATATGAGTGCATCCATGGTCAGAAAAGGATGAAACCAGTAGGGGTTGGAGTAAGTACCAGTGGGCATCCAGGAGGTGGAACCAATGCTGAAACTGGGGGACAGAGAGGATATATGAGGCTGAACAGGACCATGGAGGGTAATCCCAATGGAGGAGCAGTGAGGACCCAGGGCTGGTCACGAGCTGGGGAAATGTAGTTGGAATGGAAGTAGGAAGAAGTAGAAGAGATTGTCTTAGTTGGAAAGAGTTTCCCTTGAAATTTCTTTTTACATGTAATTTTGTTAAATCAGATCTTATTTTTTAAACGAAGACTCCAGATGTTAAAGAATTCTTACGGCATATCTTTTTTCGAAAATGAAGTAAAGGGTAAATAATCTTCCTTTATTTTTCAGATTTGGGTTTTGCTGGAACAATTTTTCCTTGAAGCCATGTACATCTCTACTGCATGCTGCCAACCACATCTTCAACCTGCCAGATCTTCTGGCAGGCTGGGGATTTCTCCTGTCTTTGCCCTCAGTTCCTCATCTGTGAAATGAAATGGTCCAAGTTGATTGTCTCTCAGATCCTTTATAGCTCAGAAAAATTGCATGGTTCTAAACGGTTAGACATGTGAACCCTATTTCTAAATGAGTCTAAGAAGAAGGCCAGGAAAACACGATTCTGAAATGCCTTTGCCTGTGATAAAAGGAGGCTCAGCAATTCCATTTGGGGATAAAAGGGTGAAGTAAAATGATCCACTTGCTACAGAGTTAGGTCAGTTTTCTTGTGGCCAATGAAGAGATTTGGCGTCTGAGGATAGCAGGCGATCTCATGGATTTTTCCGCATGGGCATCATTAGGTAAATCCAGTGGCCATTTGACAGGAAAATAAGGTCACTATTTTTAAATCAACAGGAAAAGGGCAGAGCAGCAAGACAGAAAGAACTGACTGGAGAAACTAATCGAATCAGGCTTGATAGAGCTGATGCTGCCTTAGATCCCCTGTGCCTAGAAGCCTTGTTGGAGCTGGTCTGCCACAGATGCTGATTTAAGAGAATGGACTTGAGGACACGGGGAGGGGGAAGGATAAGCTGTGACAAAGCGAGAGAGAGGCATGGACACATATACACTACCAAACGTAAGGTAGATAGCTAGTGGGAAGCAGCCGCATAGCACAGAGAGATCAGCTCGGTGCTTTGTGACCACCTAGAGGGGTGGGATAGGGAGGGTGGGAGGGAGGGAGATGCAAGAGGGAAGAGATATGGGAACATATGTATATGTATAACTGATTCACTTTGTTATAAAGCAGAAACTAAGACACCATTGTAAAGCAATTATACCCCAATAAAGATGTAAAAGAATAAAAAAGATACAGGCTGACTCATTCACCTCTTCTGAGTAGCAATTCAGCTGCATGCATTTCAACTACACGAGGCTTTGATGGTGCTAAGTAGTGGCAAAAGCCTGGTATCTGCTGAAGGGACCTGTTCCCAGGCATCCATGGACCCCCAGGTAGGGCTGGTTCTGGGCCCCCAAGGCCCTCTTTTCCCTCTCCCTCTTTGCTTCCTCCTCTTCCCTAAAGGCAGAAACAGCTGCTGCCAGGTTGGCTAGTTCAGCCCACTCATCTCAAGCCTCCCTGAAGCTGCAGGACAACCGGAAGCCAGAGTCATGTGCTTTCTCCATCAGCACAGCCCAGCTGTGGCTCTGCACTGCTGCAGGCAGCCATGTTGACATCTGGCTCAGAGAGAAGAAAGGCCGAATGAAGTCTTCTGTGTGTGGAGTTACCCAGCCTAGGTGGCTGTGGCCCTGGCAGAAAATGCGAGTCAGGGCTCGGCCACCCCAGAGGGCAACTAGACATTTGTTTGCCCCTGAACCTTTTGATTTTTCCTTTTGGAGGATGAAGACAGTAAAAATCTGGTTCTCAGAAAGGTTTGATTCACCATAGATTTAATAAGGGCCTGCACCAAAGGTAGACAGGTGAGTACTGTGGGCCAAGAAGAAGAAGAACACAGTTTCTGCATTTGAAGAGTTCACAGTCTCCTGTGTGACATGAGAGTGAGATGAAAGGCAGGCAGGTCCTTTGTGCAAAGGGATCGGTGCTCCAAGGCAGTAGTGGTAGTTATAGAAAGGAGTGGGCAATGGGCAAGTCTGAGAAGCATTTAGGAGGTAAGCTCAGAAGAACTAGAAAAACTTGATGATGGACTGAATATGTCAGATGGGATGATGGGAGAGAGGGATTTGCCTAGGATGGCTGCCGGGTTTCTTGCCTGGGTGATGTGGGTAGATCTGCATTTCTCAAAGTATGTGCCTTGTAACACTGGATGTGAAAAGGTATTGTGTCAAGAGTGGCTATATCCTCAGATAAATCTGAGAAATGTGGGCTTAAACAAAAGTAAACCAGATCTCTTTACTATAGGACTTCTCAGAGCCCTTAATATGCTGCTACTGCCGCAAGTAACAGTAGCTATCATTATTAAGCACTTACATGAGTTCCACTTATTATGTCTTTGAGCAATTTGGAAAGAAGGAAAGTCCCGAGAACACTGTTCTGTAACTTGAAAATAATGTGTGAGCAAGTACACAAATACAAACTAATAACGTAGTAATCTTGGTCACCAAGCAAGAAGCTCCTAGGGCAGGCTATATGAGCCAAAGGCACTGTAGGAAATGGGCGGTGCATGACTAAATATTTGATATACATTATTTCAGGTTCCCGTAACAACACTGTGGGGTATGCACTTTGTACCTATTTTGCATGTGGGGAAACTGGGGCTCATAAAGATTAAACAACCAACCAAAATTGCCACACATCTAGTAAAGCGTAGAGTCTCACCCTTAACAATTACATCATATCATTTCTGTGTGCTAATGTATATAGTGAATCTGCAAGGAAGGGAAGGGTGTAGTATGCTGTGTCTCCTGTTAAGCTAAAACAATAAAACAGCCAGTTATTTTACCAGCAAAATGGGTTTATTTAGGAACAGCAAAGGATTGCAATTCAGGACATGCAATCTGCGGAAACCACGGGCAAGTCTGGAGAACAAAGGAGAGGAACGTTCTTTTATAGAAGAGAAGGGGGTGCTGGAAGGGGCTGTTATAAACAGAGTCCATTGGAGGAAACTGGGAGTCCTTTTTAGTGGTCGAGTTGTGACAGTCCCTCACTGGCTGGACTGTTGCCAGGCAAGGAGAAATTCTTCCTTCCTCCTGCTGAGTAGTAAAGTAGTAACCTTCCCATGGACATGAAAAGGTACATCTTTTCCTGTTGGGTATGCAATTGCTGTTGAGTGGTAGGGTGTGAGAGCGCCCCCTTCTGGTCTCTTGACTCCATTTTAAATGATGCATCTGCTTATTAATTTTCAAACTCCCAAACTTGTGACCACAGAACCCTGTGTTTATGGAGCATCTCACAGCATTAGTGGTACTTAGAGGGCATTTTGTGGAGAATAATGCTATTAGTGAAGATCAGGAGTACAGATAAGAGGGAAATTATATTTTTGTAAGTCATGGTAATACAAGGTTGAAAGTTGCCATAATAGAAATGTGGCTAAAAAGTTATAGAAATTCAAAGTGGGCCGAGATTACTTCCAATATCAGTGTTCAGAGAAAATGTTTAGTTAAATTGTTATCAGCTTCAATTAGCAGAAGACCCAACTAAACATGGCTAAACAAACAAATTTATTAAAGCACAGAACCAAAGCCCAGAGGTAGAACAATTCCACTGTTGGTGAGTTCAGTGGTTTAGCATCATCATCAAAGATGCAAGTTTTTTTTTTTCTTATTTTTCTGCCTTGCCATTTTCAATATGTTAGATCATCCTCTGAGGCTCCAAGGTGGCTGGCACAGTTCCAGGTGCTGGATGCCAACAGCAACACAGAGTACCAAGACTGCACATCAGGCTCTCAGGAAAGAGTGGTTGAAGAGGGAAGCTATTAAGTGATGCTACTAAGAAAACATCTCCTCACACTGCAAGAAGAAAGTGATGCTTCCTCCTAAAAAGCATTTCAATCATTTCTTGTGTCCATTGCACATACAGACTGAACTGGGCCAAGTACACCCAGACACAGTGCACTTGGTTTGAGAGAGACAGGCTACCGTGAGCAAGCAGGGAGCTGGCGTGCCCCTGAGCCACACCTCAGTGAGTACTGTCCTGAAAGCTAATTGTGACTCAGCATAGGATGACGACTGATAACTTTGAAATAAGGGCTATCCCAATGCAAGAAGCATCCAGCTGCAGTTGGCTTGGGCCAGGGGCATTGTGGGCCCAGAGACACAGAGATGATCAAAGTTGATTACCAGTTCCCCAGTGGATTGTGTGATAGACTATCACTTGGGACCTCAGACAGGAGGTATGTTAGGAGTGTGCCTCCTGCCAGTTCTCAAAAATCCTATTGTTACCTTCATAACTGAGCAATCAAAACACTTCATGGTTTGTTATTTGACGTATCTGGACTAGGTGAGGTCTATTTCTGGCTCAAATTGATTCTAAGAATCAAAATGAGCACAATTTAAGAATTCTGTCCTATGGAGGCTCATTTCTGAATTACAAAAGCACTTGGTACACTGTAAGCCCCCATGCAAATAGTAGCCTTGTTATTAGGAAGCATGTTGAATGAGTTCTTGACATGCACTTTGGAGGACAAGAAAATGCACACGAAAAAGGGGGGGGGATGGGAATTCCCTGGCGGCCCAGTGGTTACAACTCCGAGCTCTCACTGCCAAGTTCTCGGGTTTGATTCCCTGGTCGGAGAACTAAGATCTCACAAGCTGGGCAGCCCGGCCCCCGCCCCGCCCCCCCCACAAAAAAATATATATGTGTATATATATATACATACACACATATACATATAAAGTGGGGTGGGGATTAAAAATAAAATAAAAAGAAAGTAAATGTGTAATAATTTAAATAATAGACAACAAAAAAATCTAAGAGAACATCTCTGGTGTCAGTTTTCTTGCAGGTTATTTCTGTTTTTCTGTGGCATCAGAGATGTGGTAGAACTGTGGGTTCTCATTTTATGATGCATTAATCACAGTGTAATGGAGTGTCAGGGCAAAAACAGTCAGAAGGCATCTCACACTGCAGCCTCTGGAACAGCTCTACCGTCTAGTAGTTTGGAGTTTCAAGTTTTAAGGCAGGAGATGACAGTAAAAGTGTACCAAGTTAATATTTCATCTGCAAGTGTTACAGAGTGGTGAGAAAGAAGTGCTATGTTGAAGAGCAAAGTTTTCAAAAACAGAACAGCTCAACCTACAAAATGATATTGGAAAGAAGCTGCAGAGGAGTATGTGAAGGCCAAGGACCTAAAAAGGAAAAGCAGACATGGGAGAATGGGGCTGGAGAGGCAACAAACATTTATGGGCATGCAGCTGCTCTGCTAAGTGCTTTCACATGTCAAAACATTTAATCAGGAAGGTATCATTTCAAGGCCATATCAAACAATGTTTAGACTTATAAAACAGAATTTATGTTACAGGCTAAAAGCAATATCAAGTTCTGGAGGAAGAGACACAATGTCTGCCCAAGAGACAGATGTGGGAAGAACATAGCAATAGTTTGTCTCGGAATGACCCATAATAACCAATCACTGGCCAAGGTTATCAGGAAAGCAGTAGATATGCTGTGGTCAGAAGGAAAGACTTATTTGCGGCCTTATTAAACAGCAGGTGTTGTGGGATCTGCAGCATTTCTTTCTCCTGGTTTCAAGTTACTAGTGGAGGAGGCTATAGCTTCTTATTCCATCTGTTCCTCTCTCTCCTCTCCAAGAAAGGAGGAATAGCTCATATAATTGATGAGCTTGGGAGAAGCTAAAAGTACCCATCTCAGCCCCTTTCTCCTTCCTCTTTGGGAATCTGCCACCCCTCAGAGAACACACATCCCTCCATGGTACCCACAGGGGAGACTTGGAGACCTGGCACCACCATGATCGACGGGAGCGAAATCTGAATCAGGGATGCACTTTGGGGAATTCATTGTTGCTGCACTCAAAACCCATGTCCTCCAAGTCCAACCAACCCTGTAGCAGAAATGCAGGCAATATTTTTATTACTACCTGCCTGACTCCTACATCTATGTCTCAATTGTCTCTAAACCCAAGGGGACTGGGAGGGATTTCTGACCATTTCTGACTGTCCTCAAACCCCAATATCCAGAACTGAGGAAGAAGAACCAGAATCAATTTTTTTTTTCTTTTTTTTGCGGTACGCGGGCCTCGCACTCACTGTTGTGGCCTCTCCCGTTGTGGAGCACAGGCTCCGGATGTGCAGGCTCAGTGGCCATGGCTCGCGGGCCTAGCTGCTCCGTGGCATGTGGGATCTTCCTGGACCGGGGTACAAACCCACGTCCCCTGCATCGGCAGGCGGACTCTCAAACACTGTGCCATCAGGGAAGCCCCAGAATCAAAAATTTTAAGCATACAATCAAATGTAGTAGGCTTTAACTTATTTTACTAAATAAAATTCTGATTCTATTGCCTTGGCATTCAAGGCCCTCTATGATCTGAAGCTATAAGCAGATAGCGTAGGGGGTCCGTAGAGAAGGAGAACCAAGCATGGCTTTCTTGACATAAGAGAAGCCACTTTTGGCCTAAGCCATCTTGTGATCTAAGTCTGGCCACAATGCTTGGCCTCGAGTAGGTCTCTTGAATAATGATATTAAGGGAACAAGAGGACAAACTGTTATCAGGCAAGAGAAGTAACAATAGCAAAGATAATAAATCAGGTGTAAAGACCCCCAGTTCTGTTTCAACGGTAAAGACTAGGCTGAAGGACTGTCTTGAGCTGTTTTGCAGAATTTAAACCCCTCTCAGGAGTTCAACCAACAGACCAACTGTAAATTAAGGGATGATGATGTTTACCTTTTCTGACTCCTGACTTCTGTCAACTGAAGCTTGGACTCTTTTGACCGCCCAAGCCCCTTTGTGAATATGCATGTACCTTTAGCTTAAAACGTCCCCACTTTTGCTGTTCAGTGAGACACTGCTTTGGGAAGGATCCCCGGTGTTCTCCTCACCTGCTGCAAGTAATCCCTCCTTCTCCTGGTCTTTGGCTTGGTTGTGTCTTTTGGCTTGACAGGCACCAAGAGGTGAACCCAGTTTTTTGGGTAACAATGCCAATATATCCTTGCATGTGATCTAACACTACTTCCCCATATGCACACCACCATCTGACAGCATCAGGCAGAAGCACGCCCAGCACCTTTCTGTCTCTGTGCCTTCCCTCAGGGTGTTCCCTCCAAATGGAAAGCCCTTTTGCCCATTTTTTCATGTCTATATCTGACCCATTCTTCAAGGGCTAGCCGAAATTTCACCAAATCCATAGGTGCTTCTGTAGCAGGTTCTATTTAGAGGTTCCCTACCTGATAGTCACCCCCACTTTCTTCTTTTTCCACAGAATCCCAATTTTATTTTTTATTTTTATTTTTTAGTTTGTAGGTGGCTATACACTTCAGAGGAGGCAGCATCTCTGACTACCTGAACCAAACTAGGTAGTGCCATTCCCCTTGCCAATGACTGATTTAGGAGTGAATGTGTGACTCGGTTTTGGACATGAGCCATTTAGAAACTGTCAAGGCTAGGATAATACTTTCCACCTGAGTCTCCATACTCTGGAAATATTGTGTCAAAACTCTTCCAACACTGGAAGTTTCTCTTTTAGCAGCATTTTAACCTTCCTCCTTTTTCTCTCTGTAAGACTGCTACCACCATTTCTCCTTTCCTTTTTTTTTTTTGTATCCTTAGTGACATTCCGTTTTATTCTTCCTTGCCCTTTCTTGACTTTTTCTCATAACCTTGACTCGACTTTGTTTTACCTACCCAGCTACCCCTCACCAATTAAGTGTATTCTAGTGAATTCTCTCCCAGACATGTCTGTTTTGGTTTGTGAATCCTTTTGCTCGACTCTCCTGCTTGAGAGATTTCTATATATCACACGTTCATATGTTCCACCTCTTGGATACCTTTTATTTCCTTCCTGTTACAGAAGAAAGGTGCTGCTGTCTTCAAACAGGATTCACTTAGCTATTCCAGACCTCTATCTTTCACTTTACATGTAACAATGTCTAATCTTTCTTGCATACAAATTATATCAATTCACCTACTTACTCCCTTTTTAATGTAAAGTACAAATGGCCAAACTACAATAAATAAATAATGTTCAATCTTGTTTAATATCCTGATTCTAAAAATTTGTTTTCATGGGTCACTTCATTACTTCTATTCCTTCTGCTACCGACCCTCCTGATTGGATCCTCCAACAAGCGTCCTTCTGCCCAGTGTTGCTCGGGCCAATAGAACAAGACTGAATTCAGTGCAGAAGCAAAGGAAAGCTTTATTTTTCCATCAAAGAATGGAGAAGTGCAAGCTTGAGCTCTAGAGGACACGCTCTTCCTGACAGGCCATGGGTGGGGCTTCTTTATAGAATTCTGCTCTGCAGGGAGGGGGTGGAGTCCTTGCGGTCCTGCACATGCGTGTTGCTCACAGCTCCGCCGCCGCCATCTTGAATCACAGTGTCCAGCACAGCTTCTGAGCAAGGGCTGCTGAGCTGAAGTGTCTGTGCAGGGTTTTCGCGCGAGGAACGAGGATCTCCGGTCTGAAGTGAAGCGTACAAGGCCTCTGCATGCCACCCGCTGTGACGGTAGACTCAGCGTAAAGGAAAAGAAAAAAAAAAAAGGTTAGACTTTATTTTTTTTACCCAGGTTCCACTTTTATTTCTCAGGAATTGTTAATGGGCTCTGCCGGTGACATTTTCACTTTTGCCCAAGGTTATGTTTCAAAATTTGTTCTAAAACCAACTTCCTGGTCTCAGTAGGAATGGCTCCCAAATCTTAAGAACCGGAAATCGTTTTCTCCTTCAGATTTCCTTATGGGTTGCGTGTGGAGGTGTTTCTTCCTAATGCACATGGCAATCCTATGTTCATGGAAGTGGGGGAATGAATAGATTTATTAGTATCCGTAATTCACCAGGTTTCCCGTGCCCTTCTCCCCCTCCCCTGCTAGGACTAGGTAAAGGAGAATACACAAGCTTTCTTTTTCTAAGAGAGAGAATATTTAGAGATGGGGAGCCCCTGGTAAAAGCTGGAGAAAGGGGCTAGGACTTAGCTGAGAAGCTAAGGTGATGCATAGAATAAAAGTCTGGGTGAGAAGGAGAGAAGACCTGGAGAAAAAATTAAAGGGGAGGAGGAATGGGGCGGGGTGTGGGGAAGACAGAGAGAGATTTGTGTTCAAGAGGCTCCAGAACATCCTCCCTCAGGGGAATACTAGGGAGGGAACGAACAGCTTTTGAGCAGTTCCTGGGAAGAAATTGCTGGTAGAGTAAAACTCCTGGTACCATCTTTTCATCAGCCTCACTTAATATTAAAAGCAAATGGCGCGGGCTTCCCTGGTGGCGGAGTGGTTGGGGGTCCGCCTGCCAATGCAGGGGACACGGGTTCGTGCCCTGGTCCGGGAAGATCCCACATGCCGCGGAGCGGCTGGGCCCATGAACCATGGCCGCTGAGCCTGCGCGTCCGGAGCCTGTGCTCCGCAACGGGAGAGGCCACAGCAGTGAGAGGCACGCGTACCGCAAAATAAATAAATAAATAAATAAAATAAAATGGCGGGGCTTCCCTGGTGGTGCAGTGGTTAAGAATCCGCCTGCCAATGCATGGGACATGGGTTCGAGCCCTGGTCTGGGAAGATCCCACATGCCACGCAGCGACTAAGCCCACGTGACACAACTACTGAAGCCGGCATGCCTGAACCCCGTGCTTCGTAACAAGAGAAGCCACTGCAATGAGAAGCCCGTGCACCACAATGAAGAGTAGCCCCCGCTCACCACAACTAGAGAAAAGCCTGCACGTAGCAGCGAAGACCCAGTGCAGCCAAAACAAATAAAATAATAAATAAATTTATAATAAATAAATAAACCAATGGAGATCTAATTGGAGCAGAAAGAATTGGCCCCCCAAAGCCTACATTTCTGTGAATGTGTGAGACTTAGATTCATTATTTTTAACAATGAACCTTGACCTTAATGTGTAGTGTGCCTTCAGGTGTTTGCTGAAGTCATCATGGCTGACTCAATGTTAAAAATATTATTTCTTCCATCTTTAACTCATCCCTTTGATGTGTTTGATTTAAAATGAGTGGTGTATACTAACACAGGAAAGCATATATATGATTTATGAAGGAAATATAAGTATACTTGGAGGCAGGTGCTCAATTTTTTTTATTGTTGGGGTTAATAGTCAAAATTGTTTAAAGACCACTCTTTTATATTCTGCACTAGTCGTGGGTCCAGTCTCCACTGTGTGGCCAGGACTTCCCAGGCCCTTTGCTCTCTGAAAAAGAGGTGGCATGAGGACATTAGATAATTAAGAGGCAGTGAAACATGAAGTGAATCTTCCCTGACCCTCCTATTTAAAATAGTAACCCATGCCCTTCTCTATGCCTCTCCTAACCTGATTTCTCTCTACAGTGGTTATCACTTATTATATCCTATTAAATTCCCTTATTCCATTTATAGCTGTCCCCCTCCTTACTAGACTGTAAGCTCTTTGAAGGCAGATTTTTTTTCTGTTTTGTTATTTCCTATATCCCTATGCCTGGAATATTGCCTGGCACGTAGTAGACCCTCAATTCATGTTGGTTGAATGAAAAGGATAAATACCCATTCATCTCTGAGAAGCAGTTCCAAGAACACTCAGTCTGGTAGATTTGGTAGCAGTTTTAAGCCACTGAGTCTTCAGCAGCATTGGCCTTATGTTCGTAAAGTGGCCAAGACGAGAATTCTTCTCTGGCATGTTTCCATCTCTGTTGTCCACATTCTTATACTGCTTCCCCGCTGCCAAGAAGGGATGCCATGTCCCCCCTCCCTGCTCCCACAATTCGGGTACTCATTGTGCTGTACTTCATCTCTCCTTCCTGTCCCCTGATTCACACACACTTTAGGTTTCTGTTTCGAATATCATTTCTAAATGAATTGGTGTGCTGCACTGGGCCATGGCTGACTGTTGACCGGGTACATACTTGCATCACAACTCGTAACTGATGAAGCAGTGCCTCAGCTAGGGAGCCTCACTCTAATGGGAGCATTTCAGGAGGGTGCAGAATCCAGAGCAGAGAGATTTTTGGTATTTTAGGGTTTCTTCAAATCACCCTCTCTGGGCAGCTGCCTTGGTGTCAGCCTTCACCCTCAGAGGTGTACGGACTCCCTTGTGGCTGCTTTTGGGTTTCCGGGAATTGCTGAGTTGAGAAACGGGCTAATGATGATGATCAGTAGGCACTGCATGGGCGCTACTTTCCCTCCAGCAAGTCTTTCAGTGAAGGACCTGAGTCTGAGGTTTCAGATTTTTTGTGCTCTGGGTGGCTGGTGTCAACAGAGGCAGAGAAAGAGGCTCTTGCTGTGTTTCCTTCTGCTCTAGTTGGTACTGAGTGTTGCTGACACTAACCAGGACTGAACATGGTGCTCCCTAACTTGAATCTTAGGTGGGGAAGGCATTTGAAATCTCCACATGCCTGAAAACCAGAGACTTGTTTTTCTGGCACATTCTTGGCTTGGAGATAAAGCAGCAGATGTTTTGGTTTTGCCTCTTTCCTTTCTGTTCATGGCTCCAAACATGGGTGATACTAAGTGTGACAGGTTTCAGGTTTTTATTTGCAGCAGTGGAAAACGGTTTGCAGGTCTTTGCAGAGTTCTGGGCCTCGGAGGCTGTCTTTCTACAGCCTCAGCTTAAAATCCTGAAGGCTGGGAGTGCAAGAAGCTTGCAGGTTCTAGAAGTTAGGAGTTGCATTCCAAGGGTGGGAGAGAGCATGAGGAATCTGGTGGAACTTCCTCATCCCTTTCACTAAGGCAAGATACATAATGGCTTAGCTGGAAATGTGGGGTTTATAATTACAAAAATCTTTACATCATCATAGTAGAAGGCCTCTTATCTGACATCATTAAAACTGCTAGCAAGACTGAAAAACTATTAAATTGGGGAATCAATATGATGCCTATCTTAAACATTTTATTTTAGGTCATGTAAATATACATATTCATTTACCAATCATTTGGTGTAGAGCCAAAGCCTTTTACTTTGAGACGGATCTACTGAGTATAGTTCTGTATTATCTTTCTTAAATAAATCACATCTATAATGCATTTTCTTTAATTTACAAATTATTATTTCTCAAGTGGAAAAATAAATTTAAAACACTTGCAAAGCACTCTAAGTACATCTTCCTTCTGGATTTAAAAAAATTCTTCCCACCTCCCGCATCACCACACACACTGCCCCATCTGTAATATTTGCTTTTTCTGCACCTAATAGATGACATTTTTAAAATAAAAATATATTGGGTTATTCCAAAGCGTTCAACTATATTTTTATAGAATCAATAACTCCATTTAAAATTCCTTTTTAAAAACAACGAGGTATAATTGGCAAACAATAAACTGCACATATTTAAATGGTACAATGTGATAAGTTTTAATATATGTATATAACTGTGAAAACATCACCACAATCAAGATGATCACCCCAAAAGTTTCCTCGTGCCCCTCTGTAATTTCTCCATTCTGTTCCTCCCAAACCATCACCCTCTCCCTTTCCCCACGACCACTGATCTGCTTCTTACCACTGTGGGTTAGTTTGCATCTCCTAGAGTTGTACAGAAATCAAATCACACAGTATGCGCTCTTTTTTGACTGGCTTCTTTCACTTGGCATAATTATTTTGTGATTTACAGTGTATCAACAGTTAATTCCTTTTTATTGATTAGTATTCCATTTTGTGGACATACTACAATTTGTTCATTCACCTACTGAGCATTTGGGTTGTGTCTTAGTTCATTTAGGATGCTTTAACAAGATATCAGAGACTGGGCAACTTATAAACCATAGAAGTTTATTTCTCACACATCTGGAGGCTGGGTAGTCCAAGATCAAGGCACCAGCATGGTGAAATCTGTTGAGAGTCCTCTTGCTGGTTCATAGCCAGTGCCTTCTTGCTGTTTCCTCACACGGTGGGTGCGTCTCTGTGGGGTCTCTTTTGTAAAAACACTAATCCCATTCATGAAGGCTCCATCCTCATGACCTAAGAACATCTCAAAGGCTGCACCTCCTAATAGTCATCTTTCAGGGTTAGGATTTCAACATCTGAATTTGGGGGGAGCACAAACATTCTGACTATAGCAGATTTTTCCCACTTGTTGGCTATTACAAATAAAGCTGCTATGAATATTCATGATCAAGTATTTGTATAAAGATCTGCTTTCATTTCTCTTGGGTAAATACCTAGGAATAGAATGACTAGATCATATGGTAAAAATATACTTAACCTTTTAAAAAAACTGCCAAACTGTTTTCCAAAATGAATGTACTATTTTACATTCCCCCCAGCAATGTATGAGGGTTCTAGTTCTTCCACATCTTCATCAATGCTTGGTATGGTCAGGCTTTTTTTTGTTTTTGTTTTTGCGGTACGCGGGCCTCTCACTGTTGTGTCCTCTCCCGTTGCAGAGCACAGACTCAGGACGTGCAGGCTCCGCGGCCATGGCTCACGGGCCCAGCCACTCCGCGGCATGTGGGATCTTCCCGGACCGGGGCACGAACCTGCATCCCCTGCATTGGCAGGCGGACTCTCAACCATTGCGCCACCAGGGTAGCCCGGTCAGTCTTTTTAATTTGGGCTATTTTAATAGGTGTGCAGTAATATCTCATTGGATTTTAATTTGCATTTCTGTAATGTCTAATGATGTTGAGCATGTTTTCATGCTGTTATTTGCTGTCTATATATGTCTCGGTGAAGTGTCTATTAAAGCCTTTTGCCCATTTGTAATTGGGCTGTTTGTTTTCTTAGTATTAAGTTTTGAGAGCTCTTTGTATATTCTGCATATAAGTCCTTCATCAGATGTATGATTTGTAAATAATTTCTCTCAGTCTGTGGTTTGTATTTTTTAATTGAAATTTTTATTAAAATAATTACAGATACACATGCAGTTATAAGAAATAATATAGAGAGATTTTCCCCTAATGATAGGATTTTACAAAAGTATAATATAATATCACAACCAGGGCAGAAATCTTGATACAATCCACCCATTTTATTCATATTTCCCCAGTTTTGCTTGTACTTATTTGTGTATATGTGTTTGTATATGTGTGTATGTGTGCATTAAATTCTACACAATTTTATCATTTGTGTAGAATCCTGTATCTGCCACCCGTCAAGATATTAAACAGTTTCAACACCACAGTGATCCCTCAGGTTGCCCTTTTAGAACACACCCACCTCCTTCTAGCAACGCCACCCCCATGTGTAATCCCTGGCAATCATCAATCTGTTCTCCATTTCTAAAATTTTGTCATTTCAAAAATATTCTACAAATGGGTCATACAGTTTGTAACCTTTTGGGATTTGCTTTTTTTCACTCAGTATAATTCTCTGAAGATTTATTCAATCATTATGTGTTTCAATAGTTCATTCTTTTATTGCTTTGTAATATTTCATGGTTTATGTGTAGAGTAGTTTCCCCTATCCATTGGGGATATATTCCAAGACCCCCCAGTGGGTGCTTGAAAGAGCAGAGTACTGAACACTATATATACTAGGTTTTTTCTATAGATGCATACCTATGATAAAGTTTAATTTATAAATTACAGCATCACTACTCTTGTACTTTGGGGCCATTATTAACTAAAGGTTACTTGGACACAAGCACTGTGATACCATGACAGTAGATCTGGTAACTGAGTCTACAACTAAGTGACTAAAGGGCGGGTAGTATATACAGCATGGATACGCGGGACAAAGGGGGATTCACATCCGGGACAGAATGGAGCAGGATGGAGTGAGATTTCATCCCCCTACTCAGAGAGGCATGCAATTTAAAACATGAATTGTTGGGAATTCCCTGGTGGTCCAGTGGTTAGGACTCAGCGCTTTCACTGCCGTGGCCCAGGTTCAATCCCTGGTCAGGGAACTAAGATCCTACAAGCCGTGTGGCAATTAATCAGTCGTGAATTGTTTACTTTTGGATTTTTCCATTTAATATTTTTGGACCACAGTTGACCATGGAGAGCAAAACCATGGCTAATAAGGGACTACTGTACTATAATTTGTTTAACCATTCACCTGTTGAAAGACATTTGAGCTGATTCTAGTTTGGTACAATTACAAATAAAGCTGCTATGAACGTTCATGTATAAGTTTTTGTGTGACCATAAGTTTCCAGTGTTCTGGAA
The DNA here is from genome assembly GCF_003031525.2 of Neophocaena asiaeorientalis asiaeorientalis. Classification (NCBI taxonomy): domain Eukaryota; kingdom Metazoa; phylum Chordata; class Mammalia; order Artiodactyla; family Phocoenidae; genus Neophocaena; species Neophocaena asiaeorientalis. Next base: position 8,786,998 of record NW_020175821.1, read on the forward strand.
TAAATACCCAAGAGTACAGTCACTAGGTCACATGGCAATTGCATATTTAGCTTTATAAGAAAATTTCAAGCTGTTTTCCAGAGTGATTGTACCATTTTAGATTCCCATTAGCAATGTATGAAGGATCCATTTTCTCTGCATCCTTACCAGTATTAGGTGTTATCACTATTTTTAAATTTTTAACTCTTCTGATAGGTGTGTATTGATATCTCATTGTGGTTTTAATTTGCATTTCCACGACAGCTAATTTGCATTTCCATGAACATCTTTTCATGTGTTTGTCATCTGTGTATCAACTGCAATGAAATATCTGTTCATATCTTTAGCCCATTTTCTAACTGTATTGTTTGATTTTTTTACTGTTGAATTTTGAGACTTATTTATATATTCTAGATACTAGTCCTTTGTTGGCTCTGTGGGTTACAAATTTTTTTTCCCAGCTTGTCTTTTTATCCTCTTCACATGGGCTTCCACAGAGCAAAAGTTTTCCATTTTGATGAGGTTCAGCTTATCAATTTTTCCTTTTATGGATTGTGGTTTTGGTGTCAGGTCTAATAACGCTTTGTCTAGCCCTAGACCCTGAAGATTTTCTCCTATGTTTTATTCTAAAAATTTCATATTGTTACATTTTACATTTAAGTATGATCCATTTTGAGTTAACTTTCATATAAGTTGTGAGATTTAGGTTGAGGTTTATATATCAGTCCTCCAAATGCCTCCTGTGCTCTTTGCATGCAGAATCACTTGTGGTTCCCTGGCAGGAGATATTCTCCCACACCTCTTCCCCAGGCCTATGTGCACACTTCCTCCTCCTTTCTTCTCACCAAGCAGGTTCCTTGTCCACTGAGACTCTACTCACTCTACCTGCGCTCAGGATCCTACTCCTCTTGCCTCCACAAGAACTTTGCCTTTTTAATTGTCCCCCCCTCTCTTCCACTGTTAACTTCTCTCTCTTTTTCCTGGACCATTCCTATCACCGTACAAACATGCTTTTATATTGCCCTTTAAAATAATAATCCTTCCTTAACTCCATATCCTCCTCTGTCTATCTGCCCTATATCACTGTATCTTGCATAAACAAACTAACTGAAAAGAGTGATCTGTACCCTCGCTACTCAAGTTGAAGTTTGTGGACCAGCAACATTGGCATCACAGGGGGCTCCAGTTGTGAGAAATGCAAGATCTCAGGCCCCAACCCTCAAACACTATTCTAGATGTTTCTGTGAAGGCATTTTTTAGATGAGATTAACATTTAAATCAGTAGACTTTTTGTGGGGGAGGGGCTGCGCCACGCAGCCTGTGGGATCTTAGTTCCCCATCCAGGGATCGAACCCACGTCCCCTGCATTGGAAGCACAGAGTCTTAACTGCTGGACCTCCAGAGAAGTCCCTAAATCAATAGACTTTAAACTTAGTCGATTAACTTCCATAATGTGGGTGGGTCTCATCCAGTCAGTTGAAAGCCTAAATAGAAAAAGAGGACCTCCCTGGAAGAAGAGGGAATTCTGTAAGCAGATGACCTTTAGACTCTAACTACAACTCTTCCCTGGGTCTCCAGCTTGCTAGATTGTCTGCCGATGTTAAACTCGCCAAGCTTCCACAACTACATGAGCAAATTCCTTAAAACAAATCTCTCAATAAATAGATACAGGTAAAGATACCCTGTTGGTGCAGTTTCTCTGGAGAACTCTAATACACAAACAAACTTCATGTTGTCAAAAATGAATGATTAATTCTCTGCCTCCCATCTTACCTAAACTCTTAGCACATTTTTTTTTGAAAAATTCTTTGTCTTAGGTTCCCTGACAGTATAATTTCCTGGATTTCTACTTACCTCATTGGCCACTCCTTCTCAGTTTACTTTGTTGACTTCAAAATATAATATTGAAGTTCCTCAGGACTACCTCAATCCTGGGTGCTTTGCTCTTTTCTCTCTCTTCAGTCTTTCTCTAGGTTATCCCATCTAGTCCTTCTGATGACACCCAATTTTTCATCTCAAACTAAGCTCTCCACTCTAAATTGATATGTGCATATCCATATCATCTACTCACTTCCTCCATCTGGCTGTCTCATTGCCATCTCAAACTCAGCACACCCAGAACTAAACCTCTGATTTCCACTCTCCCCCTTTTACAAACCTGTCCTGCCCCAGCCTTCTCTATTGTGGTAGCTGACACTAGCAATACATGTAGATGCTCAAGGCAGAGTCCAAAGAGTCATCCTGGATACCATCCTCTTTCTCAACCCCCCATCCAATTTGACGGTGCTTCTGATCCAGTCTATTTCTATAGTATCTTAAATTTGTCTACTTTTTTGTCTTCACAGATCTCCTGGTCTAAACCTCATTTGTGTCTCTAACACCATTCCATGCGTTTATTTTAAATTGAAATATAGTTGATTTACAATGTTGTGTTAGTTTCGGCAAAGTGACTCAGATCTATCTGTCTGTCTGTCTATCTATCTATCTATTCCTTTTCAGATTCTTTTCCACTATAGGTTATTACAAGATATTGAATATAGTTCCCTGTGTTATACTGTAGGTCCTTGTTGTTTCTCTATTTATATATAATAATGTGTATCTGTTAATCCCAAACTCCTAATTTATCCCTCCTGCACCCTTTCCCCTTTGTTAATCATAAGTTTGTTTTCTATGTCTGTGAGTCTATTTCTCGTTTGTAAATGAGTTCATTTGTATCATTTTTTTAGATTCTACATATAAGTGATATCATGGGATATTTGTCTTTCTCTGTCTGGCTTACTTCACTTAGTAAGACAATCTCATTCATGTTGCTACAAATGGCATCATTTCATTCTTTTTTATGGCTTAGTAATATCCCATAATGTTTGTGTGTGTGTGTGTGTGTGTATGTCACATCTCTTTATCCATTCATCTGTCAATGGACACTTAGGTTGCTTCCATGTCTTGGCTACTGTAAATAGTGCTACTGTGAACATCAGGATGCATGTATCTTTTCGAATTAGAGTTTTTGTCTTTTCCAGATATATGCCCAAGAGTGGGACTGCTGGATCATATGGTGACTCTATTTTTAGTTTTTAAAGGAACCTCCATACTGTTCTCCATAGTGGCTGCACTAATTTACATTCCCACCAACAGTGTAGGAAAGTTCCCTATTCTCTACACCCTCTCTAGTATTTATTATTTGTAGACTTTTTGATGATGGCCATTCTGACTCCACTCAGTGTCTTTTAATGTGCAGTCATCATTCATCACCTCCTCTGTGAAGCCTTCCTTGACTTCTCCCTCCTAGTTTGGGCTAGGTGCATGTCCTATATACTTTCATGGTACTTTGTTTTTATAAGTAGCATAGTGCCTATTATACCATATTATACTTTTACGTTTACTTGTTTGTCCATCCTGTTAGACTGTGGTCCTTAAGAGTAGGAAAATGATTTTTAAACTTTATTCCCAGTGTCTAGCATGATGTCTGGCATGGAATATGTCTTTTATAAATGTTTGTTGAAAGTTGAGTGAATGAATGCATAGCATAGTAGAATTGGGAAAACCATATTTGGAACTAGTTGCTACTTTACAAAATTATCTTATGGCTCCAAAGATTTCTTTATTTCATATCTTGCTAAAGATCTATAAAAATGAAATTCCTTTAACACTCTTTACCCAAGACATTTTAACTATTAGACTATGATTCATTCCCTACACAAAGCACTTAATTTTTTGAGGCTTAACTTTACATCTTACTCTTATTTAAAGTTCAGTTATAGGGACGTCCTCTTAGCTGTTTCTATGCAGTTACTACAGTGTCCCTTTCTTTCTTAGTAAAACAGACATAGAAATATGACTTAGAACACAAGGAGAAAAGTCAGGACACAATTTTTCTTCAGTTTCACAAGCTACCCATGCCCATGAGATTTTCTGCCTTAGAATCATTCTACCAGCCTATTAAATATGTTCTCTTGCCTGGGGCAGTATTCCTGAGAAGGGAGAAAGTTGCCTAAAATCTCCTTAGCAAGTTGTAGAATATTGAGTAATGAGTACCCTTCCTGCCTGACCTTCATTATGTTTACATACCCTCTGCAGTGCGTAACCTTCACATATTTTATTTCAGGTATTAAGGCAGAGCAATTAAGTTTTTCAAGGATTCAAACAAAATTCCATGCAATTTCCAAATCTTAGTCTCCATTATGTCTCAGTACTTGGTTGTTAGTGATTTTTATCTGCATTGGATCTACTTTATTAAGCTTCACGGAATGAGTGAAGCTACTAAGATGGTACCAGTAGATGTCAGAGACTGGGACAGAATGGCTGAGTGAGTGGGAAACTGCACAGCTGAGAGCAACCATGGCAGTTACAGAAGTAGGACGTGGGTGTTGGAAAGCGCGAAAGGATAATTTTTAAAAGAGGATATAATCATGATTCCCTTGTAATATGAAGATATGTCAAAGATTCTGTTTAACTCACTAATTAATGAAGGAACTAGTAAGATGTTACAACTGGCTCAAATGAGGATTTGACTTATAGAGATTTACATTCTTACTGGAAAAAAAATCCACTTGCCTTGCCACATACAGGAATCATAAGAACGAGAAACATTTGCATTGTTATTGATTTTCTACAACTTTTCTCTCTAAAGAGCTGTAAAATAAGCCTGTCAAAGACAACCAAAGGTGGAAAAGACCCAGATGGACAAGCTAGACAGGACAACCACTAACCTCTTTTGTTACCCAATTCAAAGTCTTTCATAATTTTTCTTAATAGAAGAATATAAACATATGGACAGATGTTCTGCTCCTAAAGAGAGACTAGAGAATGTTGGAATATATTAATCTTAATGGATACTTACTGAGCACTTACTTATTATCTACCAAGAACTATTCTAGGCCTTTACCTGTATTATTTCATGTTCCTTAAACAAGCTAGTAAGGAAAGTATTACAGGTAGGAAAGTGGAGACTCGTTGATTTTGGGTACTGCGACCAAGGACACACAGCTGAGTCAGGACTGAGACTCAAATCATCACACTGGATTATAGTAAACCTAGCATCCCTACCCGCAACTGTGGTTTTTATATTTGGAGCAATGGGAAAGTTGTGATTTTCAAGGTCACAAGTCTCTGAGCCCAGAACTCTTCTCACTCACCATTTTGCCTGTTAGATCTGGTGATGAAAGAACCAGAATAACACACAGGAGAGATGGTTCCGCTCTCATTATCTAGCTGTATGATCTTGGGCAAGTCAGCTGTTGAGATGTTATTTCATTTTTGAAACAGGAGGAAAGTATCATACCTACCCAGGTCATGAAATTCTTTGAAAATCAATTGAAGAAATATATGTGTAACGCTTTGAAATATAACATCCTGAGTGGGTGTTAATTTTCCCTATTATTAAGTTTTAAAAGTGAGGGTAAATGCTGGAAGCAGGATATTTAATGGAATGAGCCATAGCATGCATTAAAACAAAATATATATATATATAATATTTAAAAAATAAATTTTAATTTTTGTATATATACACTTTCCCCCTAGTATACAGCCCATAACTTCTGAGAATAGAGAGTATCTGAAAACTGAAAGGCCCTATAGGAATGCCGACAATGTCTCAGAACTCTTCAACCCAAATAAAAGATGAAAAAGTGAAGTTGATGATAAGTGTAGGTGGCTTCCCATACTCGTGGTCCCTACTGTTTAATTCATGATTCTCTCTGGGAAAGCTTCTGATTCTGACCTAATTACCTCCCCATGGAACTCACTGACTCAGTGATAGGCTAAATCAGCAGCTTCAGTGGAGCCCTCAGCCCTCAAATTAGAAGGTGGGGTTGTACCCATGGTTCATAAGAGGATTCTATAGGGTGTTTGCCCTGCTGAAGTAGAGAGAACTTTAATAGGCATCTTATCAAACTAAGCACAGAAGGTACTGGCTTAACTCTTCATAGCCTTTCAGCACTTTCCATCTCTCTAAGTAGGAAAATTCTGCACTTCTTGGTCTGGTGGGATTGCTGATTCTATTTTAGTCCCCATATATTATACATGATAAATATAAAAGGAATTCATTTTTTTCTGATGAAAGAGGCTTTTATTCCTACATAAGAGAATCATAACTTTTAGTAAAAAATGGAAATTCACCCTGTTTTCATTAAATGTTTTGGATTTGTTTTGTTTAAGTGGAAGAAGCCATGAAGAAAAGTGGGTACAATTCTACCCTAGCACCTAGTGGTAACTAAACTGTGTGATTAGAAAAAGCATCCTCTTCAGACACACAAATTGTAAAAAGGCGCCTCCACCGGACATGGCAGTTAGACCAGAGCTTGCGGCCTTGCCCCAAGAGCAGAGGTGGAATTCAGCCCCCACTGCTTCCTTCTTACCTACTGGAAGGGGCCCAAACAGCACAATGTAGCCCTCTATGCTGAACAGTCTGTTTCTTAACACTCAACCTTCTTAGAAAGTCAAGAATGGGAGAGGGAGGGCTGTATAAATAAAGCATATCTTTTCTTCCTATCTCAACGCTATGACTAGCACAACTGTAAATGTTGAATAATAATAACAAGGATGATGAGAGTGTACCCTGAAGAGGAGGGACAGGTGAGGGATGTGTCAGAGGGCTGGAGGATGAGTAAACCTCATGGGGACAGGGATGTGGGCTTTGAAATGAGTTCTAGTGAAGGGAGTCGGCTGGAGGATGAATAAGCCTCATGGGGACAGGGATGTGGGCTTTGAAATGAGTTCTAGTGAAGGGAGTCAGCAGGAGGAGAGAGGTTGTTCTGTGAACAGTTTGGACAAAAGCTCAGAAGTTATGAAGAGAGGAAAGTTGGATTCACTGGGAAGGAGCAGAGTTGAACCTAACAATGGAGAGGTGTAAGCTAGACAGTGAGTTCTTTGAAAAGATGGCTGGGTCGTCTTCAGTCTAACATCCCCATTGTTTAGCATGGAGCCTGGTTCAATTTATTTACTTAATAGATTGATTAATTAATAGATTTTAGGCAATGTCAGATTGACCTAGAGTCAGTCAGTGCAGCAGCAGGTGAAGTCATCCCCTACTCTTTATTGATGACCCAGCCAGTCCCTTCTGCCTTCACACTACAGCACTCACATCTGCCTGTGACAGCTGCACTTCCAGAACTCCCCGATTGGCTCAGTCATTTCAGCCAGGGATTGCAAAAACTGAGTAACCACTGAAACACTCAGGGCACGTTTAAACACAGCTCCTGGGTCCCCAGGTGCTTCTGGTCATCAGCCAAGTGGAGCAACCATTCAGTTAACCAATAGCAGGAAAGAGGAGAAGTTAGAGGCCTTAAGCTGAGGAAATGTGGGGAGTGGGAGTTTGCTGACTTCAGGCTCTGGGAGCATTCCCTTCTTATGTCCTCTCCCTGCACATCTCAGTTTCCTGTATCACCTAATGTTGACGCTACAGCAGCATCTGGGCTACTTCAGGTTCACAACCTTCGGGGCCGCAGCTTCATGTCAGCTGTCACTTTGAATTCAACCTAGGTCGTCAAAGTAATTGTGCAGAAAGGCAGGAGAATGCTCAGGACCCAGCCCCTCATATGGTTCCATCTTCCAACCTCTCCTACTCAAAATACACCTTCTGAGCTGAATCACTATTTTCTCCCAGCTCCCACCTCCAACCCCTGTCTTCAACCCCACTCTTCGAAAATCCTCCTTTCTAAACTACACAATTGTTATAGGATATTTCTAAGGTATAAGGGATTATACATATTCCAAAAATTTCTTTGTTGGAATTCCTTTGGAACTCAAAGCACATTTCCCAGAAAAATGATGTCTGACAGATTCTTAGGTCACCCATAAAGTTCTGTTTAACATATGATTAAATTAATTCATGACATTTTACTCTCTCTAGTTGCTACTCATTTAACTGATGAGTAAACCAAGGCCCAGTGAAAGTGAGTTGCCCAACCCAAGGTTCTCAAGAAGGTTGGGAGTGAGGACAGGGAATGCTTGGTGGTTGTGTGACAGGTGGCTTTGATGGGCTGGAGTTCAGGCAGTGGAGAACAGCTGGAGACAGGGTTATGTGGACACAGTTTGAAAGGCATCAGAGGAAAAGGGCTGGGTGGCCACCTGGATTCAATAACCAACAGAGTGCTACTTGCACAGTGTGGGGACTACCCATCTTCCCCCATGGGCCCTCCGTGACTGAACATAACCCTCCTCTTTTAGGAAGGAGGTGGTGTCTCCCATTCTTGCCCTGACTCATGCCTAGTGTGTAGGTGTCCAGAAAGCGGGGAGGCCCTTGAGTTTGTAGACACACCGTGGTTCTCAGGAGGACTCCAACACTGGAGAAGAGGGAGGCTGGGGAATGTCTTCACTTGCACCCAGGAAGAAGTGGTGTGGTGAACGCGGAGTGGCAGCTGCCACGGTGGTCCTTTCATTTAGGTGAATATTCAACATGTAATGAGCACCTACCATGGTGTGACGTATTTCCACATATTGTCCTTGAAGTTTGCTTTAATTTGATTCTACCTATATAAAAGTAACTAAATGGGGGCAGGGGTGGTGCAGGAAGGCTACTCTCCCACTCCTGCTTTTATAAGTGGATATTTATTTTACAGTTTTCATGTCATAAGCATATGAAGAAGGCCTGCTTTGTGTAAAACCTTGTGATCAGTTGTATGTTGTGGCAGGAAGCAGGAAAGTTTGCAAATATAAAAACAGTCCTTCAAAAGACTTTGCAATTTATATGAGGAAGCAAATGTGCCTCAGTTATATGGGAACGTCAGGGAGAGGAATGCTGACTGTGCAAGGGATGTACAGAGGGTCAGCCTTGATATCGCAAATTGGGATTCTGCTCCTATGAATGCACTTTTTCATAGTTTATTTCTTATGTATAAGTAAAGCATGCACAGAACACGAACTCCAGTAGGGACAAAACGATATTCAATGAAAAGCCTATCTCTCCTTCATCCTAGTCTTCTTTCTGTCCCTAGATGCAACCATATTTACAGGTTCTTATACAACCTTCCAGGGTATTCTCTGTATTTACATACATCAGTTATGTTTTTCCTCTTTGGTTTACTTTACTTAACAACATATCTTAGAATTTTTTCCAGAGTAGTATATAGAGAGACTTCCCTCATTTCTTTAAATTTTCTTTAAACTACAGCCCACAGGTCAAATCTGGGCTCTATCTGTTTTTGTAAATATAATTTTATTGGAACAAAATCACCTCCATTCATTCACACATTGTCAGTGGCTGCTGTTGCACTACAATGGCAGGGCTGAGAAACTGCAACAGAGAATGTATGATCTGCAAAACCTAACATATTTTCTATATCCCCTTTGCAGAATAAGATTGCTGACCCCTGCTTTAAATGACCACATAATGTTCTATGTATGAACTGTTATAATTTATTTTAAGAGTCCCCTATTAAAGGATACTTAAGTTATTTCTAATCCTTTGTTATAATTAACATAGCTGTAATGAACATATTAATATATGTGTTATTCTCAAATATGTGAGTATATCTGTATAAGAACCCAGGAGTGGGATCACTGGGCAAAAAATATCATAGGTTTTTCATAAATATATGCATTAATGATGTAAAGGAAGTCTAAGGCCAGAAGATGGACCAGTAGCGAGAATGAATTGAGAACTCTGGGCTGCTAGGAGATGAAATGAAGAGCACTATTGCAAAGGAGAGTAAAAGGTGGTTGCTTTCAGCCACATGCCTTGAATGGGACTGTAGGAATCTGATGGATGGAAAGTATGTATCTCCATTCAAATCTACCGATGTATCAGGACTGTGGAAACCAATGCAAGAGCATTCACTCCTGTTAAGGTCACTCTTTTTTTTTTTTTTTTTTTTTTAACGTCTTTATTGGAGTATAATTGCTTTCCATTGTTGTGTTAGTTTCTGCTGTATAACAAAGTGAATCAGCTATATACATACATATATCCCCATATCCTCTCCCTCTTGCGTCTCCCTTCCTCCCACCCTTCCTATCCCACCCCTCTAGGTGGTCACAAAGCACGAGCTGATCTCCCTGTGCTATGCAGCTGCTTCTCACTAGCTATCTATTTCACTCTTTGTCCTAATTGTAAACTTCTCTCCACATCCCTCCCTGTTCTCATTCCCCAAAAAGAGCTGCGTCAGAGCCTTGGAGGCAAACACATTTGACTGTCAGAGCTGCTGCTATTGGGGACAGCTGCATAGATCACTGGGGTCAGGGAGTTTGACTTTGTGTGGACAGGTTTGCTTGACTTTGCCTTTGCTAGACTGAACAGGTCTTGGCGATGGGGCTGTAGGTTCCCCAGCCCTGGGAGACCAGTTTGAGCTCATTTTTAGAAGAGGGGATCTGGAATTAACAAGCTTTGGGAAGAAGATCACCCCAGGAGGCACAGAAGAGTTCAGATCTTCTCTGTAGAGAACAAGAGGTGGGTCTGAGAACCAGGAGCAATTCAGGCCTCTACTTTCACCCACTAATGCCCTGCTATGTGCCAGGCCATATGCTAAGGGAGAGTGTATAGGGATAAAGAAGAGAATTTGGCTGACTGTCAAAAGGGCTCACAGCCTAGTGGAGGAAAATAGAGAGACCTGCAGTTCCCAAACTCTGTGTACCTTATAAATTTTCAAGAAAAACACATCCATGCTTGACATCTGTCAGACCTGGCACAAACTAACTCAAAGCAGCTCACAGCTTCAAAATTAGGACGAAACACTCCTTTCAATGATGCCATATCTTTGCAAAGCTAGGTTTTTGGAAGTTATTATGCTAAAAAAGAAGTAACACATAAAACTCAACATGGAAGAGAAAATGAGGGTGGTGGTATCCAGTTTGACACCACGTTTGGGAAGCTATGCATGCCAAACATGTACACACATCCCATTAGTAAGTGAGCGTGGTTAAGAATTAAATAAAATGTGGTCTTTTTTTCTCCCAATTTATATGTATTGTTTTTTGAAATGACTACTAAGTTGTCAGGACAGAAATATTTATAAATAAATGGAACTGTTAGTTATTTCTTTTGGCCTTTGTGCACTGGAAAAAAATTAATGAAACACTAGGGCACAGAGAACTGAAAAAGTTTGGGAACTCTGAGATGGACATGTAATGCTACTTCCAGCATTGTGGCCTTGAGAAAGTTAACACTACAAGCTCAGCTACCAGTTCCTCAAATAGGGATAGGATAATAAAGATAATAAGGAAAATAGGGATAATAAGACTAAATACTTTTGGGGGCTGTTGTAAAAGTTAGATGAGATAGTGCAAGTAAAGAATTTAGCACAGGGCTTGGCACATAGTAAATGACCAACAAACACTGGCAAGTATAAATCCACAGAACCTTGGAAACTGTAAGTTTAGCCCTAACTACCCTAACAACGTCAGGTTCAAATTCATTTTTAAGCCTTCTGTTTCTCAAATCAAGTGCTGTTGCCATGGTAACTGTTGTAATGTCTGTAATATCTGGTGTCAACCAATTCATTCTGAAACCAGGAAATTAACAATCCCCCAGGAAATCCCCCTGAGATTTGTCATGGTACTATGTGAATGATTTCACTGTCAGTCTTCCATTAGGGCTTTCCTCCTTATATTAGTTCACAGATTGCTTATTCTGTTTGATAAATCTAAGGATCCTTTAAGAAGCAAATTTAAGACAAATTGCATCAAAATTACTTTCCGGTGTCTCTGAAATAGTTCTGTTTCAAAAACTCAATTGGCTTGACTATGGTACGGTTTTATCGTGGTTTATATTTTTTTAAAACTAATTTTGTATCTAAGATCTTATTTCCCTCCCAAAGACAAATTTATAGTAAGATCCATGAGTCCTCATTTAAAAAAATGAAATCCAGGGCTTCCCTGGTGGTGCAGTGGTTGAGAGTCCGCCTGCCAATGCAGGGGACACGGGTTCGTGCCCCGGTCTGGGAAGATCCCACATGCCGCGGAGCAGCTGGGCCTGTGAGCCATGGCCACTGGGCCTGTGCGTCCGGAGCCTGTGCTCCACAACGAGGCCACAGCAGTGAGAGGCCTGCGTACAGCAAAAAAAAAAAAGAGAGAAAGAAATCCTTCCATTTTGGACGCTACCTTAATTCCAAAACATCCATGAAGATGGCTACTTCTACTATTAAACAGAGCCTTCCAGGCCTTTCAGCAAAGCTGGTAACTTTTCTGCTAGTTCCAGATGGGTTTTAAGAATTTATTAGACATGTTAACTTTAGGAAAGTCGATCATTAGATAAAAGAAGAGAGAAAACCCGCACTCTAATTGTCTAAATCATTGGTTCTCAAATGGGATCGGGGAGGGCGTTTACGCACCAGGAGACATTTGGCAATGGCTGGAGACATTTTTGGTTGTCAGAATTTGGTGGGGGGAGTGTAGGGAGGTGGCACTGCTACTGGCGTAGAAGCCAAGGATGCTGTTAAATTTCTTACAGTACACACAGGGCAGCACCCACAACAATTATCTGACCCCAAACGTTAAGATTACTGAGGTTGAGAAACCCAGGCTGGTGTTGATATTATTCCTTTTCTTCATTGAATCACACTTTTTGGTTCTTCATTCTAATACCTCTTCTCCTGACCTTATGGATTCCTTTGAATAATTAGCTTCTGAAATTAGGTTACAGTAACTGCAGAAAAGTATCAGGCTTGTCTCCAAGTCAGTGGTCCTCAACATTTCTGCACATGAGTATCACCTGGGGGAACTTTCAAACTATGTCAGTGTCTGGACTGCATCCTTGACCAATTTAATCCAAATATCCAGAATTAGGACCTAATTGCAGTATGTTTCAAAATTTTCCCAAATCACCGTAATGGGCCACCAGGGTTGAGCACCATGATCTAAATAAATAGAAAGGTTATTTACTGTACTAATCATACACTCACAAAGAGAGAACTCAGTTGCAGGAGGCGGGGATAGTGATGTTTCTGTCAATGTAGAAATGCTTTCCCCCCCCCAAGCGTCAGGTTGACTATTTGAATCAAGGGCTATTTGAGATTTTCACTCATGTGGCTTGATCACCTGCGATATTTCACTTTTGGTGGCTGATCTATGCATGACCCAAATTTTATATACCTATAAGTTCTCAAGCGTTTTCTTAATCTTTTTCAAAAAATTATAAGTTAAAGAGAATTACGTAGCCCTCCTCTGGTGCCCCAAAACTTGACTTTCACCTTTACTTGAGTCTAAAGACAGGAATATTTCTTCTTTGGATCTCATGCACCAGTGGAACCCAGATGCCTCTTAGCATCCTGAAAGGCCAAAGGACGGTTTTCCAATTCACCCTTTCTCTGTCCCTTTCGCCCTCACTCCCAATCGCCCTAGAAAATACCGCTTGAGCAGATGGTTTTGGTGTGATGCCCCAGAGGTTAACAGATGTGAATTCTGATGGAATAACAAGAGGACAGAATTTTTCCACTGCCATATTCAAACTAAACTCATGGTTTTCCCCCCAGCAAACAAAAGGTGCTTCAGACGGCTGACTTTAAACATCTAAGCCAGGGTCAAAGACTTCTCAGAACAAGGGGAGAAGTAGAAGCCAATAAGAGAGAGCTGATTTCATCATCACAAGAAATGAACACTTTTTAGTACGCAGCCTACTTCTCATTTTCCAAGGGTTGCCACCTTCTGGCCCTGCCCAGTGCCCTCCTTGAAGGACACCAGATGTTTAGGGAAATAGGCCTCTTTCTCTTGATGGACTGTGATAAACGAAAAGTGTTTTATCAAAATGGGGCACAGGACCATAGTTGTATCCTCAAGAGTCCAAGAGTTTTAATGAATATTTTTAATATTATGCTGTCATGTCATTCTAAACAGTATGTTAGCACAATTCTGATCATCTGATTAATTACCTTAAAATTAAGATGCCACTTGCTATAGGTACCTGAAATTGTGTTTACGTTCTAACCCTGCAAAGGGTTGGTGATGTTGCTGAGTGCTGCCCTAAAACTTTGGTAGTTGACTACAGAAAGATGGGACAATGGAGTCATCACATTTTCATAGCATAGCAGTCCTACAATATTTGCTTTTTGAATGGATACGCCACAGGGGATACCAGTCGTGAATATACCACCTTGAGACAACAGGTGATTGACAGTGAGCAGAGTGACAAATAGACAATAAAGCATTCTTTTATTCAATTCTATAAAAATATTTTGATTATTACTACTAATACCATTTTATAATAGCTACTTATGAAAACCAGCATTCACTGCTTTAATGCTTTTATTTTGAAATATAAAAATTACTAAATTTAGAATTGTACCAGAGGCTACTTCTTTCTAGCATTAAACCCAAAATCATGTTTTGCTTCTGCAAATCATTATTTATCATATTTAATTGGTATTTTAAATTTAATTTTCATTAGTCTTGTATTTTGTTTGTATTTAATGTACAAATTTGGGTTTTGTATTTACATAAGAGCCATAAATATATGCATGTTTGTATTTAGGTAACATTAAACATGTTAGTTCATGCTGGAATTCTGTGTGCACTTATGTTTTCCTTTAAGAAAGATTCACACATTGGTCAATTTTGAGAAATTCAGGACTAAAAGATTTCTTTTGAAACCTCAGATTTGGACTAGGTCTGAGCCTGGAGACTGACTGAGCCAACTTAGGATGTTAAGGCAGATTTTACCCAATTTCCCCTGCCTTCACCAGAAGGCGAATAGCCATATTTTCTTCCTTCCTAGGTATACTTGCTGAATATTTCATCATCTTGTTCAATGATAAAGAGAAGGAAGAAAGAAGTTTAAAAATAGACAAAAATAAGTAAATCTGAAAATAAGATTACAAACAGGAAGAATACAGATTGTGAACTTTACTTCCTATTGGTATAATTTCAAAACTAACACCCATAATCCTTTTATCTAAAATCTACTGTAACCTATTTCACTGCATGATCTCAGCCCCCTGCAAAGTCCTTCTAACCAAATATTTCAGAGTGTTCTAGTCTCACAGATGCTTGTGAAGGCATCTAGTCAGATACCATGAGTTGTTCACCACTTCTTTCCCGGCCCCTCCTGGTAGCCCTATAGCAACCGGTCCTCCTGTCACAGTTACCACTTTGCTAGACACTGCTCCTGGTGCCCTGTGCTCTTGAGTTCAAAGCATTGGGAATGGCCCCCATCTCTCTTTTTTTTGGGGGGGGCACACCCCCGGCACGTGGGATCTTAGTTTCCTGACCAGGGATCGAACCCGCGTCCCTTGCAGTGGAAGAGTGGAATCTTAACCACTGAACCGCCAGGGAAGTCCCACCCCCTCACCTCTTTTTTATGTAACATTTTGTTACCAGGATACCAAAGGCTTTGTGCTTTAGTGTCTTAACAGATTTTCTATTTAAAGGAAAAGAAAAAAACAGTTTTTACCTTCAACTCTCCTTCCCTAGGTTCAAGAAGTAGAATTACTAGCACAGAGGTAGAAGGGAGAAGACAGTCATGTACAAGGCAAGGAGAGAGTTCTCAAAAGATGCTAACCCAACCCTGCTGACACCTTGGTCTTGGATTACTAGCCTCCAGAACTGTGAGAAATAGATTTCTGTTTAAGCTACCCTGTCTGTGGTACTTTGTTGTGGCAGCCCTAGCAAACTAGTTCAGGGAGAAAGAGCTCGGAACTTTCAGAAATCCACAAGTATTATGGAGGGGCCCATTATGTGGTGTCAGTCTTAACTTTTCTTCAAAATTCTCTGTGTAATCGAGTGACTTGTCAATAGATTTACTTAGTACATAGTGAAACATTAGTTTCACCATTTCCATCCCAAATTCTAATGTTCTCTGAGCTCCCACAGGCATCTTACTTGTACCTTTATTATGAAACTATATCCTATGTTTAAACTGTTTCAACCGTTATCTGTTTCTCCACAAGACCATGAGCCCCTGAAAAACAGGGACTGTGGTTGTATTTCAGTCTTCTTTGTATGCCTGGCACCTAGTATATAGTAGGTGCTCTACAAATGTTTATGGAACAAATGAGTTAATAAATGAATACATTAAAAAAAAAGCTACCTTTATCCAAAAGATAACTTGAAGGAGTTTTTTTTTTTTTCTGGGAGATTTAGACACAAGCAGCTAAAATTATTTATGCAGCCCTTAAGTCAAAATTGTGGTGGCAGCTGGGCACCAGAGCAGTATCACTTTTTGGAAGCCACCCAAAAGCCACTGCACACTTGCCCAGCCATGGGTGAGATCATCTGCACCCTGCCTTAGCAAGTATTTTGGAGGGAAGATACCCCAAGGTACACTGCCCTGGGAAGTCTTCTATGGCCTCCTGTCCCTGGGAGGAACCTATGTTATTGTTTTGTTTTGTTTTTCGTCTTTTCTGTTGCATTTTATTTTTATTTTTTTCTTAAACATCTTTATTGGAGTATAATTGTTTTACAATGGTATGTTAGTTTCTGCTTTATAACAAAGTGAATCAGCTATGCATATACATATGTCCCCATATACATATGTCCCCATATCTCCTCCCTCCCTATCCCATCCCTCTAGATGGTCACAAAGCACTGAGCTGATCTCCCTGTGCTATGCAGCTGCTTCCCACTAGCTATCTGTTTTACATTTGTAGTGTATATATTAGTCCATGCCACTCTCTCACTTTGTCCCAGCTTACCCTTCCGCCTCCTTGTGTCCTCAAGTCCATTCTCTATGTCTGCGTCTTTATTCCTGTCCTGCCCCTAGGTTCTTCATAACCTTTTTTTTTTTTTAGATTCCATATATATGTGTTAGCATATGGTATTTGTCTTTCTCTTTCTGACTTACTTCACTCTGTATGACAGACTGTAGGTCCATCCACCTCACTACAAATAACTCAATTTCATTCCTTTTAATGGCTGAGTAATATTCCATTGTATATATGTGCCACATCTTCTTTATCCATTCATCTGTTGATGGACACTTAGGTGGCTTCCATGTCCTAGCTATTATAAATAGAGCTGCAGTGAACATTGTGGTACATGACTCTTTTTGAATTATGGTTTTCTCAGGGTATATGCCCAGTAGTGGGATTGCTGGGTTGTATGGTAGTTCTAGTTTTAGTTTTTTAAAGAACCTCCATACTGTTATCCATAGTGGCTCTATCAGTTTATATATCCACCAACAATGCAAGAGGGTTCCCTTTTCTCCACACCCTCTCCAGCATTTGTTTGTAGATTTTTTGATGATGGCCATTCCGACTGGTGTGAGGTGATACCTCATTGTAGTTTTGACTTGCATTTGTCTAATGACTAGTGATGTTGAGCATCCTTTCATGTGTTTGTTGGCAATCTGTATATCTTCTTTGGAGAAATGTCTGTTCAGGTCTTCTGCCCATTTTTGGATGGGGTTGTTTGTTTTTTTGATATTGAGCTGCTTGTAAATTTTGGAGATTAATCCTTTGTCAGTTGCTTCATTTGCAAATATTTTCTCCCATTCTAAGGGTTGTCTTTTCGTCTTGCTTATGGTTTCCTTTGCTGTGCAAAAGTTTTTAAGTTTCATTAGGTCCCATTTGTTTATTTTTGTTTTTATTTCCATTTCTCTAGGAGGTGGGTCAAAAAGGATCTTGCTGTGATTTATGTCATAGAGTGGAACCTATGTTTAATGCTAGCAAGGGAGAAGCTAACTGAAGTAAAAGGTTTGCTCACTCAGACACATTTGTTGTTGAAAGGGTATATTGTTCCCCTTGTGAACTGCTTTCTTCTTGGGAACTGTTTGCTTGCTGCTCAGCAGTCTACCTAGAGACGGCAGCAAACATTTTCTGTAAAGGGCCAGATAGTAAGTGCTTTAGGCTGTGTGGGCCATGCAAATATGCACATGTGGATATTTCTAGAAAGTAATGGACCCTCTCCTCAGTCATTTCCAGCTCACTGGGAATGAGTAAATAGCCAAGGCCTTTCCTCAAAGGCTGGAAGAAAATGAAGGTCAAGGATACTTGAAAGAAAATAAGATAAAGCCAAATTTAACCCAGCAAAGCCTTGCCTGACACCTGCAAAACAGCTTGCTTTGGTTACAGCTCAAGTCAGGTTGATTTTTCATTGAAAAAGAATGAGCTTATTTCTCTCATCAGAGGGAATGCTCTCATTTCAGATAAACCAAGGAAACTGTTGACTCGCTGACCTCAAATTCAGTGAATGCCTGTGAGCGGTTGGCCTGGGCCTCGGTGTGAAGGAAGGAGGACTCACAGCTGATATGACTTGGTGTTGTGCCAGTCTGTGCAAAATTAGAAGATGGATTATTGTGGATTTGTTTTCCTTTAGGAATTAGGGCTGGCACTGGCTTAGCTTCAGTGCAGCCGAGGTATTAACTGAAATGCATTTTTATCTTAACAGCCACATCCCATTTAGCCATAGTGACTTTGGGGTGACTTCCAAAGCAGTCTTATCAGAGTGAGTCGGCAGATTAAGGCTAACCTTCATGTCAGACCTGTAGGCAAGAAGAAATGAAAGGCACTACATAGATCCTACTCCCGCTGCAAAAAATGAAACTGAACTGTGTGAGGTGGGCTAAGGAATATTGGTTGAACTTTCAGATGGATCTCCTTTAGTCAGCTAGCTTCAGGAAGATTCAAAGCAGTATAAAACACTCACGACAAGGTAAAAATGTGCTACTGTGTCTGGCCATGCACCATGCTGGAGGGCTCTTTTGATTCCATGTCAGGTCTGATTTGAAGTCTTTCCCTTGTCTCCTTACCTGTTTGGTAAATTCACTCAGCTCAATCGGAGCATGTATGTGCATGTGCACGGAGCATGACTCCCTCTAGATGGCCCTCCCCTTCGCTGAGAAGTCAGCTAACTCTGGGAGCCTCAGCTTTCTCATCTGCAAAATGGGGCTTAGCGTCCACATCTCAGGACTGATATAAGGATTACCTGAGATAACACATGTGAGGATGGCTTATAAACTCTACAAATATTGGCTTTTGTTTTACCCTCTCTCCTTGCCTAGAACCCAAACAGAATGTATTCTCTTCAGCTGCCTGCAAAATGGGGAATGGACAGCTGAGTCAGCAACCCAAAGAACTGTGCTCTTGTGGTCTTCTTGCCTTTTGCCTCCATCAATCAGCACTTATCAAAAGTATGTATGCATTAGAGCAGGAGACATTTGATTTACAGAAGCATGGATTTCTTCAAGGATGCAGTTCAATTTGTTGGTAGCCTCTAAGTTTTACCTGCCCACCCCTGCCAAGCCAGTTCTGCACAAATCTATCCTTTAAACACACATAGAAAATTCCCAACACCGTACCATGCAAATAAGCACTACATACGTGCAGAATCAGTCTTACAAATAGACAGCTGGGTGATCACCCATATTCTGTAGTATAGGAATGCCACTGTGGTTTCTCTGCTATAAAATACCTCCCTACTAACTTGGATTGTATATGCAAAATGCCACCATTATGGAGTTGTTCACTTAAGCTGTAGAATTTCCCCTTTTCAAAAGCAAATATTTCTTAGAAAGGTAATATTTTGCTACCACCAGATATTAACAAATTCATGTAAATGTCTTTATTATATCTTCTCTAGAGTACGAAGCCAAGGGCTTCCTTTAATCTAGTAGAATGGGTAGGGAAACTGGGGGCACAGAGATGGAAGAAGGACATATCAAAGAAAGGAAAATTTCCATTCCATTCTGTTTGCTGTTCTGCAAAATTTTCCAGTGAATTCTTGGCTGTCTCTTCCGCTTTGTGTCAAAGGCACCCTGGGGAGCATTCATTTGATTGGTCAACCCCAGGCCCCACCCATGCCCTATCTACAGAGCTGGGGATATAAAACTGCCAAGGTTTTCACTTCTTAGTGGGAGGTGTACTCTGTCTTAAACTGTTAAGAAACAAAATCCCATTGAGTAAATTTTAAAGATCTTACTGGCTCTATTCAGTAATTCCTGAATCAGGCAGCATCCAATCTAGCAGAGAGAAAGGAGCTCTGAAGACCTGAATAAGGCAAGAGAATTTTATAGGCCAAAGTGAGCAGGAACAAAGGAGATATGCTGGGCGTTTGCTGATTGGTTAAAGCAGGGTTTGTTTCCTTATATGGAACAAAGGGAAGTCTTAGAGCCAGGTCAGGTAACTAAGCAAAAGCCGATTGGCTGACATAGGACTGCCTTTTCTGGGAGAGTTAAGCATAGAATCGTAATTAAATCTGGGCTTGCTGATGTGGGGCTTAGCATGAGTGACTCCATCTTGGGCCCAATCTGGTTACTTGAATAGCATCGAGACTCATAAAGTGAATAATTCCCTCAAATATAGAAAGGGAGCAAAATGGTGAGCAGTTCCCAAAATGATAAATGCCTTTTACCGGCCTGTTATGTGTCAAGCACTGTGTTTGATTCCAAGAATAAGACACAGCCACTGTCCTCAAGTAACTGATAGTGAAATGGGAGAGACAGGCAGGTCAGGGGACAGTTACACTGCAGTGCCCATTGTAGCAGCATTTAATATAGTGCAGAAAGTGCTATTGGATCCCTCTGCAGGGAGTGACTAAACCCCAGGAAATAGGAAAAGGCCACAGTGAGGAAATACCATTTGAAATGTGTCTTGAAGGATCAGTGGGAGTTGCGTCCTGGAGAAGAGAGGGAGGTAACCACCTTTCTTTTGTGTGGGGAGGAAAGTTTATACAAAGGTATGTAATCATGAAAAGTGAACAACTGAGAATTCTTCGTTATAATCAGCTTCCACTGATTCTGGCCAACTTAATTTGAAAAGGAATTCATGAGATGTATGGCTGATAGCTCAGAGTCAACAGAAAGGCTAGGAACTAGGGCTGGAAAACTGGCAGGAATCAAGGGATTGTTGCTAAAGGGCTGGATCTTAACCTAGGAGCAGCCTGTCAGGACCCCAGTCACTGGACGAGGACCCCACCACTGTCCTTGCACACAGAATGCTGCTGCCACTGCCACCAGCAGAATGGATTATCAATGGCCTTTGCATCTTTCAAAGTCCTGGGCCAGAACACTCAAATGACCAAACCAGAGGATACACCCATACTCTCAGTGCTCCCCAGTAAGAATACCCTTGGACTCCCACCCAAACTCACGCCTTGAGATTCTCCCCAAATAGGAAAGGGGTTCATAAACTGAGTAGCCAGAAAATAAATAAAACTGACAGGCATCCTTGGCAAAGGGTATGGCCTAATCTGAGAATATTCAGAAACTCTGCTTGTTAGTTCCTAGAATGTGTGGAGCAAAGTAATGCTAGAGGAGGTTGAAGAGAGATGAAACCAAATTTTTGAAGACTTGCATGACCACCTCATTAATTTGAACTTTCTCCTATAGGCAGTGAGAGTCAGCAGAGGTAGTAACAGCCAAATGACTGTGTGTGGGTTCTTCTTTCTCCAGAAAGATAACGTTGGTGGCAATGTGGACAGTGAACAAGAGTGGAGAGAGATTGGTATCTGGGTATCTGGAGAGTCAGTCAGGGCTTGTTGCTATATTACAAATGATAGACTTGGAGAGTTTGGGCTCTGACAGTGCTCGGGCTGGAACTGAAATACAGTCAATGGGATTTGATCAACTAGAGGTTGCACAGATTTTATCACCTTCACTTACCTGCTCAGTGACTGCAGTGTGGAGAGAAGTGGAGGGCCAGGAAGCAGCTGGGGATAAAGAAGCCTTATGTTCCCCCCTTGTCTATTCCAGTCCCAGGAATGAGATCCTTTGTGTTTCCCTCATCAAGGCAGGAGCCTGTATTCTGAGGCTCCTTAAACAATCTCAGCTGCTGGCAAGAACTGAGGGTGTGGTACTGCCCTGATACCCTGCTGAGAACTACGTACCTGCTCCACAGCTAGCTCCTTTTAGATGAGTGAACCTTTGGTTCTTACCAATTTCTGTCTGTCTCCAGCCTCCCATCATGGCGGAAGCTAAAAAGGTGAGGCAGATGGGTCTTATAAGCCCCCGGAAGCCAGGGGGTGGAGGAGGCTCTAGGACCTCAGGGTCTAGCTATTTCCCTTATCACTTATGCATTCATTTTCAATGTTAATGAAGTTCCCACTACTAGCAGAGCCCTGCACTAGATTCCATGGGGTGTCAGAAGCAATATAAGACACAAGCGTCACTCTAAATGGAGAAGACAAGGCATGAAGCCAAGTCAACAAGTGTCTATTAACTGTGTGTTGTAGTCCTGGCACACTAGAGAAGAATTACAAGGCTCCATATGTCATGCATGCTAGCAGTGCTTGGCTAAATGCTAAGGATGCAAAATATAAAGAAATGAAAAGTATTGGGCAAGATAAATTGGAGAAGACTCCTTGGAGAAACTGATTCTTACTCTGGGCCTCAAAAGAAATGCAGCATATAGGTTCCTCAGTAGAGAAAAAAGGAGGAGTATTCCAAGGTGGGGGACCCTCAGGAACAAAGGCACTGAGGAGAAGTGAACAGGCAGAGCACAAGGGACAGTTCAGAGGCCGGCATCGCTCTAACCAGGTGGCTGTGCAATGGAGTAGAGAGAGATGAGGATGGAGAGTAAAGTGGACCCAGGCTTGAAGAACTTCAAATATCTGGCTAGGGGATTTCTGATGCTCTGCCACTGAGAGTTGCTGTGTGGGTGAATCACATGTCAAATGATATTCAAAGGGGGTTAATCATGGGATCGGTCGGCATCATGGCCCAGGACAAGAAAAATTCAAGATCTAGCCCCTTGGGGAATGGTGTAGTAGTTTGAGTGTGGGTAACCAAGGGCCTGGTAAAGAGTATTGGGTATAGAATGAAGAGAAAAAAGTCAAACACATTGAAGCCTTGAAGAAAGAGTGCATATTCCTGATAGGATCAGGATTTGGAGGTAGAATCAAAAAAATCCCAAGGCCTTCAGGAGCCTTGGAGAATGGTAGTATCAATAATAGAGAAAAACAAACATTGACCTGGGCAGGGAGGGAAGACTGGGCGGGTCAGATTTTGAAATGTCCTACATGGAAATAATAAATAGCTCTTCTGTCTAACCTGGTCATATCACCTCTGAAGACTGTAAGTGGTTCTAGTCTAACTGTGGAGTCAGAGAGGAAGTTTTATGGAGAAAAAACTAACATCATTTTCAAGCTTACACATTCGAAGGTGAAACCCTAAAATATTTCGACTACATGCTTCAGACTGTATACTAACTCATCATTCATATTAATCTCTTGCATTTGTGACCCACTTTATATTTTTTAAAAGATTCCCCCATATTTTTTCCTGTGAGTTCATAATAACTGTAAAATAAACAGGGCAGGAACCACTGTTGGGACTGAGGTACAGAAAAGTGAAGTGACTGGTCCAAAATCACGTAGCTAAAAAGCATTGGACTGTTCATTTCTGGTGTTGTGTTTTTACCATTAACCCAGGTTGCCTTCCTCATATGGCATGGTGACACTAACCATTATCTTATGATACAGTGTTACTGAGTCTAGTATGGACTAGCTGCAATGCTAAGCCCTTTAAATACACTACCGCATTTCATTCTCCCACCATCTCTGCAAAGGTTTGATGATGGGCTAGCAGCACTGTGCTAGTTGTTTTAGATACATCATTCCATTTAATCTTTACAACAATCCTATGAGGAAGATCCTGTTATACTCATTTTACAGGTGAGGAAAACAAGGCTCATAGGAATTCAATCACATGTACAATGTCATGAAGCTAAAAAGAGGCAGAGCTGGGATTTGAACTAGGACATTCTGGTTTCCAAGCTCATAGTTTTCCATTATTTTACACCACTTCTAAATTAGCAGCTAAGAGATGATTTTTTAAAATAGTCTGCATTACATAGTGTTACATTGTCAAATGGAGCTGGATTCTGGAGGCTATGCTTAGTGTACTCCGTAACCAAAGTGCTCGTGATATTGGGGGTTTTTTTTTGTGATGGGGAGAATGATTTTAATCTTCCTCTTTCACTGCTGAAGCCTACAGATCAGTCCAGGATACTCCCTATTGTTCTTTTTCATTCACTCTTTCCTTCTCTTTCTACTGCCTTTCCCAAGCTAAAGCAAAAATGCTCACCTGCAATGATTCTATCCTGTAAATTAAGAAAAGAATTAGAAATGTCATAGATGACTTCTTTGGTCACGTGTACCTGGCATCCAAGGTTCACGTTTCAAGAGATCATCCTGAAAGGATATGAAGGTCTTCATAAGCTTGGAGGCTTTTCAAATACTATAGATCTTATGGCAATAATTACACCCCTCCAGAATCTCCATTTCAAAAATCACAGTCCATCACCGTCACATCCTGTCCTTTGAGTGAGCGCCCTCACAGTGCCCACACCCTTTACTCTGTTGTCTCTGACACAAAAGCATAACTAGCCTATAGAACTGACTATGAGGCTTCCTGCCGCAGTATGGTGGCCTCTCAGGTTCTGCTCCTTACTGGATAAATCGCCTGACCTCAGTGAGCTTCCACATGGGTATCATAATAGAACCTACATCATAGGTCCATTGTGTGGGTTAAAGAAATGTTTAGCACAATGCCAACCACTAGAAAACACTCAGATGATTCTTATCATAAGAAAACTTCAAAAAAATAGTCCCTGAGACATGGAACAACTGACTTTGGGGAATTATCTGGCCCAGTGCAGAGCCTGTTGTATGTAGGCTTCTAGGAGTCAGTACCAGCTAGATCTGCAGTGAACAGTCCCCACTTAAGTGCTACTATCCTGGGGGGCTGAGTTCACATGCATACCCCAGCCTCACACCCTTTTCTTGAAGCACAGCACGTTGGGCACTTCCAGAGGGAGCCCAGTGCTGGACCTGAGCACGAAGACCAAGGGTGCAGCAGCTCTGCAGCTCAGGAAGCTGGGGCTGCCTCAGAGTACACAGAGGCTGACCCCAAGCCTGCACATCCATCCTGCCATCTGCTGAAATGAATGGACTGAAGCCTAAGGGTGAATGGAGGCAGCAGGGAAGCATTTGATTTTTCAGTCAGGTTTAGAGAAACCCCAGAGCAGAAGTGGATATTATAAAAAGTAATTTTGAAATGTCTTCTTGTATCATGAATGAAATTAACAGGACCTCCATCCCTGCCTCAAAGGGGGGAGTTTGACAGGCAAACTGCCCCAGGAGGAGCTTGGTGCCTCTACATAAGGCCTGACTCAGCCCTGGGAAGCAATCCCAGTGCTTCCCTAGGACTCATGAGGAGACACTACAAGGCAGGGTGGAGTGGGGTGTGATAGCCATCCTCTAATGTTTGGAAGGCTGTCACATGAGAGACAGAGTAGACTATGTGGTTCCAACAGGCAAAACAAGGACCATTTGTTAAAACTACAGGACAGACGTTTTTCACTTAACCTAAAAAAGATCTTTGTAAATCTACTACAGTCAAACAATTGACAGGCAGTATTGTGATAGAAAGAACACCTGTATAATGCTTTCCAGTTCTAGTCTTCCATAAGTCAATATGGACCTGGCTGTCTTGAAGGGATAAGAAGGATTCTGCACACCAGAGGATCAGAAGTCAGATGCATGTTTCATGCTTTTTAATGTCCGAAGTGTTCTGCTGTGAGAACAGGGCACACCTCAGGAAGCCAGGATAGCCATGGATGGAAGACCTAGGAAACACAGCCTCTGCTGGAGCCCCATATGCAGTGTCCCCTGATGCGTAACTGCCTTGGCTCAGGCATACTCACTAGCCCTTCTGGTTGTCACCTGTGTGAGCTGCCTATTTCTGCTACATCTGGAACTTACCTGGTGCCTGCCTAGCTCTGCGTTCTACAGTTTCTAACCTGACTCTTCAAATAGCCCCTTCCTAGTTCCCTAAGCTCCCAACCTAATCATAATAGTGGCTGGATCCGGTCTAAAATGAGTGGGGACGGGGGCGCGAGAGGGGATAGCCCGTGATGTTCAGAGGTGGCTGGCACTCACAGCTGAGCCGTGTGGCTCTCTTCTTAGATATGAAAATCTCACAGAACTCCAGCTGCAGACAAGGTCACTCTGAGATCATGATAAACAAGGCCATGTCATAGTTTTGCCTAAGCACAGACAAAAACAAGGTCACCATGCCAACTACAAAATACCAAATACCTTTCTCTCAGCCAAAATGAGCAACTGTTACCTCTTTACCAATTACAACTTTATACTTATTCTAGTCTTCCTTCTCTGTAGATAAGACTTACTGAGATACCCAATTAAAGAATTGCCCCCACTGACAGCATCCAAGCTAGAGCAAATCTTTTACTGGCTTAGACCGTCCCCTGAGTAAGGCAACAAAAACCCAAATCTCATAGCAGGTTCTTTCTATACCCTCTTACTGAGATGCCCTAAGGCTCTCTGTGGTGTGTGTTGCCTCTCACTGCAATGAGTAATAAGCCCAACTTGTTCAACTGCAAGTGTTTTCCTGGTGTTCTTTGGCTGGAGTGTATTGACAGCCTACCCTTTGTCTAGAGAATGAGCACCAAACCTCTTAGCCACCGCTATATTTTGCTTTAAATTTAGAGGTAACTTCATCGGACTGCCTCACCACCCAGTGGATTTAAAACCATCATATTCACACTCATGGGTCTCCTCTAGGTGCTCATTTCCACAGCTAGCCTTTCTCTAGTTATGATGCCTCCAAGCTACCCTACATACATTTGATGTACCAGATCCCCTAAAGTCCCTCTGCCATCAAGACTTGCAGTAGTTGATGACACTCTCACAGAGTTATCTTTTAGCCATGATGAAGAGGATCAGAACCAATATTTCCAAATTCTTGACTACTATCTCATTATCTACCACGCTTATCACTTCACCCCCATTGACTGTCCAAGTACTGATTTGGGGATTTTTTTCTGTTTCCTACAGCTGGTCGGCATGGCTTCTTAGGGTCCTGGGGTAACATAAGGAAGACAAAAACATGTTAAGCTTCCAAATCTTAATCTTACTGATTCCTGTTGGTATGGAAACAAAGCATGAACGTCTCCCTCCTTGCTCAAAGGCGACTATTTAGACTCAGGTTTATATAAATCACCAAAGCCCTTCTCTGATTGCAAATATTCCTAATTCCTTCCCAGTTTCAATGCTTTTTCATTACCCTAACTGCCTATTTACCAAGTAGAGCAGCAGGGGAAATAGCAAATGAAAATGAAAGAGTCAGCCTAGCAATACAATCTTTGCCACCAATTTGGAGATGTCTGTCTTCACAAATCCTTCTCCTTGAGAACCCTCAGCATCTTATGACATTATTTTATGGATTTTTCAGCCTACCTCATCTTCTGGCATCAAGGTTATCTCTTCTGTCCTCCCCAGCGCCCAGCTCCAGCAGATCAGAGAAATGCTGAGTATTAACTAGACAATACTTAGCAAACTATTCTAAGGAAAAAGAGACAAAACCAGACAGTTTGCTTTGTTGAGCAGATAAGGAAATGCAGGTTGATGTACAGATGTGCTTAATGCTGGAGAACAAAAGAGAAGAAACATTTAGGTTTTTTTTAGAACTTAGATTCTTTCTGAGTTTCTGCCATTTTAGTTCCAGTCTTGTCAGCTTAATTGAGTCCAGTGTAGACTCCCCACTTCTATTTGAAACACATTCAACATAAGCTAATGCCCACTGTTTGTTATAGATCAGCAATTTGGCTCCAAATTCCTGCAAACTCATGAAGGCTCCTTTTGTCTAAAACAGAGGAAATTCAAGTGGCTTGTTCCTTGACTCCTTTCCTCTGAGTCTATAGTAAGTCTGTTTTCTTGATCTCTGTACTTTATGGGCTTCAGGTATAGAAGCTAGAGTCTTCCCCTTAAGAACTGACCACAAAGGCTCCCTTTCCCTCGGACCCCACCCTGGCCCTGCTAGGCCTTCCAGGTTGGAGGGCAGGACTCCCCCAAAGGGGTACAGTTGAACCTCTGCAACAGTTGACATGGAGTACTTATCATATGCCAGGCCCTATTCTTGAGAGCTTTATTTCCTGGATTAATTTAACTCTCTCATCCATTCTATGGGCTAAATGCTATTATAATCCACATTTTACACATTAGCAAGCTGAAACACAAAATTATGTAACCTGTGCAAAGCAAACTGACAAGTAGGAAAATCAGGACTTAAACCCTGGAATCTGACTTCAGAGGCCACGTTCAGCTGCCTCTCAAGAAAGGAAAAGGAAAGAAGGAAGTGATCCAAAAATGCTTTGCCTATTAGCACCACCGTCCATATGGGTATGTCTGAGTACATCATGGTGTCCATGTCTTGGAGTAAAACTTCTCTTCCCCAAGGTCAGCAGTGGTCTTCACACCTGGGAATGAGTGCCCCTAGGCATATGCAGAGGCTTTCCAGGGTAATGTGGGTGCAGTCAGTTTTAAGGGGACTGATTTCCATGTCCCCACCTTCCATGTGTTCTTTCCTAAAATGGATCTTCTTCAGAACTTACCAGCATGGACAGGCAGGCTCTCCCTCCCATCTCCCCTCCATAGTAGCCCTTCTTCCAGTTAACAGAAGAGCACACCTCTCAACCTTCCCAAATATTGATACGGTTCATTGTCCCAGGTTGTAAACATCTAGGGCCTCAATTCTGGAGCTGAGAAAGTGAATAACTCTAGTGATTGGATAACATATTCTTTAGAAAATCTATGTTTCAACAAAACTGAAACACTACCTAATAGAGATGATGGATCATTAAAAATAATTGTTGATGCTAGAGTACCACTTGACTTTAGCATATGATTCAGGAGTCTGAGAACTGAATGACATTGCTATAAAAAAAAAACTCTTCAGATGTGTTGTGAACAAGATTATTTAGTGCTTACATCTGTTAAAATGGAACTAGGAATATAATTGTACCTTCATTTGTAATATTCATCCATGGATATATAATACTGTTTACCCACAGATATATGACTAATTGGGGGGCTGGTGGTGACACCCACTAGAGATGTATTTCCAAATTTTTTTACTTTTATGTTTTTTTATTGAGGTATATTTGATTTACAATATCATGTTAGTTTCAGGTGTACAGCACAGTGATTCAGTTATACACACACACACACACACACACACACACACACACACTCTTTTTCAGATATTCTTTTTCAGATTCTTTCCCCATATAAGTTATTACAGCGTATTGAGTAGAGTTCCCTGTGCTGTACAGTAGGTCCTTGTTATCTATTTTATATATAGTACTGTGTATATGTTAATCCCAATCTCCTAATTTATGCCCCACTCCCTTCCCCATTTGGTAACCGTAAGTTTGTTTTCTATGTCTGTGAGTCTCTTTCTGTTTTGGAAATAAACTCATCGAATCTTTTTTTTTTTTTTTAAGTAAGCCGGACAGAGAAAGACAAATATCATATGATATCGCTTATATGTGGAATCTACTTTTATCTTTAATAGTCATCAAAGGTTATAATATAATTATATTGTTTTGATATATTACATACCAATGGTCATTTTGATAACATCTCAACCCAGAAGACTGTTTTTAAAACTTAGACCAAAGGTTCTCAAACTTTCTTGTTTCACGGCACCCTTAATGAGCCAGCAATATTTCCAGTGTCCCCAGACTAAAAGAATTACCTATCGGTTCCATTTATTAACTGCTTAGATCCCAACAACGTAATAAGTATTT
The DNA here is from genome assembly GCF_003031525.2 of Neophocaena asiaeorientalis asiaeorientalis. Classification (NCBI taxonomy): domain Eukaryota; kingdom Metazoa; phylum Chordata; class Mammalia; order Artiodactyla; family Phocoenidae; genus Neophocaena; species Neophocaena asiaeorientalis. Next base: position 8,816,382 of record NW_020175821.1, read on the forward strand.
ATATCCTAACAACATAGTAGCCATTGGCAACAATAAAACACGTAAAGTGGAAGAAAAGTTAATACTTTTTAATTTCATTCTTAAACAATCACAATTACTTAACGAGATGTGTGCACCTGTTGTACTCTGCACAGCTTCTCAAACCTGGGGATCAGATTGGGCGCCACACCCTCATTTCCTGTCCCACGCCATCTTTTGCGCTGACATGCTTTCGAATCACAGCAACTGCCGAAAAACCAGCTTTGCAAAAATATAACCTCATCAAAGGAATGTAGTTCAGTCTAACGGAGAAGCTATAAACTACTTCTAAACTGTTGACACCGTGTTTCCCTTGCAAATTTAAAGTACCCCACAGTTCCCCTGCAGATTCACTGAAGAGCCCCTGGCACACCTGGGTAAATAGTTGGGGAGTAGCAGACTTAGAGTCTCAGGTTCACAGGAAATAATTTTTTAAATCTCAGTTTATTTATTTTGTAGAGAAAATGGTTGTGTCATAAGTCTTACAAGCATAAACTATATTATGTTGCAATAATATTCCACAGAGGAAGTGGAATGGAAATACCCTTTTTTATGTATCTTTTAAAAAAGATGATGTTAGATATCAATTTGATATGGTGCTTAAATATCACTGATATCTTTAAAAACAATGATATAACTTGTATTGTTAAATATTTATTTTTAAATATCAGACTTAATAATATACCAGCCATTACAATCCTTTGCCACTGTTTAAACTTATGATGAAATAGTTACGTGTCAGCCTATGTGTAAAAGGGTCATATTTTTCAGAATTCTTTTAGGGCAGGGCTTCTCAACTTTAGCACCATTGGCTTTGTGGCTGTATAGGTCTTTGCTGTGAAGGGCTACCCTATATGGTAAGATGCTTATTAGCAGCAGCCCTGGCCTCTTTCCACTAATGCCAGTACTATTTTCCCCACATTGTGACAACCAGAAGTGTTTCTAGATATTGCCAAATGTGTTGGGGGGGGGCGGTTGGCAAAACACCCCCAGTTGAGAACCATTGTTTTCAGGGTATTTAAGCAAAAAGTTATAAAAACCACAAGCTAGACTTATATGAGACGCAATAAAGAATGATCGCTAGGAACTCAGGTTTTAGAACTTCTGGTCCTACTGTTACTCACCTTGGGCAAGATAGCTAATTTCTCTAAACCCATCTCTGCAACTGTAACTGAGAATAAACTTTATTACCACTCCAGAGAGTTGTTGTGAGCCTTAGATAAGAATATTCATGTGAGAGCCTTAGGAGAACCTGACACACAGTAATCTGTTAATAAGTCTTAGACATTATTAAATAGTTATTCCCAACACCTCTTCAGTATGTACTTCCCTGCAGAGGCTACTTGTCTACAGCATCATCTGCCTGAACTCTGGCTGATATTCATGCCTTTTATAATCTGTCCCCACACTAGCTGGCTAGCCTTATGCCCTTGTGAGGAAAGCGTTGCACATCAGACTCAACACGATGCAGTCTGATTTCTTGTCTGAGTCTCGTTCCCGGTTCTGTCACTAAAGACCTGTGTGAGCTTGTGCGTGTGTGTCTTTCTGTGTGTATATGTGTGTGTGAGTGTGTGTTGGGAGGTGTGTAGCAAGACTTGGTAATCTCAAATTGTCTCTTTAAACTTCAGAAAGAGGAGGGGGAAAGGAAAAGAAGAGAAAAAAAAAGAAAGAAGGAGAATGCTGTAGACTGTGGCAGGGAATTCTTTTCCTAAGGCAGGACTCTATTCTCTTAACAGGCCAGACTCCCTGCCTTTATTCGTGTTATCCCTGCTCCTCTCTGCTCTTCTGATTCCCTCAGAGCAGTTTACATTCCACCTTTTCTAACCCTGCCCTGCTCACCCACCTCACACAACTGTCTCTCACTTCTCTAAACTCCTGTAGCACTTGTGGTCTGTAAACTAATTAAGTGTAGCACTTAATTATATACCATCAATTCTCAATGGTCTCCCTTTATGTCTTGTGTCTTTCATATGACCCCACTGAGATGACTTCCTTAGGGCAGAGAGTGCCTCACGTCCTTTTTAATCTTTTCTTTTTTTAACATCTTTATTGGAGTATATTGCTTTACATTGTTGTGTTACTTTCTGCTGTATAACAAAGTGAACCACTATACATATACATATATCCCCATATCCCCTCCGTCTTACGTCTCCCTCCCACCCTCCCTATCCCACCCGTCTAGGTGGTCACAAAGCACCGAGCTTATCTCCGTGCTATGCGGCTGCTTCCCACTAGCTATATATTTTATATTTGGTAGTGTATACAGGTCCATGCCACTCTCACTTTGTCCCAGCTTACCCTTCCCCCTCCCCGTGTCCTCAAGTCCATTCTCTCCGTCTGCGTCTTTATTCCTGTCCTGCCCCTATGTTCTTCAGAAACTTTTCTTTTTTTAGATTCCACATGTATGTGTTCGCATACGGTATTTGTTTTTCTCTTTCTGACTTATTTCACTCTGTATGACAGACTCTAGGTCCATCCACCTCACTACAAATACCTCAATTTCATTTCTTTTTATGGCTGAGTAATATTCCATTGTATATATGTGCCACATAATTGCACTGAATCTGCAGGTTGCTTTGGGTGGTATAGTCATTTGCACAGTGTTGATTCTTCCAATCCAAGAAAATGGTGTATCTCTCCGTCTGTTTGTATCATCTTTAATTTCTTTCATCAGTGTCTTATAGTTTTCTGTATACAGGTCTTTTGTAACAGTTGCAGCATGCAGGCTCAGGAGTTGTGGCTCACAAGCTCTAGAGCACAGGCTCAGTAGTTGTGGTACATGGGCTTAGTTGTTTCGTGGCAAGTGGGATCTTCTCGGACCAGGGGTCGAACCCATGTCCGCTGCACTGGCAGGCAGATTCTTAACTGCTGCACCACCAAGGAAGCCCCGCTTGGAAGATTTTTAATCACAGTTTCAATTTCAGTGCTTGTGATTGTTCTGTTCATATTTTCTATTTCTTCCTGATTCAGTCTCAGAAGGTTTTGCTTTTCTGAGAATTTGTTCATTTCTTCCAGGTTGTCCATTTTGTTGGCATATAGTTGCTTGTAGTAATCTCTCATGATCCTTTGTATTTCTACCGTGTCAGTTGTTACTTCTCCTTTTTCATTTCTAATTCTATTGATTTGAGTCTTCGCCCTTTTTTTCTTGATGAGTCTGGCTAATGGTTTATCAATTTTGTTTATCTTCTCAAAGAACCAGCTTTTAATTTTATTGATCTTTGCTATCATTTCCTTCATTTCTTTTTCATTTATTTCTGATCTGATCTTTATGATTCCTTTCCTTCTGCTAACTTTGGGTTTTTTTTTTCTTCTTTCTCTAATTGCTGTAGGTGTAAGGTTAGCTTGTTTATTTGAGCTTTTTCTTGTTTCTTGAGGTAAGATTGTATTGCTATAAACTTCCCTCTTAGAACTGCATTTGGGGTATTCCATAGGTTTTGCGTCATTGTGTTTTAATTGTCATTTGGTTCTAGATATTTTTTGATTTCCTCTTTCAGTTCTTCAGTGATCCCTTGGTTATTTATCAGTTTGTTATTTATTGTTTAGCCTCCATGCGTTTGTATTTTTTAGTATTTTTCCTGTAACTGATATCTAGTCTCATAGCGTTGTGTTCAGAAAAGATACTTGATACGATTTCAATGTTCTTAAATGTACCAAGGCTTGATTTGTGACCCAAGGTGTGATCTATCCTGGAGAATGTTCCATGAGCACTTGAGAAGAAAGTGTATTCTGTTGTTTTTGGATGGAATGTCCTGTAAATATCAATTAAGTCCATCTTGTTTAATGTGTTATTTAAAGCTGGTGTTTCCAGCACTGAAATTGAGACTGTGATTAAAAATCTTCCAACAAACAAAAGCCCAGGACCAGATGGCTTCACAAGCAAATTCTATCAAACATTTAGAGAAGAGCTAACACCTATGCTTCTCAAACTCTTCCAAAATATAGCAGAGGGAGGAACACTCCCAAACTCATTCTACGAGGCCACCATTACCCTGATACCAAAACCAGAAAAAGACGTCACAAAGAAAGAAAACTACAAGCCAATATCACTGATGAACATAGATGCAAAAATCCTCAACAAAATACTAGCAAACAGAATCCAACAACACATTAAAAGGATCATAAACCATGATCAAGAGAGGTTTATCCAGGGAATGCAAGGATTCTTCAGTATACACAGGTCAATCAATGTGATATACCATATTAACAAACTGAAGGATAAAAACCAAATGATCATCTCAATAGATGCAGAAAAAGCTTTTGACAAAATTCAACACCCATTTATGAAAAAAAACCCTCCAGAAAGTAGGCATAGAGGGAACTTACCTCAAGATAATAAAGTCCATATATGACAAACCCACAGCCAACATCGTTCTCAGTGGTGAAAAACTGAAACCATTTCCTCTAAGATCAGGAACAACACAAGGTTGTCCACTCTCACCACTATTATTCAACATAATTTTGGTATTTTTATCCATAGAAATCAGAGAAGAAAAAGAAATAAAAGGAATCCAGATCGGAAAAGAAGTAAAGTCTTCACTCTTTGCAGATGACACGATACTATACATACAGAATCCTAAAGATGCTACCAGAAAACTACTAGAGCTAATCAATGAATTAGGACAGTTGGTTGGCAAGTAAATTTGTATAATTACTGTGGAAAACAGTATGGAGTTTCCTCAAAAAATTAAAAGAACTACCAAATGATCCACCAATTCTACTTCTGGGTATATATCTGAAGGAAACAAAATCACTATCTCAAAGAGATATCTGCACCCTCATGTTCACTGCAGAATTACTGACAATAGCCAAGATATGGAAACAACCTAAGTGTCTGTCAACAAATTAATGGATAAAGAATCATGGTGTGTATGTATATATATGTGTGTGTGTGTGTGTGTGTATATACACATATATACACACACACGAATGACATAAGAGTTATATATATATATATGTATATATGTGAATGGCACATATACAATGGAATATTACTGAGCCATGAGAAAGAAGAAAATCCTGCCATTTGCAAGAACATGGATGGACCTTGAGGGCATTATGCTAAGTGAAATAAGTCATACAGAGAAAGACAAATACTGTATTATCCCTATGATCTCACTTATATGTGGAATCTAAAAAAGAAAAAAAAAGAAAAAAGATGTGGCACATATATACAATGGAATATTAGCCATAAAAAGAAACAAAATTGAGTTATTTGTAGTGAGGTGGATGGACCTAGAGTCTGTCATATAGAGTGAAGTAAGTCAGAAAGAGAAAAACAAATACTGTATGCTAACACATATATATGGAATCTAAAAAAAAAAAAAAGTTTCTGAAGAACCTAGGTGCAGGACAGAAATTAAGACGCAGAGGTAGAGAATGGACTTGAGGACACGGGGAGGGGGAAGGGTAAGCTGGGACAAAGTGAGAGAGTGGCATGGACCTATATATACTACCAAATGTAAAATAGATAGCTAGTCAAAGCAGTGCGTAGCACAGGGATTACCTTGGTGCTTTGTGACCACCTAGAGGGGTGGGATAGGGAGGGTTGGTGGGAGACGCAAGAGGGAGGAGATACGGGACTTCAGAAAGGGTCATGTACCACAGTGTTCTTTGCAGCTGTATTTACAATAGTCAGGACATGGAAGCAACCTAAGTGTCCATCGACAGATGAACGGCTAAAGATGTGGCACATATATACAATGGAATATTTCTCAGCCATAAAAAGAAACAAAATTGGGGCATTCGTAGTGACGTGGATGGACCTAGAGACTGTCATACAGAGTGAAGTAAGTCAGAAAGAGAAAAACAAATACCATATATGGAACCTAGAAAAATGATACAGATGAACCGGTTTACAGGGCAGAAATAGAGACGCAGATGTAGAGAACAAACATATGGACACCAAGCAGGGTAAGTGGCGGAGGGGTGGTGGTGGTGGTGTGATGAATTGGGAGATTAGTATTGACATGTATACACTGATGTGTATAAAATTGATGACTAATAAGAACCTGCACTGTCTGTTAGCATTTGCCTTATGTATTGAAGTGCTCCTATGTTGGGTGCATAAATATTTACAATTGTTATATCTTCTTCTTGGATTGATCCCTTGATCCTTATGTAGTTTCCTTCTTTGTCTCTTGCAATAGTCTTTGTTTTAAAGTCTATTTTGTCTGATATGAGAATTACTACTCCAGCTTTCTTTTGTTTTCCATTTACTTGGAATATCTTTTTCCATCCCCTAACTTTCAGTCTGTATGTGTCCCTAGGTCTGAAGTGGGTCTCTTGTAGATAGCATATATACGGGTCTTGTTTTTGTATCCATTCAGCCAGCCTGTGTCTTTTGGTTGGAGCATTTAATCCATTTACATTTAAGGCAATTATCGACATGTATGTTCCTATTACCATTATCTTAATTGTTTTAGGTTTGTTATTGTAGGTCTTTTCCTTCTCTTGTGTTTCCTGCCTAGAGAAGTTCCTTTAGCATTTATTGTAAAGCTGGTTTGGTGGTGCTGAATTCACTTAGCTTTTGTTTCTCTGTACAGGTTTTAATTTCTCCATCCAATCTGAATGAGATCCCTCCTGGGTAGAGTATCTTGGTTGCAGGTTTTTCCCTTTCATCACTTTAAATATGTCCTGCCACTTCCTTCTGGCCTGGATAGTTTCTGCTGAAAGATCAGCTGTTAATCTTATGGGGATTCCCTTGTGTTATTTGTTGCTTTTCCCTTGCTGCTTTCAATATTTTTTCTTTGAATTTAAGTTTTGATAGTTTGATTGATGTGTCTTGGTATGTTTCTCCTTAGATTTATCCTGTATGGGACTCTCTGTGCTTCCTGGACTTGATTGACTATTTCTTTTCCCATATTAGGGAAGTTTTCAATTATAATCTCTTCAAATATTTTCTCAGTCCCTTTCTTTTTCTCTTCTTCTTCTGGGACCCCTATAATTCGAAGGTTGGTGTGTTGTCCCAGAGGTCTCTGAGACTGTCCTCAATTCTTTTCATTCTTTTTTCTTTATTCTGCTCTGTGGTAGTTATTTCTACTGTTTTATCTTCCAGGTCACTTCTGTTCTTCTGCCTCAGTTATTCTGCTACTTATTCCTTCTAGAGAATTTTTAATTTAATTTATTGTGTTGTTCATCATTGTTTGTTTGCTCTTTAGTTCTTCTAGGTCCTTGTTAAATGATTCTTGTATTTTCTCCATTCTATTTCCAAGAATTTGGATCATCTGTACTATCATTACTCTGAATTCTTTTTCAGGTAGGCTGCCTCTTTCCTCTTCATTTGTTTGGTCTGGTGGGTTTTTACCTTGCTCCTTCATCTGCTGCATATTTCTCTGTCTTCTCATTTTGCTTAACTTACTGTGTTTGGGGTCTCCTTTTCACAAGCTGCACATTCATAGTTCCTGTTGTTTTTGGTGTCTGCCCCCAGTGGCTAAGGTTGGTTCAGTGGGTTGTGTAGGCTTCCTGGTGGAGGGGACTGGTGCCTGTGTTCTGATGGATGAGGCTGGATCTTGTCTTTCTGGTGGGCAGGACCGCATCTGGTAGTGTGTTTGGGGGTGTCTGTGAACTTACTGTGATTTTAGGCAGCCTCTCTGCTAATGGGTGGGGTTGTGTTCCTGTCTTGCTAGTTGTTTGGCATATGGTGTCCAGCACTGTAGCTTGCTGGTCGTTGAGTGGAGCTGGGTCTTAGTGCTGAGATGGAGATGTCTGGAAGAGGTCTCACCTATTGATATTACGTGGGGCCGGGTGATCTCTGGTGGTCCAATGTCCTGAACTCAGCTCTCCCACCTCAGAGGCTCAGGCCTGACACACAAACCAATAAACAAGTCTGCCAATGAGAAGCGCTAAAAACTAAACAGATAGGGGGCTTCCCTGATGGCGCAGTGGTTGACAGTCCGCCTCCTGATGCAGAGAACATGGGTTCGTGCCCCGGTCCAGAAAGATCCCACATGCCGTGGAGCAGCTGGGCCCGTGAAC
>NW_020175821.1:8824393-8824613 GCF_003031525.2 Neophocaena asiaeorientalis asiaeorientalis
TCGCACACAGGCTTCTTGGTGGCGGCAGCAGCAGCCTTAGCGTCTCATGCTTGTCTCTGGGGTCCGCGCTTTTAGGCGCGGCTCACGCCCGTCTCTGGAGCTCCTTAAGCAGCGCTCTTAATCCCCTCTCCTCGCGCACCAGGGAACAAAGACAGAAGAAAAAGTCTCTTGTCTCTTCGGCAGGTCCAGACTTTTTCCCGGACTCCCTCCCGGCTAGCCG
>NW_020175821.1:8824764-8824989 GCF_003031525.2 Neophocaena asiaeorientalis asiaeorientalis
GCTGTGCTCTCCTCCGCGGCTCCGAAGCCTTCCGCCTCTGCCACCCGCAGTCTCTGCCCGCGAAGGGGCTCACTAGTGTGTGGAAGCCTTTCCTCCTTCACAGCTCCCTCCCACTGGTGCAGGTCCCGTCCCTATTCTTTGTCTCTGTTTTTCCTTTTTTCATTTGCCCTACCCTGCAGGTACGTGGGGAGTTTCTTGCCTTTTGGGAGGTCTGAGGTCTTCTGC
>NW_020175821.1:8825676-8938431 GCF_003031525.2 Neophocaena asiaeorientalis asiaeorientalis
GGGCTGCACAGGCTCCCTGGAGGGGGGGTGTGGATAGTGACCTGTGCTCGCACACAGGCTTCTTGGTGGCGGCAGCAGCAGCCTTAGCGTCTCATGCTTGTCTCTGGGGTCCGCGCTTTTAGGCGCGGCTCACGCCCGTCTCTGGAGCTCCTTAAGCAGCGCTCTTAATCCCCTCTCCTCGCGCACCAGGGAACAAAGACAGAAGAAAAAGTCTCTTGTCTCTTCGGCAGGTCCAGACTTTTTCCCGGACTCCCTCCCGGCTAGCCGTGGCGCACTAACCCCTTGAGGCTGTGTTCACACCGCCAACCCCAGTCCTCTCCCTGCGCTCCGAACAAAGCCCGAGCCTCAGCTCCCAGTCCCGCCCGCCCCAGCAGGTGAGCAGACAAGCTTCTCGGGCTGGTGAGTGCTGGCCGGCACCAATCCTCTGTGCAGGAGTCTCTCCGCTTTTCCCTCCGCACCCCTGTTGCTGTGCTCTCCTCCGCGGCTCCGAAGCCTTCCGCCTCTGCCACCCGCAGTCTCTGCCCGCGAAGGGGCTCACTAGTGTGTGGAAGCCTTTCCTCCTTCACAGCTCCCTCCCACTGGTGCAGGTCCCGTCCCTATTCTTTGTCTCTGTTTTTCCTTTTTTCATTTGCCCTACCCTGCAGGTACGTGGGGAGTTTCTTGCCTTTTGGGAGGTCTGAGGTCTTCTGCCAGCGTTCAGTAGGTGCTCTGTAGGAGTTGTTCCACATGTATATCTATTTCTGATGTATTTGTGGGGAGGAAGGTCATCTCCACGTTTTACTCCTCCGCTATCTTGAAGGTCCTCCCCTCACATCCTTTTTAATATGTGTGTGTGATGCTTAAATCATATCACCCCGCAGTGAATCAGTACGGGTTAATCAGTTAATTGTCTGTGTCATTATATTTTGGTGTGTGCTACACATGACGTGTGTGTCCTAGAAAAGTTTATTCAGAAATTATCATGGGGTTTGAAAATAAATAGCCACTCAAAATTGTACAAGTACAATCAGACAGGGCTATGTTGTGGAAATTCCCCAGTTGTTTCACATTTATTATGTCCTTCCATGACTGAATAGTGATGGGAAGGACAGAGAACATTAGACACCCAAGCTACTCTTGTTCATGTACTTTTATAGTCTCTAAGAGTGCTCTTATAAGTAATTCCCTCAACTGTGGTTCATTAACGACCGTTAACAATCCCCTTCTGGCCCTAATTAATTACCTTGCTTTGGAGTTAAAGAGGGAGAATTGTTGTCAAGGGCATTATTTGCTCAATTACCCAAAAGCCATAGATAATGTGTGGTAATGAATTGGAAGATGGAACACCGAGCCCTTCTCCAAACCCACAACTGTAAAACCTTGTTCTGCCCTTTAAGGTGTGTAACATCAGCCCTTGTATTCAGGGTGACGCTAAATGGAATTAGAGGATGTAATATCTTCATTTTCTTTCCAGCAGAAACGCTAAAATTCCACATTAATGTGGAAAGGCTCAGCTTTTTAGATGATTCATGGACCAATTACCAAGGCTTCTTGTTTTTCTTTCGTTGTCTACTCCTCCTCGCGGTCTGCTTTTTGGCCCTTTCACGGCTATTTCATAGCTGACTTCATCCCTAGGCTAATTATATCTTGTATGGTATAATTAGACCTCTGCTTGCAGGGTCTTCTATTATAAAACTACATTTTACTTTTGTTTGCTTTTTAAAAAGCATGTTCTATTAGGCTTGGGTTTTAAACTATAAAAGGAATGCTTTCTTCTTTTTTAAAGAAAGAAGTAATCTTCATCAGACAAGAGTTATATCTGATCCTATTTGAGATAGTTGCTAAGGAGATACTTGGTGTCATGTTGAAAATAACGAAGCTTCAGGGGTAAAGAGCTAAGGTGAAGAGAAGTAAATCAGAAGCCAAGCACCTCTTCTCTAACAGGAAAGTGATATCATGGCATTTTCCTTCTCTAAGAAGAAAATGATATGCTTTTTTCATGTGCTTGAGATCTTTCTCTTTTTACTTGAACCAAGGGAATTTGAAAGCAAATTTTGCTGATTAAATCATGAGCTGTCAGTACTTTGTGGCTTCCTTCTACCCACCTATAACAGATTTTGAACTGACATCGGCTTAGGGCCCTAAAACTATTACAGTTCTAGGGTAGTCGGGGTGGGGGGTTGAGGTAGAATTAAGCAGTGGTTGCAAACCACTTTGGAATTCATAACACTTGAAATGCTCTAATAGTTTTAAAATATAATTATAAGGAAATTATTGTTTAAAATGTATGATATGTGTAACAATAAGGGTATGTCAACTTGCACTGCTAGCACTGAGGAAAGGGTGTCTAGCTTTGCGATGGTGGTGGGGCTGTGTGAGGTGTGTGTACGTGGGTGTGTGTTTGAGTGTGTGATTGGTGCATGAGTGTGTGGTATGTGTAAGTGTTCATGTGCCTGGTAGGTGTGACATGCGTGTGTGCATGTGTGTGTGAAGGCTTCACTCAGAAGGTAACTCCTGAGCTGAGTCTTGAGGGATAAGTGTTCCAGGTGGATAAGAAGGGTGAGGACGTTTAAATCAGAATAAACAGCACTTCAGCAGTAGAGAGGCCCTGAGGAAAAAGCAGCTAGATCCTGCTGAAGTAGAGACTGCAGGCTGGGAGATGAGGCTGGATGAGTGGCTGCAGACCAGCTCACAGATGCCTTGTCTACCCATACCTGGGCAAAACATGACACATGAGAAGGCAGCTAGTCTGATCATTGATCAGATAACTATTAAACTGGCAGCATGGAGCTTACCCTTCTGTACTGAGGCTTGGCCTGTCTGTTCCCTGGCCATCTCCTTGGGTTCCCTGGTCCTCTGGAGCTAATCTAAGCCAGTTTGTTTAGACTCACTGGATTCAAACTTTGGTCCATTCCCGCAGTGTGCCTGTTACCGCCTATTTGGCAGACACTTTAGGCTTTGTTTTCAGCTTGCCAACTCTGAATCTGCTTCTTTTCAGCTAAAAGTCACATCCAGATCCCTCCTTAAAATGGAGATTTTCAGATGATTCCTTTTGTGCATACCTCATGTCTGTACCTTTCATATCCACTTCTCCAACCAAGCTTTTATTTTGGACATTCTTTTCAGCCCATGACACAAACTACAAATGCCTTTGCTTACCTATTTGAATAAAAGATTTTTTTTGTTTTGCTTTGTTGTGTCTTAAAACACAATTGACTGAAAAACTATGTGCCATCCTTTCCCCACTGTGGTACAGTAAGAAATATATTTGGTCTTTGTCCCCAGTCCCTGGCACAAAGGTGCCAAAACCCTCGGGATTTCCTGAGTGATAGGAGCCCCTTTTGAGCCCACCTGATTTTATGCCAATGAGGTGACTTAGAGACCCATAGGGAGCCTCAGGAAGGGACTGGTCACCAGAAAGCCTAGGCGATTAGAGGACTGGAATTTTTAGCCTCACCCGCCGACCTCTGGGAATTAGAAGCGGATGGCTGCAGATAAAGCCCTATAAAAACTCTTGAACCACAACAGTTGATGGGCCTCCACATTGGTGAATGTATCCACGTGCTGGTAGGGTGATATACCGCAATTTCATGGGGACAGAAACTCCTGTGCTCAGGGTCCTTCTGAGCTTTACCCTATGTACCTCTTCATCTGGCTGTTCATCTTTATCTTCTATCATATCCTTTATAATAAACTGATAAAAGTAAGTAAATGTTTGACTTCTGTAAGCTGCTCTAGTAAAATGCTTGAATCTGAGGAGGGAATCACAGGAACCACCAGTTTATAGCCGGTAGGTCAGAAGCACAGGTAACAGCTTGCCCTTGTGAATGCCATCTGAAGTGGGACACTCTTGTAGGACTGAGACCTCAGCCTGTGGGATCTGACAATCTCCAGGTATGTAGTGTCAGAGTTGAGTTAAATTTTCAGGACACCCAGTCAGTGTCCACTGAGAATTGGAGAATTGCTTGGTGATGTTAGAAAACATACATCAAACCCACTAATCAGTCACATTTGGCCATTTAGGCCAAAAGGTCCCATTATCAGCCATTCCCCCATCCTTCATCAGTCATGGTTTGGTATAGTCCTTCTTGAAGACAGGAAAACACATTTGGAATCTATCAAAGTTCTTCCAGTTCTCATGACTTCATGGTTTTATCCCTAGATTTAATTATTTGTAGCCCATAAATGCCAACAATGAAAGCTAAACAATACTTTTTGAATGATTTCTTTTCAAATTTCTGATCCCCATAGAGTCACTTTTCTGTGTCAGAGGAGACCATGTTTACAATCTCTCTCACAGAAAGAATGAAATGTCACCAGGAGCTCCCCTGCTGCCACCCCCTGAGGATAATAAATGCTGTTACACTGACTAGTATCAAGGCATCATCAGCTTGGAATGCTTGCATGGGGCTCCCTCATTCTGGGTTATAATGAAAACAGACAGACTTTCTGATTTCAGTAGGCACCTGACATCCAAGAAACTTGACTGTAGTATTTTGAGATGATTTTACTCCCCCAGTTCACATTTTATCCTATTGCAGCACCTGGCTCAGTTTTGGTGGTGTCACCACTGTCACTGGAGGCCTGTCACAACACCTTGGCACCTCATCCATATTTCTCGGTAAATCCACGTATTTGCAGTTTGCAAAATGATCAGATTGTGTCTTAGCTGTTTGGACTGCTATAACAGAAATACTATAGACTTGGGGGACCTAAACAACCAACATTTATTTCTCACAGTCTGGAGGCTGAGAAGTCCAAGACCAAGGTGCCAGCAGATTTGGGGACTGGTGCGTCCTCTTCCTGGTTTGTAAATGAATGCCTTACTGCTGTGTCCTCACGTGTTGGAGAGCTAGATTGAGAAGAGACAGTATTATGGACTGAATTGTGTCCCCCCAACCCTTACCCCACTGCCCCCGTACCTCAGAATGACTGTGTTTGGAGATAGGGTCTTTAAAGAGTGATTAAGTTGAGGACTTTAGGGTCAGCCCTAATCCAATCTGATTGATGTACTTATGAGAAGAGGAGATTAGGACACACAGAGAGACACTAGGGATGCACATGGAATGACCCTGTGAGGACACAGAGAGAAGGTAGCCGTCTGCAAAAAACAGGCCTCAGAAGAAACATCCTGCCAGCATCTTGATTTTGGACTTCTAGCTTCCAGAAATATGAGGAAATTAATTTCTGTTTTAAGCCACCCAGTCTGTGGTATTTTGTTACGGCAGCCTGTATGGTCAGGCCATTCAAGATGGCTGTTCTCCTGCTCTCTGTGCATCCCCTGCTCGACTAGTCCCTTCACTCACATGACTATCCAATCCACTTAACTATGCAGCTTAATCAGTAACTGCCTATGTGCTTGCTCCCTGCCCCAGCCACTGGTTTCCCTGGTAACCGATGAGCCTACCTGACATTAATTCCCCCTGAGTAGTAAAGATTGCTGACTGTCCTGCCTGCTGTCTGCTGTTCACAGTGGGGTGTTGCTCCAGGACCTTTTGCTTCAGACTTGTAAGATTCCCTATTCAACAAACCATTGATGTCTCCTATTGCCGTCTCTGTGCTCTTTCTTTGGTCTTGCAGCTGGGCAATTGGAAGGCTTGAAGGCCTGTGGGGTGCACCCCAATACAGCCCTAGCAAATTAATACATATATTAATAATTAATTATTAATAAGCACTTAAATAAAATAAGAGACTTCTTTTTGAGGCTACAGGGTGAAGCAGAAATAAAATGACCCAATGATCCTACAGTTTCACCCTTGTTTTAGGGTGTTTGGAGGAAGACAGTATCACCCATAAGCCCTCTTAGAGACTGAATTGGGCTGATTCTGGATCTGGATTACTGCCACTACCCAGGCGCCTAGTGGTAAACTACTGACCATATGTTTTCACCTATTGTAGATCAGTTACTGTCTTTTCATTCTTTTTAGTGCCCACTTTAACTTTGAAATGTGTTCTGACTTATACGAGAAGTGATATAGTCATCTTTATAGGTAAGTTGGGGTAACGTGCATCTCTACAAGAAACCTCTTCGAGCTGGGATCAGAAAATCAAGGAACAGTTTCCCTGGGTGATTTGCTGAAGGAGAAAAGGAGCCAGGCGTCCGCGGCAGTGTGGCAAGCACATACCACACAACAAATGAGCACGCTAACAAATAAAAAGCAAGGTTTAGTACATTGTTATAGGTCTCTGTACCACATGCAAACACACAGACAACATCAGCCTAGAAAACATCCACCATCCCTGGGTCCAAGTGCCTGGGGTTGTATCACACCTGATCTCTCTTCCTCCTTGTTCTTTCAAAGGGTTTCTAAAGGATTTTAGCTTTGGTGATTTCTCCCATTAAACCTGCTTTTTAAAGGAATTGAATTTTACTTGCTCTGTCTGCATAAATATATGTGAGCCTGTAGAGGAGATCCCACAGTGTAGTGGACCGGCATCCCCTTCCACTTCCTGCCTCTGCACAGAGAGAGGAAGGATACTTCCCCTTCTCCCAAGTAAATTTACTTACAGGCAGAATTGGATGCAAATGAAATTTTAAAAGAGTAGCTGCAAAGAAAGTAGCTCATAAATGTTCTCAGTGCACACACACACACAATTGCAATTATGTGATGTGATGGATGTGTTAATTAACCTTAGTGTGGTAATCATTTCATAACATATACTTGTATCAAATCATCCCCTTGTACATCTTAAATTTACACAATGTTATATGTCAATTATATCTCAATAAAGCTGGAAAAATAAAAGAGTAGCTATAACGAGGAAGATAGCAAGCAACAGTAGCTTAAGGAAAAATAAAACCTTTATATGAAATAATAGGAATCTAGGGAAGTGGCCTCCTAGATGCTATTTTTATTTTCAGCATTTCAGGTTAACACAGATTGAGTTAATGATGTTTTCCTATAGCTCCCAGGCAACTCAAATGGCAGGGCTCAGACTAGCAGAGATGCACTTCGTGCAGATTTGGAAGGGGTGAGAAGCCAGGCCTGGGGGTTGTGCTGAGTCTCCAGTCAGTAGATATAGAGGAAAGTAGTAGTATATCAGGGATTTTCTACTGCACCCTAGACACATGGCAATTTTCACAGATCTTCTCCTTGTCAGTTTAACCAGTTTGAATCAGCTACCCAATTTCAGTGGCTAACAGGCTTTTTTATTAAAGTAACCCCAGAGGTTCAATGATGGAAAATGAGGCATATTAGAGTAGAGGACCATTTAAGAATCCTAAATTCCATTTCACCCCTGGTGTTTATGTTTTCCATGGGATAGATTAAAATGTGTATGTTCACAAAAAGGAAATTTCTGAAACCCTAATGGGAAAGTTTGAGATGTTTCCTGCTGCTAATGGATTGTTAAAGATTAAAGAATCAGCTCAAACTGAGGTCCACCTTTTGGATGACTGGTGATTGCTACTTAGAGACTTTATGTCAACCTGTTTAAGTCAATGAAGATTGGTAGAGACATTTTGAAGTTCCAGCTCTACTTTCTTCTTTGGAAACATTTTCGCAACATCTGCCTTTTATGGAATTCTTTAATTAGTTTCTCAACATTACTTAATTATTCAAAAACCCGACTCACGAATGCTTCATGAGCTACAGCCAGCAAGTGGTGTGGTGTGTGTGTGCACGCACGTGCATGCATGCTCACATGCACGTGTGTATATTTTCATGTGCTCTCTTTGGACAACTCTCTAAGTTTTCTAGATAATTGTCTGCATTGGGATCATATTCTTTGAATCATAAGCTCTAAGAGGACTACTTCTAGGTCTGTGAGTATTGAATTATATTATTATATGGTGCTTAAAACATAAGCATAATAGAGATAGTGTAAGACAGAGAACCTTTCCTGAAAAGGGAATTGGAATTTTGGGGTTATTCATATCATATTATAATTCATATTAGCAATGTACATTGTCATATTTTATTATTATATTAAAATATTATGTTTTTTTAGTATTGCCTTTTTTGCCAAAAAAATAATGCATTCAGGATAGATGAGATAAAGACAGTTAGCCTGATGCGACCTATAAAAACAAAAGTCATGAATGTTTGGTCTTCCTTTCAAACACTTGGCCTCCAGGCAGCATCTGTTTCATGTCAGATGCACTGTCTATTGTGTTTTTATTGACTTGTTTTATTGTGGCAAAAACCACAAAACATAAAATTTACCATGTTAACCATTTTTAAGTGTACAGTTTAGTTGGGTTAAGTATATTCCCATTGTTGTGCAAAGGATCTGAAGAACTTTTTCATCTTGTAGAATTGAAATTCTATACCCATTAAACAACAATCCCCCTTTCCCCTTTTCCTCAGCCCCTGGTAACTACCATTCTACTTTCTATTTCTAAGAATTTGACTACTTTAGATATATAAGTGGAATAATACAATTTGTCTTTTTTGTGGCCGGCTTATTTCATTTAGCATAATGTTCTCAAATGTCACAGCATCTGACAGGATTTCTTTCCTTTTCTTTTTTTTTTTTTTTTGCGGTACGTGGGCCTCTCACTGCTGTGGCCCCTCCCGTTGTGGAGCACAGGCTCCGGACGCGCAGGCTTAGCGGCCATGGCTCACGGGCCCAGCCGCTCCGTGGCATATGGGATCTTCCTGGACCGGGGCACGAACCCGTGTCCCCTGCATCAGCAGGCGGACTCTCAACCACTGCGCCACCAGGGAAGCCCTCCTTCCTTTTTTAAGGCTGAATAATATTCCATTGAATGTATATATCACATTTTGTTTATCCATTCATTCATCATGGACATTTGAATGCTTCTACTCTTGGCTGTTATAAGTAGCGCTTCTATGAACATAGGCATGCAGATATCTCTTTGAGATCCTGATATCAATTCTTTTGGATACATACCTAGAAGTGAGAATGCTGGATCATACTGTAGTTGTATTTTTAATTTTTTGAGGAACCACCATACTGTTTTCCGTAGTGATTGAACCTTTTTACAGTACTACCCAACAGTGCACAAGGGTTCCAGTTTCTCCACATCCTCGTCAACACTCGTTTTTTCCTGTTTTTCCGATAGTAGCCATCCTAATGGGTATGAGTCTTACTGACTTTTGACTAACAGGTTCCATAACTTCTATTAGGGCCTATTTTAGTGTCCTGTAATCTTCACTATTGAAATACCTTGGTTTACAATTGTTCACTCAGCCTTTATTTAGTGCCTACTTTGTGCTGGGGATAGGGGATACAAAGACTTTTTAAAAAGACATCTTGCATGCCATCAGAGAGCTGACAGTCTCATCAGGGACAGACCTGTAGATAATCATGTATTTACATGTGATATAACATGTTATATTTATATCACATAAGCAATGTGGTAGGTGTCAAAATACACTCAGGTACAATGTTTCAAGACAGTACTAAGGAGTGAGTACTTAACTACTTGGAAGAGAACCCCAAGGAAATGATGGTTGAGCTGATTCTTGAAGCATTAGACAGAGAACGAGAAAGGAAAGGCTTAGGGAGTTTCCATTTGCAGAGGTACAAAGCAATGAAAGAATATTCAAGTTTAGGAAACCCAGTTGTTTCTCTGGATATGGTAAGAGCATAGGATATGTTGTGGAATGTGACAAAGGCACAAAGGAGTGTGACAAAGGAAACGGCAGAGTTGATGCTAAAATGTAGGCAAGAGCCAGATGTGAAGAGTCTTGTGTGTCATGCTCTAGAAGAGGATGTCACTTCCACGAGCAGGGAAGTGACATGGATGCAAAATGTAATGGAGTTGGAGGACCAGTGGGGAGGATAAGACTGAAGATAAGGAAGACAATTTAGAAACTTCAATTGTCCTATACAGGTTAAATTAAGTAGAGATGTTAATGTTGGACCAGATTCAAAAGATACTTATTGGCTGAATATATGGGCTCTGATGAGTCTCTTGATGTGGTACATAATGGAAGGTGAGGAATCTAGGATGGCTCATATTTCTGATTTGGGTGGATGGTGATGGCATTAACTGAGATGAGAATATAGGAAGAAGGCCAAGCAGGCTGTTTGGTGTTTGTTGGGGTGGGACTCTAGGAGGATGACAAGGAGATAGAGAGGTAAGAAACACCTGTAGGATACAGATAGAGAGATGTTTAAAGGGGTCATTGGAAAAATGAGCCTGGAGTCCCAGAATGAGGTCTGAGCCAGAATAGCATACATTTGGAAGTCACCACTGATAAATTAGTAAAGCCATGGGAAGGGATGCCATTATTCAGGCAGACCACGCAGAACAGGAGAAGGTTGAGTACAAAACTCCGGGGAGCCCAGTCTTCACAGGGTGAGAGACATGGGAGGACTTTAGAAGAGCCAGAAGAAAAGGGTACTCTGGTTGGCCAGAGAAGTGACATAATGACTGAAAATTGTCCAGTGAATTTGGCAACCAGGTTATTGTCACCTTGGCAAGAGCACTTTCAGTGGATTAATAGCCATAGAACTCAGATTACAGTGACCTGAGGGAGGTGAGGACTGAAAACCATAAATGTAGAATACTCTTTCAAGGTTTTTGTAAAAAGAAGAGGAGAGGGTAGGAGGCATAGCTGGAGAACTGAAAGAAAGTTTTTATTTTTCACTTTTTTTGTTGTTTTTCTGAGATGAATATGTTTTTAGGCTGGGAGAAAGGAACCAGTGGAGAAAGAAAAATTGGCAATGGAAGAGAAGGGGGAAAACTGATGGAACAAGATGCTAAAGTTAAAAGTTGGATGGGCTCAAAAGTGCAAGTGAAGACATTAGCATTGGACAAAAGAAGGGTCCCTTCTTTACAAGAAAATGAAAAAAGATGTTCTGGGGTACACACCCCTATATGTAAGTGAGATCATTCCTTATTCTTTACAGCAAGTCTCTTAATTCTCAGCAAAGATGGAAAAAGGATCAATACCTCTCTCCATTATAATTTCTACTCCTCTCTTAGTCATTTGAACTATAGTTAAATCTTTTGTAAAAATCACCTTTGTTTTGAGTGATCCAAAAACAACAGAAGGACTCTCCTAGGCATTACTCTTTAGGAATTCCCAGCAAAGAGGGATCCCAAGTTCATTGATGTCAAGGTTGCTAAGCAACCATGTCACTATCTAATATTATCTACCACAATGGCCTGACACAGAAAATAACCTGACTTTAAGTGTGAACATAACTCCCTACTTCATTTTGCTGTCTCCCCCTCCCCCATAAATTTGGTGGTCTTTATTGAAAGGGAATATTTGCCATAAAACACAAAGGGTATTTGTTTCCTTAACTGGAATTTCAGCATTCACTTAGCCCACGATGCAAAAATAGTGCGTATGTCCATTCCAGAACAGAAATCAGGGAAATCCTTAAGAGTTGTTAGTGACCTCATTTAGAAACACTCCCATCCATTGTACAGTTGCATCATGTTTGCTGCTAGGGAAAAATAAAAAAGATCTGCCATAAAGAATTATAGATAGGATTTAAGTATGAACATTTTTTATGAGCTTCAAAGTACTATTTTCTTGAGCATAGAGCACAAGAAGGTGGTAGAGGAATACAATATTTCTTATTTATGCTTATATTTATTATTAAAATTCTTGATAATAATGTATTTTGTGTAATACTGAGATAACATTTAATGCTTACCCACTGTCATTTTTTGAGGAGAATTGTATTTCTAAGATGAATTATGATGACTGGGAGAATGGAAAGGGAGCTAATATTGATTAGGTCCCACTCGTAGGCTGGGAACCTTGGGCACATAATCTCATTTATCTCCCAAACCTGTGAAATAGTTATTATCCTTATCTACTTGAGGAACCGCCATCTACTGGAGTTGCTCTCAGGTTTATGTGTTAGATCCAGGACAGTCTCCTCTCTTTTTTCCAGGTAGGGCGTCTCTTAAACTCCAGAAGACTAAGTGATCTCTACTACTTGAACCCTCTCGTACTCATCATTTTTTATAACTCACCTGATATATAACTGCTTTCTTACTTACCAAGCACTTTCCTCCCTGGACTGAGTGTTTTATTCCCCCTTTAATGCTCTTTATTCTTATCTTACCTTTGAAGCCTGCTATCATTCCATTTTCTTATCAGGACCTCCCCAACAGTCCCAGAACTCTTTGATTGTCTGGTGTGCTGACTTAGGCCCTCACTAAGGCCACTAACAAATCAAGCCTATCTTATCAACTGACAACACATGCTGGAACTATGATGGATCATTAGATATCAAGTCTTCTATCAAGACCTCTATCAATACTTGATATTCTGGGACTGGAAAATATCAATATGAATAGAAGAACTTCAAAGCTGCTAAACAGGTAAATAACAATGTGTACCGTATACTCATTAAAGGAAAGAGGATGGTATTACTTCTAGATCCTGTATAAAAAAATAACCAATGAAGATGAAACTGATGAGTGGACACTTCTTGAGATGAAATCTAAAGCTATCACTTTCCTTCTCTCACCTACCAGATTGGAACTCTCTGGTAAGAGCACAAAACTCTGGTTACCACTGTTAAATTAATTGAACAAGGAGACCATGAGGCCAAGGTGGCTTTACTGCTGTTGTGGCCCACATAAGTAAACTGCGGTCTTAGCCTATAAATGCCTCCAGGTTACAAAATCAAAGCCTAAGGACAGCTAATCACAGACAGCCAACTAGGCTTCAACTATACCTGATCAATAATTTCCTTGCTTTGCTCCACCCTTTCTCTATAAAAGTCTTTCCCTGAGCTCCTGTTAGTGGAGCACTCCTAACCACTTCTGGTTTGGCACTGTCTGATTCAAATATATTTTTGCTCAGATAAACTCTTAAGTTTTTTTTTTAATACGCCTCAGTTTATCTGTTAACACCACTCTACGAAAACTATGGACTGAATGAATGTGAGGGGAAAACTTGGTGAATAATACCTTGGTTTGCTTTTGCAATTCTAACCTATTGGTGATTGGTCTTCTCTTTCCTTCAAGGGATATCTCACTGCAAAATATACTCTGGTCTGCCTCCTCAACTAGATGTTCCCTCTCAAGGTAATGGCCTCTTCAATATTGCTGTGTCTCTAATGCCTAGCACGGGAATCGCTCAATGTATATGTCGGGTTGCTGACAATGATCCCTGAGATCTCTTCCCTCTAGGAAAGGGTTCAAACCTTCTAATCTATAGTCACCTTCCTTCAAGATCCAGAGAAAGAGATTTTGGAACATTAACTACCATCCATCTAGAGGTAAATAACTGGCTTCTTAAAGGTGTGTCTGCGTATGTGCTTCTGATACATTTTGAACAGGCATCAGATTGTGTTCCCACATCCCCTCTTCATCTGAATAAAGACTGTATATGTCTGAGATACAGTCTGTGAGAGTCAGATTTCCACCCACAATAACACAGAGCTGCCTTGAAAAGTGCATTTCACTGGAATTTCATTCTAAATGAGTATTCAAAACTAGGCATGCAAAATTAAGAAAAGAAATTGATTTTAATACAGTAAAATTGATTTCACCATAGTTCTAAGAAACTTGGAAAATAAAACTTCACACTTGGCAAACTTGGCCATAAAAATGCACTAAGGTAGCTCATTCTTCTCATCAACCATAACTTTTGATCAAAAGTCAATGCCTTTGTGGCCTACAGATCTGTTTGTCTGTTTGTCAAAGACTGGGCTGTTCATAAAATTTAATGTGTTCATGTGGGTCCACTGGCTAATAAAAGCATGGATTTGAGGACTTTTCTGCCCTGTTTATGCACAAAAATTAGCCTAAAACTGAAAGGTGTTTTGTGTTCCTTTACTCCCCTCTGCTGGTAAGTTCTAATATAGTGCTTAATTTTTAAAAAGTTGATAGAAACATTGTGTTTTTAAAACTGTAAGAGAAAATCATGTTGAAAATCATGAAAAGATTTTCTACAATGCAATTCTTTCAGTTTGAATTTCATGCTGGAGATTTCTCTCTGGATGATGCTCCACAGTCGAGTAGACCAGTTGAAGTTCATAGCGATCAAATTGAGACATTAATTGAGAAAATCAGTGTTATACCACGCGGGAAATAGCTGACATATTCAAAATATCCAAATCAAGCATTGAAAATCATTTGCACCAGCTTGGTTATGTAAATCGCTTTGATGTTTGGGTTCCACATAAGTTAAGTGAAAAAAACCTTCTTGACCGTATTTCCACATGCGATTCTCTACTTAAACATAACGAAAATGTTTCGTTTTTAAAACAAATTGTGATGGGCGATGAAAAGTGGATACTGTACAACGGTGTAGAATGGAAGAGATCGTGGGGCAAGCGAAATGAACCACCACCAACCACACCAAAGGCCGGTCTTCATCCAAAGAAGGTGATGTGTATATGGTGGGATTAGAAGGGAGTTCTCTATTATGAGCTCCTTCCGGAAAACCAAACGATTAATTCCAACACGTACTGCTCCTAGTTAGACCAACTGAAAGCAGCGATCATTGAAAAGCATCCAGAATTAGTCAATAGAAAACGCATCACCTTCCTTCAGGAAAACGCAAGACCGCATGTTTCTTTGATGACCAGGCAAAAACTGTTAACAGCTTGGCTGGGAAGTTCTGATTCATCTGCGTACTCACCAGACATTGCACCTTCGGATTTCCATTTATTTCAGTCTTTAATGGAAAAAAATTCTCTTAATGGAAAAAATTTCAATTCCCTGGAAGACTACAAAAGGCACCTGGAACAGTTCTTTGCTCAAAAAGATAAAAAGTTTTGGGAAGATAGAATTATGAAGTTGCCTGAAAAATGGCAGAAGGTAGTGGAACAAAAGGATGAATACGTTGTTCAATAAAGTTCTTGGTGAAAATGAAAAATGTGTCTTTCACTTTTATTTAAAAACCAAAGGCACTGGCTTCCCTGGTGGTACAGTGGTTAGGAATCCACCTGCCAATGCAGGGGACATGGTCCGGGAAGATCCCACACGGCGCGGAGCGGCTGGGCCCATGAGCCATGGCCACTGAGCCTGCGCGTCCGGAGCCTGTGCTCCACAACGGGAGATGCCACAACACAACAATGAGAGGCCCGCGTACCGCAAAAAAAAAAAAAAAAGAAGAATTGCCAGGGATATTTAGATTGATGGAACATCTGTGTTTGAAAGGCTTTGGATGATTTCAAACAGTTACTTTCCTCATACCCACTCTATTTTCGCTTTCCTTTAATGGGAAACGTATATGATCTACAACTATGTCCAAACTTCTTAGATCTGAGAGACCACATAAACATTTGACTAAAGCTTGCAGACCCGGTGTGGGTATAGAGATAGGAAAGCCCACCAATAATGAGAAGAGCATTGCTGAAGGGTGTCTCAATGGGTGCACAGGGCACCAAAGCTCACTCCTCAAACACTAACCACCAAGTGCTTTGAAATAATGAGAAAAAGAATAATTTAACAGTGAAACTAGGAAGTGCAGTCCAACTCCCTCCTCTTATTGGAAAGTCCCAGTGCACAATGGTGTATTAAAGGCCCCTAGAGACCCTATGGTAAGGAAACTGGTTTAAATCCCCACATTTATTTGACAGGAGATCTTTTTAACATTCCACACAACTAGGAATCTGGAGTCTGTGCCCATAGACATGTCGGTTCCCCTGCCTTCCTCTCTTCCCAAATCTAGAGTCTTTCAATTTTCATCCTTTAGGTGTTTTGTTGCTTTTGTTTGTTTGTTTATCCTACTCTGTAAGAGTGGGAGGGAAAGCTTTTCTTGCTAATAGGAATTCCTCATTCAGTAATTCAAAAAGGATTCATTGAGATCTTTATTCAGAATTCAGGGCTACACTTCATGGGAAGTGAACATGAACCTGGCCCCTGCCCACTTGTGGGACTTAGACCTGGAGGAGAAAATGTAAGGCGTGCAAATAGCTGCTCCCGACAAGGACTCTAGTGTTGCCCTCTGAACTGTCAGGGAAGGTTTTGTGAGAGAAGTCACCTTTGTGCTGGCTGACAAGTGTCATCTTCCTTCACGTCAATTACAGCTCCATTAAATTTTCAAAATGGCAGTGACTTTACTTTTTAATGATTATCAAGTAACATGTGTATTAGTCACTTAGGGCTACCTTAACGAGGTACCACAAGCTGGGTGCCTTCAAACAACAGAAGTTTATTTTCTCACAATTCTGGAAACTAGAAGTCAAGGTTGGTAGGGCAGTGCTCCCTCTGCAACTCGTAGGGGAGAACCCTTCCTCGCTGCCTCCTAGCTTCTGGCGGTGGCCACCAATCCTTGGTGTTTCTTGGTGTGCAGAGGCAGCACTTTAGTCTCTCTCTCCATCATCAAATGCGTTCTCACCTCACATGGCTGTGTCTCTCCTCTTCTTATAAGGATATTAGTTATATTGGATTAAGGGGCCACCCTACTTCGGTATGACCTCAACTAAGTACATCTGCTAATAAGGTCACATTTTGAGATACTGGGGGTTAAGAAATCACATCTTTTGGGGGGACACAATTCAACCCCTAACAATAAACCCATTATGAAATATTCAAATGATAATAGCAGAAAAGCACAAAGAAGAATGCAAAAAAAAAGTCACTTGCAAAGTCACCACTCAGACATAACTGCTGTTAATATCTTTCCATTTTTCTTTGCATATACACATATAAAGCACAGCAATCATATTATACACACAACTTTGTGACTTCCTTTTCTCAAATTATATCCTGGATACCCTCCAAATCAATAAATATAAATATATCTCTGTAATTGGTACACAATAACTTATCTAATCAAGCCTGTACTGTGGTTGGTGGCACTATTAAACTGTCCATTTTGTAGTTTTGTCAAAGACAGAAAAATTCTTAAGCTTTTCTGTACTTACAGTTTTTATTTTATCATTTTGGCTTATCTATCATTATCTTTTTCCATCTCATTTTTCCTACCTTCCCCCATGCTCCCCATCCCCCCCCCAAAAAGCAGCTTGAATTTCTTGCTCTAGAACAGAACAGAAATTTGTATGTGTCTCTTCCACTCACAAATCTCAGAAGGCTGTTATTCTCTGTTTGACATTTTTTGTCAGTCGTTTCAGAGTTGGCACAAGTCCTGGACTATTCTTTTGGATATTGGAACACCATACAAGGCAACCTTAAAGGCAAGAGAAAACCCTGTGACCTGAGACTAAAAGACCTATAATTGACTAGTCAGGTGATGACATTTACTCTCTGGGTGCCCCCCACTTTTATTTGTTTAATTTGTGTAATATAAAACACAACAAAACATTTTGTTTGGTTTTCCCACCTAACAACCCAGAGTAAGAAACATTTTTCAACTTAGACCATTGTCCTTTGAACCTGGTCCACAGGTTCTTAAACTTTAGTGTACAGACAAATCATCTGGGAACCTTATCAAAAGGCAGATTCTGATTCAGTAGGTCTGAGTGAGACCTGAGTTACTCCTTTTCTAACTTCTCCATGTTGACAACAATGCTGCTGGTCCATGGACCACATTTTGGTAGCAAGACTCTAGTTGAGAGCACTGGTTAGGGAAAACCATCAACCCTGTGTCTTAAGTTGGGCTGCCTGAATAACAGACACTGAGGTGGAGATTCGTGAGCAGGAGTCTTACTGGGTCAAATTCTTGGAATAACGAGTAAAGGAGTGAAGAAAGTAGGATTGGACAGATGGGAAGGCTGAGCTGTGATACGATTGCCACATAAGCCTCAGCCCATCCCACAGGAAGCTCTGGAGCCGGGAGGCCCTTCAGTTGCCCTGAATTGAGGCAAGGGGCCAAGCCTATGGACCCCCATACAAACCAGACACGGTAAGCACACTGCAGACCGCCCCCAGGAGGCATCATGTGAGGTGGGGCAGCTCCCTTCTGTGAGAGCAGTTCTCACTTCTCACAGGGGACTTGGCTCTGAGCCATCTGCAGCCAAAATTCCTGCAAGCAGGGAAAGCAAGCACCTCAGCCCTGGAGGGGGATCTAGGTGAAGCATCACTGTGTCCATTATTCTGGTGAGAGCTCCAGTGACCTGAGAAAATCATTGTATTATTTTCTATTTTAGTCAAGTCTGAATTTTAGAGATTTCCCCAAATGTTTTGGTTTTTGAAATTGTGTCTGTGCAATGTGCCAGGCCTTGGAGGCAGTGATTTCAAGGACAATCACTTTAGATTTACAGAGAAACGCTCTGTATCTGACTTGAAAAGCTACCTGAGTCACCTTTTCCCAAGCAGGGGTGCAAGAAGAAAATCTAGGGAAGCCCTTTGGCAGATACGTGATTTATGTCACAGTAAAGAGAGCTAAGTGAAATATCTAAAGAAAAAGATGTGTGCCATCTAGTGGCACTAACTAAAAGCAAAGTCTAGGTAATTCCCTGGTGGTCCAGTAGGTAGGCCTCCATCCTGCCACTGCTGGGGGCCCAGGTTCGATACCTTGTAGGGGAACTAAGATCCTGTAAGCCACGCAGCACAGCCAAAAATAAAAATGAAAATAAAATAATAAAAGCATAATCTAATGTTCAAGTAAAAGCAGTTTCCCCTTACCCAGTCAAGGTACTCTATGGGCATTCAGTAGCAGTGTTCTGCTACTTTCAGAGGCAGGTGTCAGGGGTTGCTGAAGTGAGATGAAATTAAAATGTCTAGGACTGGGTAGCCATATGGAAAATGATAAAATTTGATCCATTCTTTATTCTACACTGGATAAATTCCAAATGGATCAGAGATCTAAATATTTTAAAAGAAACAAACAAACCTGGCATTTAAAAACTGGCATTTTTAAAAAAAGAATAAATTATTTTGTAACTTGGGAGTAGAGAAAACATTCCTATCATTCAGAGTCTCAGGGACGAGGTTGATTATCTTAACTATAAGTTAAACAAACAAGCAA
The DNA here is from genome assembly GCF_003031525.2 of Neophocaena asiaeorientalis asiaeorientalis. Classification (NCBI taxonomy): domain Eukaryota; kingdom Metazoa; phylum Chordata; class Mammalia; order Artiodactyla; family Phocoenidae; genus Neophocaena; species Neophocaena asiaeorientalis. The sequence goes on from NW_020175821.1 coordinate 8,844,423, forward strand.
AGCAGAAAGTCCAATAAAGGTTAGTTTTTAAAAGTGCAACCCATATCACACAGGGCTAATATATAAAAAGTTTCTGAATTTTTTTTTTAAAAAAGAAGGCCATCTTGATGGAAAATAGGTAATGGATTGACAAGTCAAATAAAAAGAAATAAAATTCAGATAAAAAGAAACAGATGAAAAGATTGATTCACTTATTTCAGTTTGTTTTCCACTCAGTGGTTGCTTTTAAACTTTATTTTGTATTTTAAACATGTTAACCATTTACATGACTCCAAGGTCAAACTATAAAACAAGATATATTCAGAAATCTAGCTTCCATTCCTGCTCTCTCCCTCCCCTTGCTCTTCCCCTATTGGTTCCCATTTTTATTAGATTTTGATTTACGTTTCCATTTTTTTAATCTTTTTTTTTTTTTTTTGGCTGCACCATGCAGCATGTGGGATCTTAGTTCCCTGACCAGGGATCAAACCTGTGGCCCCTGCAGTGGAAGCGTGGAGTCTTAATCACTGGACTGCTGGGGAAGTCCCCTCCATTGTTTATTTTTAAAAATGTAAGCAAGTTTACATTTGTGTATGTATTTCTACCCCTTCTTACATACATACTGCACACGGTCTTCCGTGCCTTGCTTTTTCCACTTCATAGCTGTATATCCTCCATATTCCTTAACAGATTCATCCTCGCATTTCATTATATGTATTCATTTTATTCATGCACCATTCAGAAAGATGCTCCATATCATTCATAAAAAGATAAATGTGAAACTATACTGAGATACCATTTCTCACCTATCATATTAGCAAAAATCTAGGAGTTTGACAATCCATTCTATGGGAGAGGATGTGGGGAAATAGGAACTCATATATTACTGGTATGAATACAAAATCACACCACTTCTATGAAGGTGAATTTGGGAATAATAAAGAAAATAACATTCTTTTACTTTCTAACCTAGTAATCCCATTTGTCCCAATCTATGCTAAAGATCCATTAGCAAGTAACTTTTTGTGATAGCAAAGACTGGAAATAGCCCATGTATCCATCAATATAGGTCTGGTTGATTAAACTACGGTACATCCATAATAACCAAAGAGAAGATGTACGTCCAGTTCATTTAAAACACAATATTTTGTCTGTACATTTCCAATGGGATATAATGTGAAGAAAAAAAAACAAACAAATTTAAACTTCATTCAGCAGCCTTACATTAGCAATATTGCTATTCCTATTCTGTTTTATATATATATATGTGTGTATATATTTATATACATGATAAAGCAAATTTAAGTAATTATGTTAATATCATTAAGAACTAATATTTTCATCTTAAAGGACAAAACACAAAATCAAAGAGCTCAGCTTTAAAAAAGCATTAATACATAGTTAGAAAAATTAATATTAAGAGACATAGGGGGTCCTAAAGCCCAAAACAATGTGAAGTTTGGGGACGGGAGGAGGCTAAAGATAACATAAGTAATTATTTATAGTTATGTCTGAAGGAAAAGAGGAGAAATGGGTTCAGCATAGCCTCTGATGTACTGGCTCCTGTTAAAACTGATGGCTTTTTCTGCCGTGCCTTTTGTCTCCTAAATGCTGGTCCCAGTCCACCATCCCACCTTCACGTTTTACTAAGTTAATTTCTGCTGATTCTTCAGATCAGTCAATTGGTACACTGCCCCTCCCCCATCAAGGATCTTTCATTGTACCCTGTCATGGAATAATATTCCTTTCCTAGTGCACGCCTCTCAGTTAATAATTATGCCCCCATTCATAAGTTACTTGGTTGATATTCTTCCCCGCTCCCTTCGAGGGCCAAAATTGTGTCTGGTTTTGCTCATCATCCTATACCAAACTGCATGATAGGGGCTCAACAAACAACTGTTAAGATAAAGCAAAATGTTTAATTTCCATTTTGTTCCCACTTCTTCAGAGAATCCTCTTTAGATTGGGAAGGTAGCACACCTAAAGACCTCAACTCCAAAAGGAGCAAAATGGTTCTAAGAAAACTGTTTCCCACTTAAATCCGTTCACGTCCGCAAATATGCATTTGGCCCCTGGCACAGTTAGGTAATAGGCACACAAGTGGATAATGCAGATAAAGTTCTGTTGATACTCTTACCAAGTTTACATGGGAGTGAGGCAAGGGTGGTAGTAAATGTATGCTGTATTGTCTGCAGTATTTGAGTCCAAGTCTCCAGCCCTAAACAAATTACATCCCCCCAAAACAGAAAACACCCTGATGGGATTGCTGATGTTTGAGAATGGAAAAGCAGCCCGGGAACTAGGGCCTAGTATGTGTAATCTTGCCTGTCAACAAGATAAGCAAGGTTTCTGCATTGTGTGGGCCCGGAGCCAGGCTCCTCCCTGGTGTCCTAAATCATTCCACCAAATGAAGCTTATGCAGCTGCCGCCTTTCGCGAACTTCGCATTCCTCCCGCACTCTATACTCTCTCATGACGGGTTTTCTTTGTTGTATTTACCTAAGAGGTAAGATTTGGGCGTCACCATCAGCCCCCAAGCCAAGTATGGACCAGTTCCCATAGCCGAAGTTCCCACCAAACGCCCCAGCTGAGGGTTACTAAGATCAGCGTTTGTGAATTCTGACCCAAATTGTCTCCCCTCCGGTTCCGTAGAACAGGTTTCTCTGTAAAAAGGCCTTCAGCCTCGGCCAAGTTCTGAAAAAAATGAGAATGAGGTGTCTATTACATATCCCCGAATATATTGTCTCAGGCGCAGGCCGGGTGTTTTAAAATACACGATAAAAAGTATTTTCCTCCAAAATATGGCTAAGAAGGAGCAAGTGTAACTCGTCTTTTCGTGTTTCTTAGTTTTGCCCGCCACACCCTTCGTGGTCCCGCCCCTTTGCCCTTAACTCACTAGACAGGCAGTTTCTGGCCACCTTCCGGGGTCCTGATTTTGAAAAGAGGAGCGGGCCAATCAGAGTGTGGAACGTTTTTTGGCGCTGCCATTTGAGGCTGGACTGGAACAGAAGGTGGGCCGGCCGAGGTGGCTCCGGTTGTCTGTCGAGGCGGTGGGGCGGAGGCATGAGGAGGGACACTTGACTTTCAGTGAGCGCACCCGGATGTGCTGGCCCGGGGCGGCAGGCAGGTTGATGGAGGAGGGAGGGAGCAGCCTGTGAAACAGGGTGACGGCGGCCACCAGCCCGGGCGGGGACCGGGACTGGAAGAGGCCCCTGAACAGCCGGCTGGTCCGGCGACTGGGCCAGGGTGAGAACCGAAAGGATATGGAAGAAAGAAGGGAGGTCTGTGTAAGTAGCTGAAAGGATGGAAGAGCCAGGATTTAAAACTTGGCAGTCCTGCCACTAGGAGCCTGCTCACTTAAGCACTATGCTACACAGTGTTTTCTATATTTGTCAATTAAATTGAGCCAGCTACTTGAAAAAGGACTAGTAAGATTTTGTCAAATCATTAAGAATACTGAATGATTTTGGCTGCACCGTGGTTTGCAGGATCTTAGTTCCCCGACCAGGGATGGAACCCAGGCTCACAGCAGTGAAAGCGTGGAGTCCTAACCAGTGGACCGCCAGGGAATTCCCTGAATGATGTCTTATTATAAATAACAGGTTAAATAAGGTACTCTTACAACACAAGTGCTTCAAGAGCATTCATGGAGAGCAGATGTATCTAAACTAAATTAACATATGAGTGATTAGGTATGCCCACTTAATCTAATTTCATATAAGCAGACATATACAGGCTTGAATTTTTTTTTAATTAATTAATTTATTTTTGGCTGCATTGGGTCTTTGTTGCTGGGCAATATGAGTGATTAGGTATGCCCACTTAATCTAATTTCATATAAGCAGACATATACAGGCTTGAATTTTTTTTTAATTAATTTATTTATTTTTGGCTGCATTGGGTCTTTGTTGCTGGGCACGGGCTTTCTCTAGTTGCGGCAAGAAGGGGCTACTCTTCGCTGTGGTGCGCAGGCTTCTCATTGCAGTGGCTTCTCTTGTTGCAGAGCACTGGCTTTAGGCGCTCGGGCTTCAGTAGTTGTGGCACACGGGCTCAGTAGTTGTGGCTCGCGGGTTCTAGAACACAGGCTCAGTAGCTGTGGTGCACAGGCTTAGTTGCTCCACTAGTGGGCGTGTGGGATCTTCCCGGACCAGGGCTCGAACCTGTGTCCTCTGCATTGGCAGGCGGATTCTTAACCATTGAGCCACCAGGGGAATCCCTTGAATTTACATTTAAGTCCAAGGCAAAGCTACAACCTTCTTAATCAGTGACTCGTTTTTAAGAAGTTTGAATATATGCCCAAAGATAGTGGCAGATTCTTTATTCAGAGGTGTGCACAAACACTCAAGTTAACCAACATACAAATGTGCTCTTGGGATCTTCAAATGTATTAAAATTTGAATGCGAGTAATACATTCCACTCTGACTTTTTAAAATTGGTTTTGAAAGTACGACGTGAAATTTAGATTGTTTGCAGAATCCCTTCCTTGGATACCTCAGAACAGTTTGATTAGTACTCTCCCATAGAGTGTGGAAAAGATAATCAGGTATAAAAGGAACCACCCTGATATAATTTTAGGAAGTACTGAGTGACAGGAATTACTGTTATAGGCCAATTTGGCCTTTTGTTCAAGTTAGTATTTATAAGGTGACCAACAGAAAGTTTAAGGTCAGTATTTATATAGTTACTAAAGGAGCTTGTAGTATTTTCCAGAAATGTTAGCATATTGGGCCAAATTCTGTTTAAGAATTTCCTTACTGAACACTAAATGGATTGATTTTCTGTTGTGGGATTGGAAACTGAGGGAATTTGCTGCGTTGCTTAAGGGCAATGACTCTAACTTGACCATTTTTGTACTCCCAGCATCTAGCATAATATCTAGTATAAAGTAGTTATTTTTTAACAAATATACTTGATGGAATTGTTTTCTGTGTCTCGACCAATAGTTTATTTCTGCTGTCTTGTTTTATTTTGTGAGGTTTTTAATTTGCCTAATGTTTAAGAAAACTTATATTGAGCCTAATATTTGTGTTAGAGTAACTGACTTTGTCATTTTAGGGTAAAATATTTGGAGTACCTTTTAATGCATTGCCCCAGTCTGTTGTTCCAGAATATGGACATATTCCAAGGTGAGCAAACTTTGAAATGAAGAGTAAATATTTCAAACTGGTATTGGAATGTTTAACAATAAATAGTTGAATGGCGCACAAAATTAGTTGGAACTAGCAAATGATTTTATTTCTCAACTAATGTTAAAAGTTGTTTTTTAAACTTTTGCATATTTTAACTTTTTAATTTGTACTCATTTTCAGGATTGAATTTTAAGGTTTAGTAATGAATAAATGTTAGAAAGCAAATTACTTTTGTTCTAAGGCAGAGTTTTCTGTTGTGTACCGATGTTTTCATTGCTGTTTTGATGATACTCAGTAATATACTAAACTACCAATTCATTTATAATTTTAATATTTTTTATCTTAGAAATGTTGGACAAAAGAATAGCTATCAGAGTATTTGTGAATATAAATTATTTAACACTTGAGCTTTTCTGTGTCACTGTTTGTAAATAACCTTTTGGACTAACTGCATCAGAAGTTGCTAGGGAAGTTTACGGCTTAAGAAAATAGTTTAAAAATGCATAGTAGAAAGATACTACCTTAGCTCTTACTAATTCATTTCCCCTCTATCCAAAGTAAGGTTCATTCTGGCTACTCTAGTCTAATAACTTAGGTTTTTAATTGGTGCATTGTCCGAAAGTATTTGTTGAACACCTTGCTGCCTTAGAACAATTTTCCCTCACTCACCCTATAGATACAGATTCATGATCTTCATGAGGTAACCACTTACTATTTTGCTTTTTAAATGGCCTATGAAAGGTTTTTTTAAATGATGATTTTCAGCGTTTAGAATTGCAGTCATATCTCTAGTAATAATGACTAAATCTTTGTTGTAGTTTCTTTGTCTGCTTTTTTAAAAAGAAAGTTTTTCTATCAGTTACTCTGCAACATTCAGCCACTATGCACCAGTACAATGCTTTCATTTACTTGCAGCTGACATCCATTCAAATTTTTTGTTACCAGCTGTTACCTAAGCGTCTAAAGCCAATATTGATTGTTAAAAATTATTCAGTATAAAGAAATTGAGCACACACCTCTAAATGTGTGAAGGATTGTAAGGACTGGGATGGATATATCTGACTTTCTGACAGGTAATGTTGGTGAGAAAAAAAAAAGTCTTGCCTTATTTTTGGGCAAATGTAGTTGATGGTAGGTTTTTTAAGCTATGTGTGCTGTGCAAGATCACCTGTGGAGAGAGAATAGGTAAAGAAATGGAGAAGGCCTTAGAGCCCTGGTTGATCCTAGGATGGAGAAGTCTGGCAGAAAAAGAGGAGCCAGAAAAAGTTTGAGAAAGAGCAGTCAGGGAGACAGCAGAAATTCCAAAAGTGTAGTGAAGAAGAGTATTTTCAGGGCCATCACGGAGTGGTCGAGTGTATCAACTGCTGGTAGGACAAGCAAGATAAAGACAGTGAATTGACCATGGATTTGGCAAGGCAGAGGCCATTAGTGATCTTGATGGAGTAATGGGGATGAGTCTGATTGCAGAGGGTTGAGCAAAGACTGGGATATGAAGAAGTGAAGGCAGTAAAAAAAGACAAATCTTGTGCTCTGAGCTGAAGCAGAGAAATGGATTAAGATTGGCAAGGATCAGGGATTGAGCAGGCTCACTGAAGTTGTCATGGGTAAAAAGATGGGCTTTAGAGAAGAATTTAGGAAGCAAGAAGGAAAACTAAAAGTAACCTTCTATCACAGAGATTAAAGGGATTTGTAGCATCAGAGCTGAAAGGGGTGTAGTCTCTGGCAGGAGAATAGGATTTAGTGAGATGTGTGTCTTACCACCTAAAAAGAGTTCTCTCTTTCAGTTTTCTTGTTGATGCTTGCACATCTTTAGAAGAGCATATTCATACAGAAGGGCTTTTTAGGAAATCAGGATCTGTTATTCGTCTAAAAGCACTAAAGGTAAGCATATTCTTGAACTATAAATTTTCATTTGTACCACTTTTTAATTTGGTTTTTAGGATTGAAATATTTAGAACTATTACATGAATTATGGACAGAAATTGAGTTTGCAGAAAGCTTTTTTTCATGGCAGAAGAACCCTTTTTCTTTTTTCCAAAATGTATATCATTTATATAATGCTTTTTTTAAAAATTGAGGTATAATTGACAAATACATTTAAGGTGTACAACCTGATGTTTTGATATATGTATATGTTGTGAAATGATTGTCATAATCAAGCCATTTATATTATATAATGCTTTAAAAGTTTACAGTACTTTCAGATTCATGGTCCTTGTTCCTATAATGTACTATATGAAATGAAAATTTTTTTTTAATTTTGTTTTTAGCCTTCTAAAGAGAAGTGATAAATACTAAAACAAGAGTTAAGAGAAATTTATTAAATAAAGCTCTTTAGAGTATAAGAAAGGATACTTTATTTGCATTAAACTCTTAAGCCCCCGAACACTCAAGATTGTTGTATTTATTTCAGAATAAACTGGATCATGGTGAAAGATGCCTGTCTTCTGCACCTCCTTGTGATATTGCAGGGCTTCTTAAGCAGTTTTTTAGGGAATTGCCAGAGCCCATTCTCCCAGCTGATTTGCATGAAGCACTTTTCAAAGCTCAACAGTTAAGAACAGAGGAGAAGAATAAAGCTACCTTGTTGCTTTCCTGTCTTATGGCTGACCACACAATTGATATATTAAGATACTTCTTTAACTTTCTCAGGAAAGTTTCTCTTAGGTGAGTAGTAATTAAAAGTTTTGGGAGATGGTAGTTTAATTTCTCTACTAGCTAGATTTACCCTTATGATAAATTAAATTTTGTTTGGCATGGAAATTTTTCTTAAAAATATTATATTTTTCCTTACTATAAGAGGTATACCCTGTATCATTTAAAAAAACAATATACCAAATATAATATTTCCTTGCTGTCTTAGGGTTGTCATGGTGGATGCCTTAATGGCTTATTGGTGTTTATAGGCTTCTTAGTCCATTGAATGGCTTCAGATTATTGTGTTTCTAAAATATTTGCGATTTACTTTTCAAATTTTTCCCTTCTCCCTGCTGTCATTGAGACTGCTTGTTTTAGACATACTTGGCTGCCTTCAGTACTTTGAATTTTCTGTGTGTGGGTTTGAAAAATCAAAGAAATGTGTTCAATTTGTGTGGAAAAACAAAGCGTGAACTCTATGGGTAGCAATGTTTTTATGACATATATTTAAGCACAGAGAGGCTGTGTATTTCTGGTTCTGTCTTATTTCAAGCCAGTCATGTAGATGGGTAGATGAAGGATCACTGTATCTTGATTTGTGTTTAACTGATAAAATAAGAGGTCTGCAAAATGTGCCCAATATGTTATTTTAACTCTGTATTTTTATCTTTAGCTCCATCTCATAAAACCTTTTTTCCTTTAAGGTGCAGTGAGAATAAGATGGATAGCAGCAATCTTGCTGTGATATTTGCACCAAATCTTCTTCAGACAAGTGAAGGGCATGAGAAGATGTCTGCTAACACAGAAAAAAAGCTACGATTACAGGCTGCAGTAGTACAAACTCTTATTGATTATGCATCAGATATTGGTAAGATGTAGTTGCATTATTAAATAATGGGATTTGTTTAAATGAGGGAGAGCCCAGCTTTTTCTAAGTGAACTATGAAGACAACTGTTAGAAAGTGGCTATATACTATTGAAATGTTTTGAGGGGGAGTAGAGGAACAATCTTAATTGTGAACATTTTTGTTTAGGACATGTTCCAGATTTTATCCTAGAAAAGATACCAGCTATGTTGGGTATTGATGATCTCTGTGCTACTCCATCACTAGAAGGCTTTGAAGAAGGTGATTATGAAACTCCTGGTGACTGTAAGAGAAAGCGAAGACAAAGTGTAGGAGGTAAGCGGTCATGGCAGTCCTGTTTGTGGACGTACAGCAATTTGCTTTTGCCTGAAATGTGTTTGAACATAAAAAAGCATAAGCTATGGTGTATGCCTTTTTGGTGCTTACATCATAGTTGGAGAGGCATGACATATGCATGTGAAAAATAAAAATGACAATATAATCTGATATTATGTGCTAGATGTTTAGCACAAACATAAACTGCATTCCAGGGAGAAAAGTTCCCTGGTTGTAATGACCAGGGACACTATAAAAAGAAAGTTAAACTGAACCTTCTTGAAGAATGGGTAGAATCTAGGAGAACTGGGTGGAGGGTCAGAATATTTGTATCCTATTCGAGGATGCTATGGAGAAAGATTTGCGTAAGCTAGAAGTAATCTATGTCTGTGTCTGTAAGGTAGAAGTAATCTATGTCTGCATGACTTGAGTGGCTCATCCTAGGGATTAGGACGGTATTATGATAAACTTAAGAATTAGAACATTAAACTGGGTATTGGAGAACCATTGAAGGTTTGGAGAGAGGCATAACATGATTACACTATTTTAGAAAATCATCTGGTTTGGAGAATTGAGACTTGGAGGTAGGGAGAATAGTCAGAAATGTGTGGCAGTAGTCCATGTGTGAGATCATGACTTGAAACAATAATATGAATTAGCAGTATGAACTAAATAATGAAGGAAACATTACCAAGGAAGAATCAAAAAGAACCAAAGTTTCCTCTTGGTGGAATCAATCATGAGACTTCTTAATCTTCTTGATTGGGAAGACAGACTATTCCTCCAGTTGCCTTAGGAAATTTCTTATCTTTTGCGTATCAGAACCAATTTCTATTAACTGTCCAATGCCTTTTTGAATCTTTTGGCTGATATGGTTTTGCCTCCTCCTGTTTTTTTTTTTGCCTCCTTTGTAGATTTCCCTTATGCCTTCTTTGTTCTGTAACAAAGTACTGTACTGTACAGTACAGTACTGTAACAAAGTACCACAAAGTACCACAAACTAAGTGGCTTAAAACAACCAAAATTTATTGTCTCACAGTTCTGGAAGCTAGAAGTCTGAAATCAAGGTGTTGCCTGGGCCATGCTCCCTCTGAAACCTTTAAGGGAGAATCTTCATGCCTCTTCGGGCTTCTGGTGGTGGCTATCGATTCTTGCCATTCTTTGATTTGCAGCTGCATCACTTCAATCTCTGCCTGTGTTGTCATATGGCGAACTCCCTAGGTGTCTCTCTGTGACACCAATCACATTGAATTAGGGCCTACCCTAATGACCTCATTTTTCTTTTTTTTAAGTGAAAGCAGGTTTATTTTAGAGATACACACTCCACAGACAGAGTGTGGGCCATCTCAGAAGGCAATAGGTAGACTGTCTTGAAGGGAAAGCACGGCCCTGAGGTGTGAGGGTCGTTAGTTTTTATGGGCTGGGTAATTTCATAGGCTAACAAGTGGGAGGAATATTCTAACTATCTTGGAGGAGGGATGGGGATTTCCAGGAGTTGGAGTACCACCCACTTTTTTGGCCTCTTATGATCGGCCTCTGAACTGTCATGGCACCAGTGGGTGTACTAATGACCTCATCTTAACTTGAGTTCATCTGCATAGACCCTAATTCTAAATGAGGTCACATTCACAGGTACTGGGAGTTAGGACTTAAACATATCTTTTTGGAGCACACAATTCAACCCATAAAACTTCCTACCCCAAATTCAGATATTCTTGGATACAGATCATCTTTATTACCCTTTTCCCTTTGTGATTTCATTCACTCCTGTAAGTTTCACTTATTGCATCTAAATAGATGAACACTTAAATCTCTACCACTGTTATCTCACAAATGTCAAACCACTTTAGTAAAAGTCTCTACTAGGCAGACATCACACTTCTGCTTTTCCTTGGTGCTTGAGCTCAGCATTTTGAAATGATCATCTTCACCTTCTTTAAACTGGTTCTTCTCGAATTCTTTTTTCTATTAATGGTACCACCATTCTGTAGTCACAGCTTTAAGCCATAGGTGCCTAACTATTACTTTACCGTCTGTATTCACAGAGTTTTCAGATTCTGTAAGATTCTATCTGCAGTGTTTACTGCATGTTTACTGTAAGAATTTCCTTCTTGGTCTTTGTGCCTCCTCCTTGAATCTGCCCTGCTTATTGCTGTCAAGGCTGATATTCTTAATATATAACTCTAATCATGTATCTCACATGCATACCCTTCAGAAACTTTCATTAATACTGATATCTGTAGCCTGACATTAAAGATCTTTCATAGGATTGCTTTACCATGCCTTTCTACTGTATCCTATCTCTCCTTTATGCAGTCTATACTTTAGTCAAACTGCTTTCTTTATTCATTATTTTTAGACACTTTGTTCTTTTGCTTATACTTTTTGATATAATGTTTTACTTCCATTTACCTCTACTGTTCAAATAATATCCACTTGTCAAAACCCAGCCTAAATGTCTTATCCAGCAAGCTTCCCCCCCCTTTTAAAAATTTACTGTTTATGTATTTTTGTTGATCTGACATTGGTCGATAACATTATTGTAAGTTTCATGTGGACATTAAATTTCGACTTACGTATGCACTATGGTGTGCTCACCACCAAAAGTTTCATTTCTATCCATCACCATACATTTGACCCCCTTTACCCATTTCGCCCTTCCCACACCTCTCTTTCCCTCTGGTAACCATAACTCAGTTCTCTGTATCTATGTGTTTATTTTGGTTTATTTGGTTTGTTCATTTATTTTGGTGGTTTTAGTTTGTTTGGGATTTTTATTCCACATGAGTGGAAGCATGCGGTGTTTGTCTTTGTCTGACTTATTTCACTTAGCATAATACCCTCAAGGTCCACCCATATTGTCACAAATGGCAAGATTTTGTCCTTTTTTATGGCTGAGTAGTATTCATTGTGTATATATATACCACATCTTCTTTATCTATTCATCCATTGATGGACACTTAAGTTGTTTCCTCCCCCCGCCCCATTTTATTTATTTATTTTTACATCTTTATTGGAGTATAATTGCTTTACAATAGTGTGTTAGTTTCTGCTGTATAACAAAGTGAATCAGTTATACATATACATATATCCCCATATCTCTTCCCTCTTGCGTCTCCCTCCCTCCCACCCACCCTCCCTAGCCCACCCCTCCAGGCGGTCACAAAGCACCCAGCTGATCTCCCTGTGCTATGCAGCTGCTTCCCACTAGCTATCTACCTTACATTTGGTAGTGTACATATGTCCATGCCTCTCTTTCGTTTTGTCACAGCTTACCCTTCCCCCTCCCCATATCCTCAAGTCCATTCTCTAGTAGGTCTGTGTCTTTATTCCTGTCTTACCCCTAGGTTCTTCATGACATTTTTTTTTTTTCTTAAATTCCATATATATGTGTTAGCATACGGTATTTATCTTTCTCTTTCTGACTTACTTCACTCTGTATGACAGACTCTAGGTTTATCCACCTCATTACAAATAGCTCAATTTCGTTTCTTTTTATGGCTGAGTAATATTCCACTGTATATATGTGCCACATCTTCTTTATCCATTCATCCGATGATGGACACTTAGGTTGTTTCCTTATCGTGGCTATTGAAAATAATTCTGCGATGAACATAGGGATGCGTGTGTCTTCTCAAATTAGTGTTTTCATACTCTTTGGATAAATACCCTCATATGGAATGGTTGGATCATAAGGTGGTTCTAGTCTTAAATTTTCTAGGAATCTCCATAATGTTTTCCACAGTGGCTGCACCAATTTACATTCCCACCAACAGTGTATGGGGGTTCCATTTTCTCCACACCCTCTCCAACACTTGTTATTTCTTGCCTTTTTGATAATAGCCATTCTAACAGGTGTAAGCTGGTATCTCATTGTGGTTTGGATTTGCATTTCCCTAATAATTAGTAATGTTCGACATCTTTTCATGTGCCTGTTGGCCATCTTTGTCATAAATTAATTGTCCATATATGTATGGATTTATTTCTGGGGTTTGAATTTTGTTCCATTGATATGTGTCTGTTTTTCTGCCAATACCAGGCTGTTTTGAATACTATATAGCTTTGTAATATAATTTGAAATCTGGGAGTGTGATACCTTCAGCTTTGTTCTTTTTTCTCAGGATTGCTTTGGCTTTTCAGGAATTTTTGTGTTTCCATAGAAAGTTTAGGATTTTTAATTCTGTTGACATGAAAAATGTCATTGGGATTTTGACAGGGATTGCATTGAGTCTTTAGGTTGCTTTAGGTACTATGGACATTTTAATAGTGTTAATTCTAATAATGTATGAACACAGAGTATCTTTCCATTTCTTTGTGTCTTCTTCAGTTTCTTTCAACAGCGTCTTAGCATTTTTCAATGTACAGGTCTTTTACTTCCTTGGTTAAATTTGCTCCTAGGTACTTTATTCCTTTTGTTGTGATTGTAAAATGGGATTGTTTTCTTATTATTTCAAATAGGTTTTTAGTGGAGTCTTCAGGGTTTTATATATATATATATATATATATATATAAACTATGTCCTCTTCAAATAGTGACAGTTTTACTTCTTCCTTTCAATTTGGATATCTTTTATTTATTTTTTCCTTTCCTGCTTGCTCTGGTTAGGACTTTCCATACTGTATTGAATAAGAGGGATGAGAGTGGGCATCCTTATCTTCTTCCTGATATTAGAGGGAAAGCATTCACCTTTTTGCTATTTAGTATAAGGTTGACTGTGGGTTTATCATATATGGCCTTTATTATGTTGAGGTACTTCCCTTTTATACCCATTTTATTGAAAGTTTTTGTCACAGATGGGTGTTGAATCTTGTCAAATGCTTTTTACATCTATTGAGATGATCATATGATTTTTATCTTTCATTTTATTAATGCAGTGTATCATGTTGATTGATTTGCGGGTGTTTGATCCTTTTAATGTAGTGTTGTATTCAGTTTGCCAATATTTTGTTGAGGATTTTTGCATCTATGTTCATCAGAGATACTGGCCTATAATTTTCTTTTTTTGCATTGTCTTGCCTGGTTTTGGTGTCAGGGAAATTTGGCCTCATAAAATGAGTTAGCACGTGCTCCCTCCTCTTCAGTCTTTTGGAAGCATTCGAGAAGGATAGGTATTAAATCTGTTTTGAATGTTTGGTAGCATTCACCTGTTTTGTTTTGTTTTTCGCCTTTGATTTCTTGATTGACCCAGTAGTTCAGTAGCATGTTGTTTAGTCTTCACATATTTCTGATTTTTCAAGCTTTCTTCTTGTAGTTGATTTCTAGTTTCATACCATTATGATTGGAAAAGATGCTTGATATGATATCAGTCTTCTTAAACTTATTGAGACTTGTGTCGCAAGTTATGGTCAATCTATGAGAATGTTCCATGTGCTCTTGAGAAGAATGTGTGCTGCTGTATTTGGATGGGATGTTCTGTATAAATCTATTGAGTTCATCTGGTCTGATGTTTCATTTAAAACTGCTACTTCCTTGTTGACTTTCTTTCTGGATGAACTATCCATTGATGTAAGTGGAGTGTTAAAGTCCATACTGTTATTGTGTTGTCAGTTTCTCCCTTTAGGTCTGTTAATACTTGCTTTATATATTTGGGCACTCATATATTAGGTGCATATATATTAACTGTTGTTTCTTTGGTGACTTGTCCCCTTTATCATTATATAATGTCCACCTTTGTCTCTTGTTAACTTTTTTAGCTTGAAGTCATTTTTGTCTAATATGAGTATGGCTATACCCATTTTCTTTTGGCTGCCATTTGCTTGGAGTATCATCTTCCATCCCTTCGCTTTGAGCCTATGTTTGTCTTTAGAGCTGAAGTAAGTCTCCTGGAGGCAGCATATAGTTGGGTCTTGTTTTTTAATCCATCCAGCCACTCTGTCTTTCGATTGGTGAATTCAATCCATTTACGTTTAGGATGATTATTGATAGATGAAGACTTAGTACTGCCATTTTATCTTTTGTTTTCTGACTGTTCTGTATCTCCATTGTTTCTTTTTCTTTGTGTTTCTGTCTGCCATATTGGTTCGATGGTTTTCTATGATGTTTTTCTCAGTTTTCTCTTTTATGTTCTGTGTCTCTGCTCTAGATATATGTATATATATATTTAAAATAAGTTTATTTTGTTTTTTTATTTTTGGCTGTGTTGGGTCTTCATTGTTGCACAAGGGCTTTCTCTAGTTGCAGCAAGCAGGGGCTACTCTTCATTGCAGTGCGCGGGCTTCTCATTGCGGTGGCTTCTCTTGTTGCGGAGCACAGGCTCTAGGCATGCGGGCTTCAGTAGTGTGGCATGTGGGCTGTAGAGCGCAGCCTCAGTAGTTGTGGCGCACAGGCTTAGTTGCTCCGCGGCATGTGGGATCCCCAGACCAGGGCTCGAAACCATGTACCCTTCATTGGCAGGCGGATTCTTAACCACTGCACCACCAGGGAAGTCCCTCTAGATTTATATTTTCTGATTACTATGAGGTTTGTGTAAATTGTCTTACAGATAAAAGTCCTTTTTCTGCCAATAGCATCTTACTACGTTCATTTGCCTATATGAGTTTCATCCTTTTCCTTTTACCTCTCTGTTGTCTGAAATTGTCTCTTTATGTTTTGTGTTCTCTACCAAATTGAAGTAGCTATAGTTTTACTGCTTTTTTCCCTTTAACCTTTATTATAGAATTGTTTGACAGCTTATTTTGATATAGAGTTGCAATTTTCTGATTCTGTTTATCATCTTACTCAAAATTTTGTTTACTTTTGCCTTTTTGTTTTCTGGTAGAAGAGTTCCTTCCAGCATTTCTTGTAAGGCAGGTCTAGCACTGATGAAGTCTGTCAGCTTCTGTTCATCTGGGAAACCCTTTATTTCTCCTTCATATCTGAATGATATAGCTGACAGTTTTTATCTTTAAATATTTTGAGTATGTCATTCCATTCTTTCCTGGCCTGTTGAGTTTCTTTGGATGGCGCCATTGTCTACTCAGTCATCAAAGTCAGAATTCTAGACGTCCTTATCTGCTCTTTCCTCATTCGAACATCCCACTAAGTCTACCAAGTCTTATCACTTTGATCTCTTAAATACCTTTAATAATGCCTCCATTTCCATAGCTGCTACCTCAGTTAAGACCTTCTCTTGCCTGGCTAATTCCCACTCTTCCTTCAGGTCTCAGCTTAAATACCAGTTCCTCAAGGATACCTCCTCTAACTCCACAGTCTAAATCCATTGTTATATTTGTACTTCACACTATTTACCCATTTGTCAATAGGTATTTATTTCCTTAGTATATTAATGTTTGTTTCCTCCAATAGGATAAGTTTTGTAAAGGTCACTGTTTCATATTTTGGCCACTGTTGTATCTTCATTGTGTCTGACACATAATAGGTACAAAATAGATATTTGTTGAATGACTGAATAGCATACTTAGAATAAACTTTAGCTAGTTTGCTTGTCTCCATCCAAGGAGGCTTACCCCCCAAAAAATCTGTCATACTGCTGCAGATTTAGTGATTTTCCTAAAGTGCAGAAATGATGACTTTGTTCCTTTTTGCCTTTGGAGAAGTTCAAGTTCTTCAAAATGATACACAGCCCTGTTCTGCCTAATACACAAGACTTATCTCTTACCATATCCACTGTTCACTATTTGCTCTAGCAGTATCAAACTCCTGGTTTCTAGTATACATAAATTCTCTTTTTTCTTACATACCTTTGCATATACTAGTCACCTTGCCTGAATTCTACCTTCCACCTTAATCAACACCTACAAATCCTTCAGAACACTGTCCAGGTTTTATTTCCCTTGCAAAGATTCCTCTCTTAATGCCATTTCTTTCCTTCCTCAAAAGGTAATGATTTCCTCTTCCATACTCTTTCTATACATTGTAGATACTTGTTTAACAGTTCATTCTGTATTTATTTGTATGTTTTTTGTTTTTGTTTTTGATGTGGACCATTTTTAAAGTTATGTTTTTAGTTCTTTGACTGTGAGACATGTGGGATCTTAGCTCCCCGACCTGGGATCGAACCCACACCCCCTGCATTGGAAGGCAAAGTCTTAACCACTGGACCACCAGGGAAGTCTCTCATTCTGTATTTAATGTCTTCCTATTTATCTATCTATTTATTTATTTATTTATTGAGAGATATGGGAGTATAAGAGGGGAATGGAATACAAATATATCCTTTAGTATTTTTTGCCTATTTTGAAATAATTCCTTTTATATTACCTTAAGTGACTTTAAAACATATAAGCTGATATAAACTTAGATGCTAAAAGACCACAAATAGCAATATGAATTATTGATAAAAGTTAAGTAAATGTTGTTATAATTGATTATATGATTATAAATATGCCTTGCATTTCAGATTTTGTTAGTGGAGCATTAAATAAACTTAAATCTAACAGGACACCCTCTATTACACCTCAACAGGAAAGAACTGGTAGGTATTATATATATTTATTTAAGTGGACATTTATATATATTATACAAAAATTAATTACGGTAATGATTACCTAACTTATTTTGTTTAATCAATTCCAAATGTAATTTTCAGTGAAGATATTGTACTATAATATTATGACATTGGATATATATATGTAATACATAATATATAATTACATTGGATATAATGAACCTAAAATTGTAGGTATGAATTTATTTTAGTCTATTTTATATCTTTGATCTTCTGAATCATGTTCTTCCATTTGTAAGTTGGATGATATTGAACATGTGAAAATAAATCTCATTTTTATTTTAGAACCAGAAGTTTATTAATATTTGTTCCAATTTTTTTTTTTTGGTTTGTTTGTGCCTGAAATTATTCAACCCAGTAATAGAAAATTTGATTGCTTGTTTTGTTTTCTAGATTGAAGACATTAACTGGTTAATACTCAGTTATGATGAAAATCAAAAATATTTAGATCAGTTTTTGTTTCAACACCTTGATTATAATTTTTCTTGCCTATTTAATACTCTTTAATGTGAATTATATGCACCTTTTAGTCTATTTGGTGTTGAAGTTACTAAGAGTCTGGCCTCTTTGCAACTTCACTGTTTTTATTTTCAGTAATTGCATAGTGTTAATTTAGTTTTATAATATATATTTGATAATGTTAATGTAAACATATCCCCCCCATTTTTGGTTCTAAGAAATAGCTTTATAAGAAGAAATTATATAAAGTGTTTGTATTTTATCAACTTTGTGGGAGAAAAAACAAGTTTTCTTTTTTTCAGCCCAGCTATCCATTTCACCAATGATTCTTACACCAAATGCTAAGCGTAAACTACCGGTAGAGTCCCATGGTTTCTCAAGTAAGAAAAGGAAGTCCATCAAGCACAATTGTAACTTTGAGTTGTTGCCAGGTAATCTCTTCAGTAGCACTTCTACACCAGTATCAGGTAACAAATGGAATTTATATAATTGGGTTATAAACATTAACATGAGTGCCTATTCTGGGCAAAGTGCTATTTCATATTAATATGACCCTTTAGGAGCCAGAGTTTTATTCTCTGTTTTGTCAGATCTCTGAATTTTATAAAGTCCCCTAACTTTTAAAATAGACAGTGGTTCAGTATAATTTGTGTGTGTGAGTGTGTGTGTTTTACTGCCATACCTATTGAAAGTTATGGGTCACTGTGGATAGGATAGCACTTGTGCTCAGGTTTTACGTGATTGAACATCCTAAATTCTACTTTAGTTACTTCTGGATCTGTAGATGTGGCTGGATTGCTGTCTTTTGTTGAGTTGAGGTCACCAGCATTTGAGCATCTCTGAATACAGAGTAGGGGTGTTACCATTGAAGTACCATTGTGGGTTAATTTGGAGGGTGGTATTTTTAAAGTTTTATACTCAAGTGGCTTTTATAAAAAGCCATCCTTATGGCATGGTTTCCACATCCCTTACCAGCCCAGCCATTTTATTCCAAATGAAATACAAGTTCCTAATGTGGCCAACCAGAGCCTTCAGAGAAAAATATAATCATGCTAATTTGAATACCAAATTTTTGTTAGTGTGATCTTGGATTGAGTCGGCTCCTTTAGCATGTGTAGAATACAAGTTGGCTCGTATTAACCTGTGGTCAACCCAAAATGAATTGAAACTCTAAGAAGCCCAGAGTCTTCCATCTCATATTTGTGTCACATTTAGACAAAATGTGAGTAGCCTCTGATTCTTTTAGATTTTCTTTGGTTTCACACAATGATAAGAGTTTCAGTTTGAATTTGTTAGCTGGGTTATGAGTTTTTCTTCCCAAAAGCCTCTCTTTCGCTTTTGTTATCCGAAAGGTTTACATTTTCCTTGTTTGTTTTATTAAAAAGGTGAACAGAATAGCAACTTGTTCTCTATGGTCCTTCAGGTTCTCTGTGGTTCATTAAAGTGTAATGATAAGAACTCTGAAGCTATGTCTGTAGTTCTATCGGTATTCACAGGCTGGAGACTTAAACTCCTTTAAAGTAACTTAGTGTGTTTTTAGTATTTAAAGGCTTTCTGCTTTGGAGGACTACTTCCAAATGACAGATGTGAATCATAGTTCTACCTGCCTTTGTTTATTGACAATACATCATCTTCCCCAAGAAATGAACCTGCAGATTCCTTCTCTCCAAGTTCCCCAAAAATAGATTAAACATTATGTTACTGTAACATTAGTATGAGCCTGCTTAACTAGCGAAACTTCTTTTATAAAAAAATTAACAAGTTCAGCATCAGTAATTCTATTATTTTAACTCACCATTTTTCTTTGACCCTTTCTTAGCCACAGTTCAGTAAATTGCATCTGCAAAATTGAAAATGAGTTGGTTTCTAAGTTTGGATTATAACAGATATGATGCTTTTCTTTAATATATGTAGGCAACAATATTAATCTACAATCCATAGTGTACTTATTTTTAATTTTTTTCTAATATGTGTTGTAACTGTGTGTTATTCCATCTATTCTGACTGTGCCTCCTTGTCGCCACTGATATATTTTCAAGATAACTAGACTGCAGCCCTAGAATAAAGCTACCTATGTCACATTGGATATATCATATTGCCTCCAAGCTTTCTTTTTAGCCAAATGCACCCAAAAAGTCACTGTAATGGTTGTATTATTTTCTGGTTTTGTAATTGAAAAAAACATGGATATTTCTGTTTGGGGACCTGTGTGAATTCTTTATCAATACCAATGATAAGTTGAGAGGGTTCATGTTTGTTGAATGTATCCTGGGCAATATTCAAATACAAATCAAATGTATATGGAGCCTTTGCTCATAACTATTATACTTTTCCGTAATTTTTTATTATAGTTGGTTTCATGGTATAGTGTTAAATAACTTAATCAAAATGAGCTGTTGTAACCTCCAGTTGTTATCATGGAACATGGCAGTAGCCAAGTGGTTAGGTGTATGTTATAGATCATCGGTTTTTGTTTGTTTGCCAAAAATTTTGGACAAATTGCACTCCAGAGTCAGGTAGACAGCAAGTTGGCTAGCAGGTACATACTGGATACTCAGATACTAAATTGTTTTTCAGTAGTTTATTTTTGATAACAGCATTAATTAATCTTATGTACCAGGTACTGTGCTAGACATCTTATATACGTTACAGTAATATTTATATTCACCATAGAAGTCCAATTTTAGAGCCTAAAGCCATTTAGTAAGTGGTGGACAAACTCAAGTCTGTCTCGAAAGCTTGCTCCTTATCCAATCTGCAACAGCACCCACCTCTCCCTTGTAGTATTAAAAGAGTTTAAAGCAAAACTCTAATATAAAAATAATGTTTAATCTGACCTTTAATTGGTAACTAAAAAGTAAGAAATAGATTTTTTTTTTTTCAGTTGACTTGGGTTATTTGACCCCTGAAGATTCTAACCAGAAATTATGTGATTTTGTGGTTGTTTAGGGGTGGAAATTAAGACTTCAAATCTAATTGCTATTAATATTTTATACTTTGAAAAGAAAATGAGTATGTGTGGTCTATCACATGTGGTTATTTTTATAGTTCACTTTGATACAAGCCCAGAAGGGTCATCTCAGGGTTCACTCTCTCCTGTCGCCGTCAATGGAAACCATTTGATCAGTACAGGTGTGCTAAGGCGAAGTAAAAGGCTTGCAAGCAAAAAAGTTTGCAGGTAATTTATCCAGGTTGGATAAAAATTTGGTATATACAGTTAAAATATTTTGTGTCTTTCTACTGAGAATCATAATTTTTAAAAATGCCCTTTGCCTTTATAGTCTTATTAATCAAGTGCATATCCTCTAGAGAAAGATTCCTAATTTGAATCCATTTTGCTTGCTTAAAATCCTATTTTATGTTGACGTGTGTAATTTTTAAATTTCCTGTTAATATAAAAAGCTAGTCTACCCTAATGATTCTGGTTTATAAGTGACTAAACTGGTGATAAACAGGAAAGTTTATTTTATAAAATATTTGTATTTTTTATGCAAATACAATGTGTTCCTATATAGTATCTTAAACCTAAAAAACGATTACTCTATTCAATTACTAACAATGTGATTTGCTCTGGACTTTCAAACTTTATTTTGTAGGAATTCCAGTTCTTATGCTATAAACTGATGTTTTTAATTTGACTCTTTCTAGGGTGGAATCAGGAAAAGCAGACTGCTTCTCTCCTAAAATCAGCCGTAAAGAAAAGGTTCGAAGATCTCTTCGTTTGAAATTTAATCTAGGGAAAAGTAGCAAAGATGGAGTAAGTGCCTTTCACGATTTCATTGAAGTTTATATTAGGATAAAGCTGAAGACTTGATGCTAAAAGACTCTCTCAACCCTGCCTCTCTTCCATTTACTGTCCCATTCTCTGCTCTTCTTTATACCAGCCCTTACACTTGAGTTGTTATCTCCAGTTCCTTCTTTTCTATTCTGCTGAAATCAATTTCAGTGAAGCTTTCATCCCCAACACTCACTGAAACAGCTCTCATAAGATCACTCATGAATTGAGCATTGCTCATACCAGTCCTCTTAGCCTTGATATGTCAGCAGCATGTAACCTGGCTGATGACTTGCTCCTCTCTGGCATACTTTCTTTCCTTGCTTCAAGGACATATAGTCTCATGATTTTCTTCCTTCTTTGTCAGTTAGTTTTCTAATTCCTTTACATTGGAGTGCCCAAAAATTTGCCCTTGGGTTTTTCTTTTCTCACTCCACTCACTCAGGGTGATCATCAGCTCTAAACATCATGTATATACTTATGACTTCAAGTTTATATCTCTAGCCCCAAATGCTCTCCTGAACAACTTGACTGTTTAACCGACCTACCTACTTGACCTCCCTACTTGGGTGTTGATCCCAAGTAGGGAGGTGTTGATATCTCAAGTGTAACCTGCCCCAAATAGAGCTCCCAAGATGCACTTCTCCACTGTTGGTATTTCTCCACTCCTCCCCATCTCCTCCACCCACACTTCTATTCTACCTGTAGTCTTCACCATCTCACTTATGGCAACTCATTCTTCTAATCACTTAGGCCAAAAACCATGCAGGCATTCTTTTTTTTTTTTTTTTTTAACATCTTTATTGGAGTATAATTGCTTTACATTGTTGTGTTAGTTGCTGCTATATAACCAAGTGAATCAGCTATACGTATACATGTATCCCCATATCCCCTCCCTCTTGCGTCTCCCTCCCACCCTCCCTATCCCACCCCTCTAGGTGGTCACAAAGCACTGAGCTGATCTCCCTGTGCTATGCGGCTGCTTCCCACTAGCTATCTATTTTACATTTGGTAGTGTGTATATATCCATGCCATGTATATGTCCATGCTCTCTCACTTCGTGCCAGCTTACACTTTCCTCTCCCCAAGGAGAGGAAATGGTCCTCAAGTCTGTTCTCTACATCTGCACCTTTATTCCTGTCTTGCCCCTAGGTTCTTCAGAACCACTTTTTTTTTAGATTCCATATGTATATGTTAGCATATGGTATTTGTTTTTCTCTTTCTTACTTCACTCTGTATGACAGACTCTAGGTCCATCCACCTCACTACAAATAACTCAATTTCGTTTCTTTTTATGGCTGAGTAATACTCCATGGTATATATGTGCCACATCTTCTTTATCTATTCACCTGTCCATGGACACTTAGGTGGCTTCCATGTCCTGGCTGTTGTAAATAGTGCTGCAGTGAACATTGTGGTACCTGTCTCTTTTTGAATAATGGCTTTCTCTGGGTATATGCCCAGTAGTGGGATTGCTGGACCATATGGTAGTTCTATTTTTAGTTTTTTAAGGAACCTCCATACTGTTCTCCATAGTGGCTGTATCAATTTACATTCCCACCAACAGCATGCAGACATTCTTGACCCCTCACTTTCTCTCACATGTACCGTCGAAACCATTAGGGAATCCTGTCTAACTTCTGCTTTCAGTCTATCCAGGCTGACTATTTCTCACCAGTACTACATTTCTAACCTTCTCTAAGTTATGTTATCTGGAACTTGGATTACTACAAGTTCCTACTAGTAGGTATACTTGCTTCTACCTTGCTGCAGTACTAGAGCCAAAATTATCCTCTAAAAACCAGAGTTAAATCATGTCACTCATGTCACTCCTCTGCTCAGAACCCTTCAGTGACTCCTTGCTTCACTCTGAGGGGAAAAAAAGAGAAGCCAAAGTTCTTACACTGATCTGCAGTGCCCTGCATGATCTGTTCCTGGCCTCCCTCTTGGAGTTCTCCTCCTGCCACCCTCCCTTGCCTTCTCAGCTTCATTCACTTTTGCCTCATGCAGTTTCTCAAGTGTGCCAGACCTTGCTTCAGCCTTAGAGGCTGCACTGGCATTTTCCTGTCCTGGAATGTTCTTCCCCCTCATACCTTCATGACTGTCGCTCTCATTTTTCTTTACTCACAAATCATCTTCTGTTCACTGTGTTTAAAATTATACCCCACCCTTCACCACTCCGTATCCTCCTTACCCTGCTTTGCTTTTGTCCTTAGCACTTTTCACCTTATGTATTGTATATTATACTTTATAGTTTATTGTCTGTCTTCTTCTGGTCTAAATCTGCCCATCAAGAATGTAAATTCCATGAGGTAAGATTTTGTTCTGTTTTTCTGTTTTCTTTCACTCTTGTGAACAGGTACTGGCACAGTCATCACACACAAAAAAAGTTTTGTAAGTTAATGTGTGAGGCTGTTTTTATTTTAGATCATAAAATATCCACTAATAGCCAAGTCAAATGCTTATAATTTTCATCAGCATGCATGCAAGTATATTGTGTTTGCTATAAAATTGTTCCTCAATTATGTACACACCTTTTAAAATCAGCTGTAGAGGATTTTGATAACTACAAAGTAATATTTTGAATTAACTAGGTTTATTTCTTAACCAAAACTTTTTCAATTTGTTCTGTACAGAATGTGTGTTCTGGTGTCGATAGATCTGAAAATGTTGGTCGACGACTTGCAAATCAACAAAGTTTAAAAAATAGGATTGAATCTGTAAAAACAGGTCTGCTTTTTAGCCCATATATTGATGAAAGATTAACAAAAAAAGGTATATTTACATGATATTGTTAGTTTTATCCCAAAAGCCTACTTTAATTGTTTTTTTAAAAATTTTCTTCCCATTTTAGTGAGATATAGTTGACATATAACCTTTAGTTGTTTTTAATGATAAAATATATTAAGTAATTTACTATTCTAGAAATTGAAAATTCGTGTTTGAATAATGAAAATATTGGAATTGCAATGTATTTTTCTATGAATAATTGGAGGATCTTTAAAAATGTAAATATAAAGATGTTTGACATGTTTATAGGTAAAAATTATCTCTTTTAACACAAATCTAGTTTATCGGAATTAAATGCTTAGTATTTAATTTGTCATGTATTTGAATAACATTTCAAAACTAGGTCAGATATAAATGATTAAAAACACTGAACTGCTTTATTTTAGGTTCAAAAAAGATCAGTAAGTCTGAGGAAAACTTACTAACTCCAGAGCGACTAGGTGGAAGAAATTACCGGATGTCTTGGACAGGACCTAGTAATTCAAGTTTTCAAGAAATAGATGGAAATGAAGCTTCTCCAATAGATGCAGTTCTTGAGATGGAAAACTCTTCCTTGGAGCCCGATATGATGGTTGAAAAGTCACCTGTTAGGTCATATGAGCTTACCCCTTCTAATGTACACAGTAGGCATAATAACAACGTAACTGGCAGCTCTCTTAGTGGGGATGAAAATAACCTGACCACAGAGACTGTGGTGAAAATTCAGAAAGCATTTTCTGAATCTGGAAGTAATCTTCATGCATTGATAAATCACAGGCAGTCATCATTAACTAATGTAGGGAAAGTAAAATTTAATGAAACATCTTCTATCAAATGTAGCACAGAAAAAAATCTATTTGAAATTAATAATTTCACTGTGATAGAATCCAGTGAACACCACACTAGTAAAGATGAAAATAGTTTTTCAGAAAGAGACTTCTCACTACATCAAACTCAAAAATTGTGTAGAGAAGCCACTATAAAATGTTACTCAACTCAGATGAAGATAGAACTAGAAGACAACATTCATTCGAATATACCAAAAGATTATTTAAGCAAGCAGGAATTGTCCAGTGATGAGCAAATAAAGAAACAAGAGTCCCCAAGGGATACACTAAATATTAAATTAAAGGAGAATGAAAATATGATTGAAGAGAACTTACTGAAATGTGCAGCTTCTAGAGAGGACGTGGCTAGCGCCTCTTCCTCAGAGCAGATTACGTGTAATAGTGCAAACCTGTCAAAACCTAGGCCTGTGAGAATTGTTAAACAGCAGTCACTGGTGGAAACATGTGATAAAACGGTTTCTGAACATTTACAAATGACAGAGCACGGAAAGGTTTCAGACCACATACAGTGGTTTAACAATCTTTCTTTAAATGAACCAAATAGGACAAAAGTTAAGTCACCTCTTAAGTTTCAGCGTATGCCTGTCCGTCAGTCTGTCAGAAGAATTAATTCTTTGTTGTTGTATGGTGGACAATCTCCAAGACATAAATTAGCAAGTCTTGGTGATGCTGCTTCTCCTCTGGTTAAATCAGTGAGCTGTGATAGTGCTCTTCCCTCTCGTGTAGAATGTACATCAAAAGATTCCTCTATTCCATGTACCAGGTCAAGTCCTAAAGAACAGAAGTCTACATCATACAAACAGTCGAATGTTGATACGATTTCAAAATCAAGCATGGAGGTAACTTCTACATCTTTCTCACAAATGAAGAGGCACCCAAACTCTGGAAATGCTTCTCTTGGGTCCACCAGAGTTTGTAAGCAGGAAGTGATATCTAATGGCCAAATTAAGGTTCCCTTGGATGATCTGACAAATCATGATATAGTAAAATCTGTTGTAAATAATGATATGGGCTTTTCTCGTGGCATAAATAACAGGGTCCTTAGAAGACCATCAGATAAAGAGAGGGTCTGGTATAAAGGTTCTCCAAAAAATCCTATTGGAAAAGCTCAACTACTACCAACAAGTAGACCTGTAGACTTGTAATTGGTAAATGTTATACTACTTGTCATTAATGTAAATAAAATTAGCAATTGGTGATATGACTTGCAAGGTAATCATGTGTTAGTTTATAGCTCAGAATGATTGGTGTGTGGTCAATTTTAATTTCATTGCACAAGCAACTTGAATTCTTAAGCTTGTATAAATGATGACTTTGTTTTTCTTAATTATGGCAATATTTAAACTTAATAATTTTATTGTCATCTCTCAAAGCAGAGGTTTCACTTTACTTTTTTAAAGAAATTGTTGACTGGGTTTATAAGAAATTAATTTTTGAAAATTGCATGAATTTTATTTTTTAACATGCGATAGAAGAATGGAATGAGTTGTGCCTATTTCCTGTTACTCCTAAATCAGATGAGGTTTCTCTAAGAAATGTCTAACACAGAGAGAGAGAGAGATAAGCCCTGCAAATCTTATTTCCCAAATTCCGTTAATGTTTATTGTCTTTATCAAAGTCCCGTGAAATTAATTTGTTTCAATAGCATCTTAATCCTTTATTCCTTTTGGGTGCAGAGTAATTAGACATATATTGTCTATAGATGTGACAGTGTGTTCACTTGAACTAAGAATAATGGCTAATGCAGAATGATGACTCAAGTGTGCTCATATAGTATGATGCTGCAGAAGTAACTGTGACTTTAAAGCCATACTATGTTTTTTAAAGTTAATTTGCACAAGTACATTTATATCTGTTTTGTCCAATATAGAATTTAAAATGTTTTAAGAGGGAGTAATTAAGCTTGGAAGATTTTAATCAAAGTGATTGCTTATATACAGATGCTTGATTTTAGACTTTGATATAGTTGATGCACCTCTACATTTACCTTGGATTCTTACACTTTGGATTCCTACAGGAGCCTGTGATGGTTTTGTCGTGTGTGTAAATGTTATTTATTTAGCAAAGACATTAAAGATAACTTTCTGGAAAATGACTTGCCTGAGACTCTAATGAAATTCAAAATAACCTTTTAGAATTTGACCCAAATTGTCAAGCAAATCTATCTAAATTTATATTTTAAATTATTAGAAATAACAGATCTTTAAGGAAAGAATAATATCAACAGTAGAGGGTATTCTCTGAGTTTTGGAGGAAGGAATATGCATGCAGACTCAACCACTAAAGACAGTTTTGCAGGTCAGTTGTTAGGGTGCCACATTCAAGCTTGGGGCAGCATAGAACCACACTGCACACCATTCGGAGCAACCAGGCAGCATGAATTTGTGTGAGGAATTTAAAGTCATCAGAGGTTTGCTTTACCAAGTTCTCCCTAATAGCAGTACATCTGTTTTATTTCAAAGCTATTTCCTGTTTCTATATTCACTACCTAGGAATCGACCCTTTCTCAGAATTCGTAAGTATTTACTTATATAAAGACTAAAAATCTGTAGATATATAAACATCATGTTTATCTGACATGAAAACAGGTTTTTAATGTAGACTGGGTATGCATTTCAGATGTTTATAGTATTTCGAAGAGTAAGTGGATATAGAAAATATTTATAAATTCTGAGATGTTCGTTGTCTGGTTCAAAGCATTTTTTTTAAACTTTGCTTTTAAACTTTTAAAAATACATCAGTGTCCTTTTATATCCATGGGGGTAGGTGAAATGTTGAATTGGAAGACTAATTCAGTAAGCAGTCGTAGGAAATTAACTGTACAAATCACCTGAATTAGTGGATTTTCTGAGAGATTAATCATTAATCAATAATGAAAGATATTTATTTAAAAAAGAAAACTACCCATATATCACTCCCATTTTTTGTTAGCTGAAAGCTGCAATACAGATTAAAGGATTATGAAGGTGCAAACCTTGGAGATGAGGTAATTGGAGAGTCATGAAAGCTGAGTTTTAGACTTGATTTAATATTCCTGCTTTCATTTTTTTCTTATAAAAAATAGAGATAATGTTACCAATCTCATGGGGATATTTGATCAAATGATATACAAACATACTTAACAAAGTTAAAGTGTCTGGACATGTGTAGTAACTCCAAAAACTATTTTTACTTTGTTCTTACAAGTAAATAAATTAATAATATTAATTTGATTATTATGAGCAACAAACAATACACTTATACATAGAACTTAATAGACTGCTTGGCAATTTTCTAAAATCACTAAAAACTTGATATAGGATTTTGAAAATCATCAAGCCCAGGACATATAATAGATGTTTTTAGAAAATCAAATTTCATATGAAGCATAAACAATTTAGTGTATTTCAGTCAAATTTCCATTCAGCACGAAGGTGGTAAATTGTAATAACGGCTTCTCCATTTTTCCAAGCACAAAATGAATATAACAGTGAAACAACATTAATTTAAAATTCAGAATTGAATAAAACCTCAGTATGTGTGAATAATAAATATTAAACCCCAGCATGGTCTTTTGAGCCTAGAACCAATAGACAATATTTGTCCAGCTGATTTAGCATGCACTGAAACAAAAAGCTGGAAACGGAAGAGCATCCATGGAAGAAAAGGTGCCAGGAAGGAGGTTGGCTTCAAACCAAAAGGCCATGGATGAATTTTGCAGGCCCCCTCTTCATTGCATAAAGTTGCTGTAGATGATAATGGATCTGGGGAATGGAGCTAGGGTATGTACAGAGTTCTGGATTCTAACCTCCTCAAGGTACTTATTCCTGGACCTCCAGGTACTTTACTCATCCCCAGTCTTTTTTTTTTTTTTTTTTAAAGATTTTTTCTTTAATGTGGACCATTTTTAAAGTCTTTTGTTGAATTTGTTACAATATTGCTTCTGTTTTATGTTTTGGTTTTTTGGCCACAGAGACATATGGGATCTTAGCTCCCCAACCAGGGATTGAACCCCGCACCCTCTGCATTGGAAGGGGGAGTCTTAACCGCTGGACCGCCAGGGAAGTCCCTCAATCCCCAGGCTTGACGAAAGAAATTTAAGTACTTATATTCATTGTATGGTTTTCCATTTCAATTCTTGTGTTTGAACAAAATTCAAATGTTCAAAGTTGCCCTATAAATCTTTTACAGAAGGTATTCTGGATCTACCTGGATACATTTCCGCAATGTGCAGGGAGTATGGTTTCTCTTCCAGCAAAAGGAATCTTACTTGATAGTTGTTGGTGTGGAAATTTAGAAGTAGCTCTCAGAACTAATATTCCTAGCGGTTTTCACGTGGTTTTGGTTTATCACTTTAACGGAAATTTCTATCAGCTTGTATTAAATATCCCCATAGGTTTCCTGCTCAATGAAAAGGCTTCTGAAAGCCCTCATGATTTACCTAATCATTGCCATCATTAAAAGCTCTTAAGGCCTCTTCAACTTTTGTCTCTTCTATTGCCCCAGTGCTGCTTTTCTCTTCAAGCTAAAACACTTCTAAAAAGCTGGAAGGTGTGCTATTGAGAACGAAAGACAGAAATGGCGAGGCGATCTGGCACATTGTTTGGATAATTGCTTGAGAAAAGGTTAATTACTTACACAGGGGTCGATAGAGGAAGAGGGTCTCTGTGAGATGTGTATGTGGAATGCGTGGACGGAAGGCCCCAGCATCTGAGTTTGAGTTCTGGGGAGTCCTGGCCAGGCGACCTCCACCTGCTGGAGGAGGGACGGGGCGGGGCTAAGACGAGGAGGGAGGTGACGCACCAGAGACCCAGATCTCCCCGCTTCGCGCCCGACCCCCACCGAGGCCCAGACCGCAGCAGGCTCCTCCGGCTGCCGCTCGGTGAGTGCTGCGCTGAGGCCGGCTCGACCTCCTGACGCCCACCCAGACCAACAGGCTCTTCACGATCGGGAGTGGGGGAGGGCGTCGGGCTGAAATCCTTGAGCTGGAGGCTGGGGGTAGACAAAGGATGGGTGTGGGAACCGGAGGTTCGGCTCTAAATAAGAGGGAAAGAGTACCGAGGAAGGAGATCAAATCAGAACGCTGTTGGCTGGGGGTGTAAATGAAACAAAGACATCCTGCATTCAGAGCGGAGGAGGGAAAGATGGAGATGGCCGGAGAGGCTGGTGTCTGCCTCTGGCCTTTTTCGTCAGATTTTGCAGGCTTTGCTGTCTCAGCTCTTTGTAGTACAGGGTTTTACATCTGAGTGGCTTTTTAAAAAGCCTTTCCTTTACAGAAGTAGATATTGGGGATTATAAATATTTCGGTTTCAGGGAAGAAATGCATGCCGCCACCACCTTCTCCCCCCACCCCCCACCTCCGCGCGCTCCCATAGAAGGGTGGTCAAAAGAGGGTTTGCATAGCCACTGCCTGCAGTCTCCACCCTAACGTTCAGCAGCTGCAGAGGGAATTTGCGTGAATATTTGTTCTCTTGTTCTGCAGGCTTCTGGTTGCGTGGAAGCCAACATTCAGGACAGGTGACTCCCCAGACTAGGTTTCTTCAGTCTCCTTCACCTGTTCTGTTTTCTCTCTCATCACCCTTCGATTCCCCAAATTCGATCCTCCGGAACAGTAAGGCAATATTGCCGACATAATAATAGCAATCTGGGTGGCTGTGTGTCTGGCATTGTTTTCAGTCCTCTTACATGTGCCCTCACACTTAACCTCAGAGTAACCCTATAAGACGGATGCTTTTCTCATCCCTTTTTGCAGAGAAGGAAGTTGCATTTGCCCAAGTTCGCCCTGCCAGCATGTGGTGCAGCAAGAATCCTTCCCAGATTAGAGGGCAGGCCTGAGCTGTGTGTATTGATGTTCCCTTGTACCACGCCTAAGCTTTCTATGCTTCTTTACCATTTGTGTCTTCCAACTCCTTCCCCTGAGCCTTTTCTTCACCAGGACTAGAAGAGTCAAGATGTCACTCTCCCTCTCCCTTTCTCAAAATTGAGGCAAATTTTTTTGTTGTTTGTTTTTGTTGGTTTAAGGGAGGGAGAGAGTGGTGGGGTAGGCGTAATGCAGAGCTTCCAGGGAGCTGTAAGGACAATAAAAAATGAGTGAGAAGTGCCATTATAGTCTAGTCTTCCCAAGAATGTGGGGACAGAGGGAATTGTCTATCTCAGACAGACTATTCTGTTTCTTTAATACCTTCTCACAGCTGATGTCCTGGCTAGGGTGGACACATAAGGCCTAAGCAAATCCTTAAGAATTTTTCATTGCAGTCCCTTCCTGGGAGGTCCTTGAATCACTCCCTGGAGTGATTACATGATTGTATCATCACAATTGCCAGTTGTGGCCAATCGATACATGTTTGGTCTTTTTTCTGCAGGTTAAAAATGGTTGCCAGGATGGTTTCTACCATGCTGTCTGGCCTCGTGTTTTGGCTGACATTTGGATGGACTGCAACAGCTGCTTATAGCCCGAGAACCCCTGACCGGGTCTCAGAAACAGATATCCAGAGGCTGCTCCATGGTGTGATGGAGCAGCTGGGCATTGCCAGGCCACGGGTAGAGTATCCAGCTCACCAGGCCATGAACCTTGTGGGCCCACAGAGCATCGAAGGTATTTACTGTGTTCTGCCAGTTTGCAGTTTCCATTAGCAGTAAAATAATTAATGCATATTGAAGAAACTCTACTTCCTCCTTCTGTTTTCCCTTTCTTCTTATGCTACACAGTATATAGATACATACATACACATGAGAATGTAAGTCCTGTGAGGGCAGGGACCTTATCTAATTCACAGCTGTAGCCCTAGCATCTAGCACAAAATCTGGTACATTAATATTTAGTAAGTGAATGAAGGAGCATCTAGCATTATCACTAAAAAAAGATTAGAACCCAGACCCCATGTCTTCTCCCAAACTGATCTTTGGGAAATTGTGTCCCCAGCTGGCTGCCTCTGAGCCACTGCCAGCCAGTATTTGTAAAAGATCTTCAAAATATAGGACCTAAAAGATCTGATTTGATTCTTAGGGATGATGTCAGATAAACCCAAGGGAACCAAAAGAGGTACTGATGTTAAGAGTTTATGTCAATAACTTTAAAAAAAGTTTTTTTAATATAACAGATGTTAAGTTAACTGTTTTAGGGTGATAAGACCATTTGCCACCTGAATTCCTCTAAGTTTCTGGCAATATGATTGTAATACTTTTATTAGAAAGTGATACTTTTTTTGTTTAGTGATTTACTTATAGAGAGAATTGGAATCGCTCTTATGAGGTGGTGATGAGCAGCTCTTAAGAGCAGGTGCCTTATTTCCATGCCTTGCTTTGTATCCCTCTGATTCTGAATGCTCTCTTTCTCCACCGAGTTGGAGCCCTAAAGCAGTAGCATGGTTCATTTAGTCTGAACACAAAAGAGCACTTCAAGTGTTTGCCCACAGGAGTGGGGCCTAAGGAAAAACATGAATTCTTTCTCTGAGTTTTGTCAAAACACACACCCAGAAAATACTATTTCCTGTGCATTGATTTTGTATAATTTTGTCTGAGTCTATAATTTTCTAAAACAGCTATCTGCTTTGGGGGTCCTGGGAATGCCATGGATATTGTTGATATATGATTCTCATTTCTGTCTTGTTACCCATAGTTTTAAACCATTGAGTAAAACTAACTCTGTGGAGTCGTTGTCTATTTAGGCTGACATTTGATTTCAGGAATGGATTAACACAGATGATTTGAATCAGAAGCATGCAAATCTAGCACAGGGCTTGAGGCAGAACAAATCAGACAGAGCTTCACACCACCCCTTCTGGGGTGAATCTAAACCCTTTCCAGCATCTGCTGCCAACTCTGGCTTCAAATACACATACCCATTTCAGACCAGCTCTTTCAAGACAGTAAATATCTGCCCTTTTGACCAGTAAAAGTGCTTGATTAGTCACCCAGCTGTTGTCATGGAGACGGCTTTCTAGGTTTCCATTAATACTGGAGGCCTGATCATCTGTGTGGAAAAGAAACAGCAACTCCCTGGGCATCAACAGCCTACGTGTATCCACAGCCTCCTTTCCTTTACTCAGTAGCCAGCTATTCAGCACCGGCTCTGTGCCGGCCACCGTGCAGGAGACTGAGGCAGCTCTGCCCTAAACGTTTCTCAGTCTTGCGGGGTGGGAGCCGGGAGAAGTTATTACGGTGTATCATGGCCAGTGCTTTGATAGATGGACAGGCAAGCTGCTGCCATGGAAGTAAAGAACACAGTAATTTATTCTGCTTGGGAGTTGATGGGGGTGTCTGTAAGGAAATGCTGTTTTGAAGAAGCAACATTTGACCTGGGTTTTGAAGTTTGAATAGGAATTCATCAGGGAATGTCAAGTGAAAAGGCATTGGAGGTGTGAAAGAGCATGGATTAGAACAATTCAGAATTAAAAACTGCTTTCATTATTACCTTGGGGTAATGTGACGTCATAGCCATGCTGGGTCTCCTCAGTGTCTGTGGAAGGGATGAATATCGGCTTGTGTTTTGGTTTTCTATTACCACACATTTAGCAGCTTAACACAATACCCATTGATCAGCTCACAGTTTCCTTTGGTCAGGAGTCAGGCATGGGTTAGCTGGGCCCCCTGCTCAGTCTCATCAGGCTGAAATCACAGTGTTGACAGGAGATGCAGTCTTGGCTGGAGCTTGGGGTCCTCTTCCAAACTCATCTAGGTTGTTGGCAGAATTCAGTTTGTTGCTGTTGTGGGATCAAAGTCCCCTTTCTCTTGCTGGCTGTCAGCAGGGTCCCTTTCAGCTCTCAGAGGCCACTCTCAGGTTGGTTGTAAGCCACTGACCCTCTCACAACATGGCAGCTTACTTCCTTAAATCTGGAGGGAGAATATCCCTTTAGTCTGCTAATCATAATACAATATAATTATAGGAGTGACTATCTCATTACTTTTGTCAGTTTTCAAGGGAGTGATAGCCCACAGGTCCTACCCACACTCAAAGACAGAGGATTATGCAGGGCGTGGACACCGGTAGGTGGGAATCTTGGGGGTCACCTTAGAATTCTGCCAGCTGGGTGCAAGCTAACAGGGAAACAAAATACGCCTGGGATTTTTCCCTGTCCTGGACTTTGGCATTTAATTTATTGGGTGGTCTAATATTTTCTCATGTGAGTGTAGGATTGTTTCAACTCATCCATTTATTTGCATTGTCTCTGCTGACATTCATTCATGCTAATTCCCAGGTGTCTGACAGATACATGGGGTATCTTCCATATCCCTTCAACATTTATTTTAGTATTTTGTTATGAAGGACCAAGTTAGAAAGTTTTTCTTTCTAATTTTTATAGAAAGAATACGATATATATATATATATATATATATACACACACACACACACACACACACAATTTTAATGCACATTTAACATAAACTGTTCCCAAAGATATCTGGATTTAACCGGCAGCTCCATCATTTATCAGTAACGTGACCTTGAGTGAATTACTTCTTGAAGCTTCCATTTAGCTTGGGGGTAGGATTTAAATTTCTTCACCTGCAAGCAGGTAATATTCCAGTTCAGAGAAACAAAAGTAAAGTTTTAGCATACTCCAGCTATTCTACCATGAAATCATTTCTAAATGAATCATCATTGTCATTTTAGGTGACTATTACTGGACTCTTCAATTCTTTGCATGCAGCGCTGTTCATTGTCTAATAAGTGGCACATGGAAGACAATTTCCTCTTATTGTGTCTACTCTGATTAATTAGTTGTATAATCCTTAGATTAATCTCACTATTGAAGATGTATATAAGCTCTCAAACATAGCATTATAAACTCTCCTTTTAAAATAGGATATAGTCATCAGTGTAACTTACTATTAGGTCACTGGGGTCATATATCCCGCTAAAAAAATATTTCCTCCTTTGATCCCATATCCCTTCGAGTTACTCTACCATTTTTCTTCCACAGCAGCCTTTCCACACATGCTAATGTACTTCCTGACCTCCTGTCCTCTCCTAGTCCATTGTAGTCCACTGTTCTCACCACTCATTTGTCAAGTCAACAAGCATTTTTTGAACGCTAGGCACTGTTTTAGGTACTGAAGAAATGAACATGAACCTGAAAGATTGGCAGGACAAGGGAGATAGAGTCATTACATAAAGAAATAAGTAAAATATGTAATAAGTCAAATGGTCATAAGTGCTATAAAAATATAAAGCAGAAGAGGGGGATGGAGGAAACAAAATAGGGGCAGGGGACTCCTCACTGGGAAGACAGGCAAAAATAAGAGTTGAGAGAGTCAGCTGTGTGATCCATGACCTTCTAGATGGAGAGGGCTGCAAATGCGAAAGCCATAAGGTTAGAGCAAGGAGGCTAGTATGGCTGTAGCCCAGGACTCAGGAGCGCAGGAAGAGATGAGACTGGGGTAAGGGCAGGAAGGGGAGGTGGGAGGTGGTGTGTGGGGACAGATCGTGTCATAGGGTCTTACAGTCCTACAGCGACTTTGGCTTTTCCTTTGAGCGTGTATCTGAAGCCGCTGGAGACTTTGGACAGTGATGTGATCTGCCTTCCTTTGAAAAGGACCACTCCAACTGCTGTCTTGAAAATACTCTGTAGGGAGGGAGGACTGCAATGGGGGAGATGAGTTAGGAGACTAAGGTAATAATCCAGGTGAGGGGTGTACTATCATGGCAGCTAGAGAAGTGGCGAGGTATGGTCAGAGGATGGATATATTTGAAGTTGGAGCCAATAGGATTTGCCGGTGGGTTAGAGGTAGGAACTGAAAAACAGAGAGGAGCCAGGGGTGACGCCAGGATATTGGCATGATATCCTGGAAAGGAACTTTCTTTGTTTTTTTTGTTTCTTATTTTTGGCTGCGTGGGGTCTTCATTGCTGTGCGCGGGCTTTCTCTAGTTGCGGCGAGCGGGGGCTACTCTTCATTGCGGTGCGCGGGCTTCTCATTGCGATGGCTTCTCTTGTTGTGGAGCCCGGGCTCTAGGCACGTGGGCTTCATTAGTTGTGGCACACGGGCTCAGCAGTTGTGGCTTGCGGGCTCTGGAGAGCAGGCTCAGTAGTTGTGGTGCACGGGCTTAGTTGCTTCGCGGCATGTGGGATCTTCCTGGACCAGGGATTGAACCCGTGTCCCCTTCATTGGCAGGCGGATTCTTAACCACTGCCGCCACCAGGGAAGCCCTGCACAGGTTAATGTTGAGATGCCTTTTAGGCTGTGCTTGTGAAGGCCAACAACTTCCTTGCCCGTTTCACCTGCACTCTGCCTTCGTCCCTCCCAACCTCCCTGCAGCCCCACACCCACACCAGTGTCTTCCCTCCTCCAGGCTCTCACCTGTTCCTTCCACTCTGCGTATACCTGTCCTCCTCTGCAGGGCTCAGCTTCAAAGTCATCCACTCAGAGAGGCCTATCCGGCTTCTCTGAGTGGCCCCCATTCTCTGCCACAGAGCCCTTTTGTTTTTTTAAAACTTTATAGCATTTAAAAAATTTATAATGAATGTTTGTTTCCTTGCTTATTTATTGTCTGTCTCCCCACTGGAATGGCAGTTCCATGAGGCAATAGCTATTTTATTTACTGCTTTATACCCAGACACATAGTAGGCACTTGGTAAATATTTGAAGAATGAATCTATATTTGAATAAATATTTTAAAAATAAGTATATCTGGCAGCAATAAGTACATAAATTCTATTTGACTTCTGGATCTTTTGAGACTCTATTCCTTTCAGTTCAAGGAAAATATTCCATTTCTGTTCTGTGTTTCAAAAAATCTACCTAGAGGTTTCTGCCAGGAACTCAGTGATAATGTGCTTGGCAAAAGGTCTATTTACTTTGACTATGACTGATCACCAGGGTGCAAGGTTTGAACCTTCTGTACAGGGGCCTATTGAGAAATGGGAAAGGCTTTTTGCAGTTATGGAATGAAACCAGCAGGGGGCCAACTAGACTTGAGGCAATAGATAGAGGATTCCTGAAACCTGGTACACAGCCTCCTGGTTGTTAAGTCACTCGTTGTTAAGCCAGCCTTCTGGTTGACCTGCTCTAAGTGGTCCCTGGGGAGGAAGCATTTGCCCAAAACATCCTAAGAGGTTGGAGGTTATTTTTCACTTCTCCGTAGGTACCTTAAACATGACTTGGTAAGGAGCATCTTTCAAATGTGTAAATTCTATTTTTTTCTTTTTTTGAAACTTCATAAATAAATGTATTCCTTTAATTACAATTGTAAAGATTTTTGATGATGTTATAAACATTGTGAGGATTAATCATACTTTGCCCCCAAATTAACTGATTTTACATAACCTTGCATATAGTGTAGAGAAAATAATCATGGAGTTAAAAAATTTGTATGAGAAACATCTTCTAGCATGAGAATTGCTAACCATTAAGTAATTAATGGAGAGTTGTGGTTTGTGCTCATCTTCTGTCTGGGGAAAAAGAGAGACTATAGGGCTTCCCTGATGGCGCAGTGGTTGAGAGCCCGCCTGCCGATGCAGGGGACACGGGTTCGTGCCCTGGTCCAGGAGGATCCCGCATGCTGCGGAGCGGCTGGGCCCGTGAGCCGTGGCCTCAGAGCCTGTGCTCCACAACGGGAGAGGCCACAACAGTGAGAGGCCTGCGTACCGCAAAAAAAAAAAAAAAAAAAAAAAAAAAAGAGAGAGAGACTATATTATTAAAGGATGGTCATCAAATGTGTAAATTCTTAACCCAAAGCAAAACAAAAATATAAAGTAAAGACAAACAGGCACCAACTTGTTTTATAGAGAAGAAAACACGCTTGGATGGTAAAGAAAAGCGGGGTTGAGTCTTTTTTTT
Organism: Neophocaena asiaeorientalis asiaeorientalis; assembly: GCF_003031525.2. Lineage (NCBI taxonomy): Eukaryota > Metazoa > Chordata > Mammalia > Artiodactyla > Phocoenidae > Neophocaena > Neophocaena asiaeorientalis. The sequence continues at coordinate 8,882,402 of NW_020175821.1, forward strand.
TTTTAAATACATCTTTATTGGAGTATAATTGCTTTACAATGGTGTGTTAGTTTCTGCTTTATAACAAAGTGAATCAGCCATACATATACATATATCCCCATGTCTCCTCCCTCTTGCGTCTCCCTCCCACCCTCCCTACCCCAGCCCTCTAGGTGGTCACGGGTTGAATCTTAACCATACTATTTATTAGCTGTGTGTGATCTCAGCGACTGTTCTGGAACCTGGTTTTCTCATAGTGGGGCTTCAGCCCGCTCTCACAAGTGGGTTCCGTTAGTAACTGAATGTAGGCCTGCCTCCTCTCACTCTGTGGATGTCAGGAACACGCTTCCAGTCTTGAATGGCTTTCCCTGATATTATTTTGGGTGACTCCCCCAGCGAGCAGTGCAGTTCGGCTGTGTTTCAGTGCACCTTGTATGTCAGCAGTGCCCACCTCCCTCCAAGCTCAAAGTGGCTCATTGGTCCCTATGACATAGCTAAATGGCTACTGCTGTTATCCTCAGAAACAAACAAAGCCACCAGCTCTCCAAGGGATTGATTCAGAGAGCCATTAGCTATGGGATAGAGATGCGTGGGAATCAGAAGTGGCTCTGCCAGCTGACACTAATGTTAGCTTTTGATGAATCCAACCGGAAAACGTGCTTCAGTCCTCAGAATAGCAGCCTCAGGTAAAAGAGGGTCTCCTCAATACCACTGGTTCATTTTCCCCACCATTCTAGACCACACGATAACCCCAGATACCAAGCCACTTGATGGATCCTGATTAAATTTAAACCAGTATTGCCAAACCTAAAAATATCAAAATTCCTTTTTATAACACTAACTTTTGGGCTTCATCTTTCTTATTTTAAAATAAAGAGAACCAAGATTATTTTCTTAATAAATATCGGGGGAGAGTCTTTGTAAGATAAGGTCTATTTGAAGGGGCACATCCTAAGGAGTCTCTACTTGGCCAACCTTTGGCCTCGTAAAGGAGCCGTAGTGCCTCCACTTGGCCACAGGGTGGCAATGGTTGCTTCCCATTTGAAGGTTGGAGGGAAGAGTTGTTAACATTGAACAACCGACCTGGGCCTCTCAGTTTCAGGCTAGCCTCTCTCGGCATTTGGAGGAAGGGGTGGGGCTGACTCTTGACCCGGGTGTCCTGACTAAAATCTCTCTAGGTTATCCTCATCCTGGGAGAGCCAATGAGAGCAATGGGCTTGAAGGGTTGTCTTTCAGTGGACCAGGGCCTCCAGTTTGGCCCATGTCCTTTGGGGTTCCGTTGAGACCACCCTGAACTCAAATCCTTAAAATTTCCCTGGATGATTTCCAGTGTTTTGTCTTAGGCAATTGCATGGATAGTGATAAGAAATTGAAAAGGAATAGGGGGAGGTCTGTGTTTTTTTTTCTGGTGGCGGGGGGAGGATAAGGAGATGAAAATGATGACTTTGTTGTGTTTAAGGTGCCCTGGGACATCCAGGTGCAGGTGTGCAGAAGGCACTCAGATGTATCTGACACAGGAGAGCTGTCTGGGTAAAGGAAGGGGTTTGGGAGTCATCCCCATATTAGTGGCAGCTGATGCCATAGAAATGGATGAGATTACCTGGGTGGGTATCAAGTAAGAAGAGCAGGGGCTTCCCTGGTGGCGCAGTGGTTGGGAGTCCGCCTGCCGATGCAGGGGACACGGGTTCGTGCCCCGGTCCGGGAAGATCCCACATGCCGCGGAGCGGCTGGGCCCATGAGCCATGGCCGCTGAGCCTGCGCGTCCGGAGCCTGTGCTCCGCAACGGGAGAGGCCACAACAGTGAGAGACTCATGTACTGCAAAAAAAAAAAAAAAAAAAAAAAAAAAAGAGCAGACACCTGAGAAAAGGCCCGGACGACTGAGTCTGCAGGGCCAGACAGAAGGATCTGTGAAGGAAACCAAGATCGATTGGGCACTAAGGAGGACCAGTGATGTGCAGTGTAAACAAGGAGAGTGTGTCAGGGAGGGCAGCGGTCACCTTTGTCAAAGTCAGCAGGGAGGCCGTGTGAAGTAAGGACCATGGTGTGCGAAGTGTGCACTGTGTGTAGCAACACGGAAGTTCCCGGTTCCCGGGGGTCTTGGGCAGAACGGGTTCCGCAGAGTAGCGGGGCCAGAAACCACAGTGCAGGAAACAGGAGAGAAGACACGACATAAACATCTGTTCCAGGATGTCGGGTAGTGGGGAGAAGAATGAGTAACAGTTGTGGAAGGTTGGGGGGCTGGTGATGTAGAGATGAGGAAGGTTTCTGTGTAGGTGGTTGTTTTAGAGATTTGCACTTGTTGAAGTGCTAATTGGCAAGACCCAAGAGAGAGTTAAAGATGTGAGATGAAGAGCAGATGACTGAGGGGTGAACATTCCTGGGGAGGTGGGAGATGAAACCGGGAGCTCAGATGGAGGCCTGGATTTAGGTCTTTCCTCAGCTGGGAAAAAAGGGAAGAGGCAGAAGTAATGTCGGGATGCTGTGAAGTTCATGTTTGCCCCTCACACTTGCTTCCTTGATTCAGGCAAGGAGGGCAGGTATTCATTCTTTGCCACATTTTACAGATGTGGAAGCAGAAGGTCAGAGAAGTGACTTGTCCAGGGTTGCAGCTAGTATTTGAATGTGTTTCAGAGCCTGAGCTGGACCCTGGTGTACACTTCTTACGCTAGTTGATTAATGGTGTGGTTGAGGACAGGCTTGATCTTGGACCAAACTGGGGAAGTAGGTTTATCTTTAAGGATGATCCTTGTTCCTGGGCTCATTATTGATCTTTCTTTGAATTTGCTGCTCTATATAGACTGCCTGTGAATTGGCATTTATGATGAGGTTGCTGCTTGCCTTTTTCACCAGACTGTAAGATCTGCAGGAGCAGACACAATGTCTGCCCTGCTTTTTGTATCTGCAGAGCCTAGACAGGGCCAGGCACATAATAGATGCTCACAAAATATCTTTTGAAAGAACCTCTCACTGTATTTGCTCTTTGGAAACACCATTGACCTCTGAGATGCCAGCAGGTGAAACTAGAGTTAGATCAGTCAAGATCATCCAGCCTGTAACTATATGTTGAGCATTTTATTTTATTTTTATTTTTTTATTTCTTTGGCCACACCACGCGGCTTGTGGGATCTTAGTTCCCCAGCCAGAGATTGAACCCCTGCCCTCTGCAGTGGATGCACGGGATCGCCAGGAACTCCCTATTTCGAGCATTTTAACCCTAATAATTTAAAATTCACTGGCTCTTCTCCCACCTACTCACTTAGGACCTCAGCTCCTGCAAAGTGCCCTAAATCCACGTATGATTCTGAACACAGAGCATTGAGCTGTTACAACCTCAGGGAGCCTGTCGTAAAGTGTTGGGTGGTGAGGGCATGGGGAGCCCTGTCAGTGTACCCTGTCAGTGTGCCCCTAAACCCTGGAGAGTTTTAGGAAAACAGAGCTTTCCATTTTATTTCTCAGTTTCCAGCAACACCCAGCCCCCCACCTTGCTCTCCATAGATCACAGGAGAGGTTGCACAGGGAGAGAAACCTAACTAGGCATCAGGCACCGTAGGGGTTAACAATCCCTCCCCCACCCCGCCCACTAACCACAAAGGCAGGACTTATCCGTGCCTCAGGGTCTGTGGGCCAGACTCCTCCTTCCTTTGGTTTGAGCTTTTCCCCAGGAGGCATCTCAGTTCCTCCTGCAAATAGCTTCTGGCCGGTGTCCTCCCAGACACAGCTGCCCTATCTGAAGCCCAGAGCAGGTTCAAGCTGGGACCTGGTCACCTGAGACTTGCCATCTGGAGACAGGGCAAGGCAATAGCAGCGTTCTGAGTCACCACAGGACATGATTTCCACAGATAATGGACAAAGCAGATCACACACATATGGGAAATGGAATAGTGGTAACAAAATCTTATATAATACTTTATGGTTTGCAAAACTACTTTCCCAAACCCTGTCTCGTTTGATATAACCTTTCTAACAGTGAAAAAAAAGTGTCAAGTTGCCCACAATCACACAGCTTGAGCTTTTCGATCTAGTTGGCAAGCCAGCTGTGTTAGGTTTGACTGAATTTCTCCAACCAGCTGTCTTCCATCCCCGTAGACTTGGCTAATCCTGTGATATTTAGCTGAGAAGCTGTTATGATGCTGGGAGTCGTGGTAAACCACAGGCGGGTTGGGGCAGATGGTGTTTCAGGGACGTGGAGCTTCAGAAAGCAAATTTTCCGACAAACTGCCCTCTTGGAACAAATTGATGCAAATACCTTGGGCACCACGGTTCATAAAGCAAGCTGTGAAAGCCGGCTGGGAGGGTTTAGCAGACCACAGCTTGGCACCACGATGAAAACTAAGTGTGACTTTTACCCGTGGTGTGCCATGGGACTGGAGTGGCAGAAGGGGCACGTGGTGTGGATGGTGGGGGACGTGAACATCACGTGGTGTAGCAGGAAAAGCACCGAGGCTCGAAGCCCAGGGGTTTGAGTCCTGGCTCAGACCCGCCATTGTGGCACTAAGCAAGTCCCTTAAACTCTATGAAGTTTCGTTTACCAGTCTGAAGATGGAGGTAAGCTACCCAGGCCATCTCACAGGGATGATATAGCAGTCAGGTTAAATCATACATATAAAAGTGTTTGGGACAATATGAGATATTACTCATATGGGAAGCATTGTTGTCATGGTCATTACCTGTTTCATTCTACCATGTATATTTCTAGGTATAAATGGCTTCAGGGCTGGAAGATGGTCATGTCTATGGTCATATCCTATGTTCCCTGTTCCCTGTGTCCTCCTAGGCTTGGCCTGGGGAAACTGCCCACCATAGCTGCATGTAAGACTTTGGAGGAACCAGTACTGTCCCCATCCCCCCCAATCCCCCCACCCCCAGTCCTATGAAGTGCTCTACTAGTGTTGACCTTAAGAGTTAGGAACTCTTAGTGACTATAGTGAAGAGAGATGCTTCCTAAAAACCAGTAAATAGCAATTTTTCCGTACCCAACCATGCTCTGTTCTATTTCTTATCCTTATGACTATATGTCCTGTGTTTGGCCATGACATGGGTTATAGAAACATCTTAAAAGTCAAGAGGACTGACTGTTTAGTCAGCTGCCGAGCCAAGAGCGAAGCACGCTTGTGTGCATGTAGGAGATGCTGGTGTGAGAATGGTGTGCAGACGGGTTGGAAAGCGTGTTCTCAGTCGCTTGAGAGCAGACTGTCCACGTGCTGGCGTGACTAGCAGGCCATGATCAGTATGCTTCCCTGAACCATGCATCCTATCAAAATATCATCTAACACATTTCCATTTTTACTGACTCCATAAGTAATTACTGAGTGCCTACCGCATGCCAGGTGCTGTAACCTTGATACATTTTCAAACCAACCAACACACATCTAATTTTTTTACATAGGATCTTTGTGAAATAAGAGTCAGTCATTATCTTCTCTTAGCCTGTTAGTAAAAGTTAAACTCCGACCTGAGGAATTGGGTAGTTTTCCCGAGGATCGGGGACGGAACAGGACTAGACTGCCTTTCCCCTCACCCCATCCCCGGATGCATTTTCCGTCAGTGCTCCAGAGGGGTGAGAATGAGAAAACACACGCAAGATCAGGAATGATAAACTGTATTTTCATACACCCACTCGCTCCAGTGGAGTGGGTCAGTTAAATGGGTGTGATACAGACTGGTATCCGCGGAGCTGCAGGGGAGCGGCCGGGCCCGTGTTCTCTTAACTGTGACTATAGCAGCCCTTGTCTGAGGAGCTTGAAGTCTAGGTGAGGGAAAGGGACATAAAAACAGAAATGCACACTTTCCACACGCTGGGATAGGAGCTGAGAGTCCAGAATGTGGCTCTCACAGTCACCACGCAGGAGCTCCGAGGGGAGGTAAGGCGTTGCCCTACGCACCCCCCAACCCCGCAAAAAAAAAAAAAAAAACGCTGCAGGTCAGTTGAACTTGAGCTGGGCTTCCCTGAGGAAGGATCTTGTGGATCATGGGGACTCAGGTTCAGGCAGGAGGAGGCGGGAAGAAATAGACATTTTATCCAGAATGTGTTGAGTGCAGGGTGGTTAGGGGTGGAGGGGAGGTGACAGGACAGCTGGTCACTTTGAGGGTTGTCACCGAGTTTTTCTACTTAAGAGCATCCGGGGACAGGGGTACATGGTGCGTGTGACTCTGCCTGTCCCCCTTCTCTGCAGAGTGTCCTGCACCCTCCTCTGTCTCCTTGCAGATAAAAAGGCTGCCCCGAGCCTGGCTGACAACGGCGGTGGTGGTGGTTTTAGGTGGGAGGTGGGTGGGGTATTTCTCTGTGTCTTGGTCAGATACGTGCGCATCAGGCACCAACACCATTGGGATCTCGGGGGACGGAGGTGGGTGTTGCTTCAGTCACTCAGCACGTGTGGACGTCAGAGAGAGAATCGAGGGAGCGTGCCTCCCACCGTCCTCAGCACAGGCTGGATGGTCTGTGGACCAGCTCTTTCCTCTAGCTGCTCCACCTGTTCTGTGTTGGACACACTAGATCGTAAGCTCTCAGGTGGCCAGAGGCTGACCCCTCCCAGCACTTCAGAGGACGCTGGTGCCCAGTGGGTGTGGCACACCGTGCAGTGAGAACTTTGGCATGGTGTTTGGCCTGAGCAAAGCAGGGTGATACTCCCCCCAGGGCTGGAAACAACCAAGGTGACAGGCTCGGGGCACTACTGGCCATCTCCCCCGGAGGCCTGTCCGAGTTTATCTGCGTGAGACAGATTGTGGCTGGGGAGATGGTCAGTCCAGTAGAGTGGCCTGCCCTGTAGAGGCCTAGGGGACCTTCCTGGTCCGAGAGCTCAGCAGGCCTGTGTCAACAAGCCCGGCACGGTTTGGACGAGATGTGAGTGACTCACGTTCTCCACCTGAGCAGCAAGAGTGGCTGGGCCTGCTGGGAGGAGTCCCTTTGCTGTAAACTACCGCAGACACCCGTCTCCTGAACTGAACCAGCGGGTCGCTTCTCCTGTCTCTTGCTTGCCTGCCTTCTTTTTTTAATCCTTCAGCATTTGACGGGAAGGACCACTTGTTGAGTTTGTCCAGACTCTGAATAGCCCTTGGTCGCTGGAGTGTGCAAAAATATGGCAACAGTGCAGGTGCTATTGCCTGAACATGTTTCCGAAGGGAAGGGTAAAAGAGCAGTTCTTCTGACGGTAAATGATGCATTTTACTAATATCAGAAGGATTCTTTGTTTTCACATGGGGTCAGTGAAGAGGATTTTTGGCAGTTGGTTCTCATTGAACTGGGTCTGTATACAGCACTCTGGAGCCAGGTCAGCGCCTCTGGCTTCTTTTTACAGGCAGAGTTGTGGAGCCTGGGGGTCTGGGCTGTGCAAGACGTGCCTGCAGGCAGGAAGTGGTCAGCTCCTCCCAGCTCTCCAGATCCAGGCCTTGAGCAGAGTAAGCTATCGGTACCTGGTACCCACGCAACCCTCTCTGCAGCCCGCCTACCCACCCAGGCCTCCCCACCCTGCTTCAGAGCCTTCATCTGTGGTCCAAGATGAGTCAGATCTCATCCCTCACCCCCACTTACAGCACCGAGGAGAGCACGTGATGACCGTCAGCCTCCCTCCGATTTAAGCAGAGATGCACACGCAACACCTGTGTGTCCTTTGGTGACCTGTGTCCCCCTCCAGACCCCAGGGTGGACCCAGTGGGCAGTGTCAGGACAGAAGATCAGCTTTTCACCTGCATTAGCCCCAGTACTTAGAACATTTGCTTCCATGAGTTTTTGGTAGATTCAAGAATTCACTTTTTTTCATCCTATCAACCTGATATTAAAGCTCTAGAATCTGGGGAGAGCACATCAAAGCTGACTTGACTCCAAATGTACGTTTGAAAAAGGTAATTGAGGTTAGTTAAAAGGTTAAGAAGCTCTCTTTTTATAATACCTAACAAAAGGAAACACAAAATTGAATATGTAATAGTATTTTTCCTTTAAATGTGGTTCTAGGGGAAGAGAACTAATGTTTATTTTGCATCTACTATGTGCCAGACACCATATATATATATATATATATACATGCTTACTTTTGCCCTCAGAAATCTTATGCAGATGCTGCTCTCTCACAAGGGCAAGTTGATGTGCAGAGTTGGTGAGTAATTGGCCAGGACTGACCAGCTAAGGGGGATACAGATACAGGTCTGGATTCAAATCGTGTGAGTTTGACTTGAGAGCAGGGTTTTCACTCTCAGCACCCGTGACATTGGGCCAGAGACTTCTCTGCTGTGAGGGCTCCATCTCTGGCACCTGCCCTCTACATGCCGGCAGAACTCCCTGACTTGTGACGACCAGAACTAATGTCATCTTTGGGTCAACATCGCCCCCTGTGGAGAACCACTTCTCTGCAGGCTTTATTTTTCCTGGTGCAGCACATTTCAGAAGGAAATTTGGGGTACCTTTAAAGACTCTCTAGGTGGTATGGACTACTTATATTTACAGTAATTTTTCTTATTATAAAAGTAATTTTAAAAAAGTAATAAAGGCCACTGTGGATGATTTGGAAAATATTTACAGTCTTACCACGGAGAGATACCTACTTTCAACATTTATTGTGCTTCTTTCCAGTCTCTTTTTCTATGCATATATATGTAATTTTTAAAAATCATACTGTAAATATTTTTTTATTGAAGTATAGTTGATTTACAATGTCGTGTTAGTTTCAGGTGTACAGCACAGTGATTCAGTTATACATACATATATATTTTTTTTCAGATTCTTTTCCCTTATAGGTTATTACAAAATACTGAGTATAGTTCCCTGTGCTGTACAGCAGGTACTTGTTGGTTATCTATTTAATATGTAATAGTGTGTATGCATTAATTCTAACCTCCTAATTTATCCCTCCCCCCATACTGTAAATATTTTAATCTGGATTTTTATACTTAATATGATATCAAGAGCCTTTTTGTTTATCATTTTTAAAAATCACTGTAATTATTCTTAGTAACTGAATTATATTCTATTATATGTTTATCCCACGTTCAGTTAAGTATTCCCCAAATACAGGACATTTAGAGTTTGTCCCCATCAAAAACATTGTTTCAGTGATCATATTTGCATATGAATCTTTGTGTAGACTCCTGATAAATTCTCTAGGGTATATATTTCTATGAAAAGAAAAATTGGGTCAAGCTCCATGCATATTTTTAGGCTCCATTTCCTACCTACTGTCAGATTGATTTCTGTAAATGTTGGAGTAATAGGGCTGCTCTCTCTTCCTCTGTTTGTGGGAATCTTGTCTCCCTTGTGAACTATAAGTATTACCTTTTAAAATCTTTTGACAGGCAAAAATGACACTCATTGTTTCAGCTTGTATTTATTTGATTACCAGCAAAACTGACCATCTTTCCATCTATTATGTAGCTATTTGCTTTTCATATTCTCCAAAATATTTGTTAATAAGGTGCGTTGTTCTTTATTAGATCGGATTGTGACTAACCACTTTCAGATTTTGCCTTCTTCACAGTGAAGGCTTATAACTGAAGTTCCTTAAGCTTTTTAGCAGCAGTTGAAGGGTTGGACTCTGGGAAAGGATTGGGAGAAGAGATGGAAGGGAATGCTTGTGTATAAATTGGAGATTACCTAAATGAGAATTAACTGAACCCTGAAGTTGGCAGGAGAAAACGAGAGAATGGCTTATGCCTGAGGTCCTCAGACAATGAGAGAGGAGGTAGCTCAGAAATACCTAGTCAGAGATTTCCTGGGTTGGCCACCAGGTGGTGCCATTGGCCTGGGACAATTTGGGATCTGGTCTGGGAGGGTGGGAGGAGGGTCATAACAAGTGGTCACAGGTGAGTGAGGTGATAAGGCGGCTGAATGCCAAACACGGAGGACATTCACCTGTTGGGTGTTTGTGATTAACCTGCCAGTGATCACAAGTTGGCATGGTACGTGTGTGGGTGTGTGTTTATGTGTGTGTGCAGAGGAGGAAGGGAAGGTTAGGGCTGGTTATTTTATTTTATTTTAAATGTTGAATCTTCTTTTAATTAATTAATTTATTTATTTATTTTTGGCTGTGTTGGGTCTTCGTTTCCGTGCAAGGGCTTTCTCTAGTTGTGGCAAGCGGGGGCCACTCTTCATCGCGGTGCGTGGGGCTCTCAGTGTCGTGGCCTCTCTTGTTGCGGAGCACAGGCTGCAGACGCGCAGGCTCAGTAGTTGTGGCTCACGGGCCTAGTTGCTCCGCGGCATGTGGGATCTTCCCAGACCAGGGCTCGAACCTGTGTCCCCTGCATTAGCAGGCAGATTCTCAACCACTGCGCCACCAGGGAAGCCCAGGGCTGGTTATTTACTTATATATTTATTGAGATATAATTCACATACCATACAATTCACCCATTTATGGCATACATTTTAATGGTTTTCAGCATATTCACATCACCACAGTCAACTTTAGACCATTTTTATCATCCCCAGAAGAAACCCCATTCCCCTTAGCCAGCACCACTCCTTCCATCTCTGCCCGCCTCATCCCCTCCCTTTACTTCCTATTCCCCTTTCCCAACCCCTGGCAACCACTAATCTACTCTATGGAGTTGTATACTCTGGACACTTCATATAACGGGATCGTACAATGCGTGTCTTTTGTGATAGGGGTGTTCTCTGGCTGCTATTACTTGTCCCAGCCAACACTGCCCCAGCTGACTTTGTAACAAGGGGCATCAGAGTAGCGGGATAGACTGTTTCAAGTGCTGTGACATTTCCAGGCCTGTTAAGATAGAGAAAACTACCGAGAACAGCGATATTCTCACCTGCTGGGTAATCAGAATCAGCTGGGAAGCTTTTAGAATTAAAGATCCCTGGCCCCCAATATCTCCAGGAATGTGAATTTGGTAGTTCTGGGGAGTTGGGGCTGCTGAGGATTTTTTTTTTTGGGTGCCCCAGGTGATTCCAATGATTGTCCAGCTGTCAGCAATGGACAGTCAAGTAATGGAGAAAATGAAACCTGGTTTGGAATGGAGGCATGAGAAAAAAAAATGACGTTTCCCTGCAGACCAGCTGTACCAGCTGCAGCTTCAAATCCACTGCCTCTCGTGGGAAGGGAGCTGCACGCTTGTGATCACCACGTCCACACGCTACGGGGCTGGTTCATGTCAGAGCGTCATCTTTGACTCGGCATGACAACAGCGCATTTTTTGAAGGCCATCAAAGCCGGTGACATCAGCCTTATTTACTGTTCGGCTGGCAAATGTCTGCAGTGGGGTGTAGCAGAAAGAACACTGAATTAGAAGCCAGAAGCTCACCAGAATACCCCACTGAATACTCCCTGGGGCTCTTGTGAGCATCTGGTGAGAGTAGGTGAGAGGTGTGGCCTACGGCATAAATTAGGGTATTGGAAGCACAGGACAAGATGGGGCTTCAGAGAGCATCTTGTCCACCTGCCTCGTTTCACAGTGGAGAAAATTGTGGTCTGGAGAGGTGAAGTTCCTCCTTGAAGGTCACATACCAGCTGTTAGCAGTGCAGCGGGGACTGGGGCTGGGGGCTCAGGTCCTTTGCGGCCTTCTTTTCCCACTGTACCTTCTCCGCATCTCTCTCTTTTGGGACTTGAGGAAAATCCTATGCAGTTGCTTGTCATTTTCAGAAGCGAGGAAACCCAGGCCTAATTTGTCCATGGTTCCAGAGCTAATTGATTTATATTTGCTTTGGATAAGTAGGAGTTAAAATAATGGCAGATAAAAACTCCACAGTGGTATTCATGGAAGGCTTTTAAGAACAGCTCAGAGAAGATCCAAGCTTTGTGAGGCCTGAAGCTTATGTAATTTGGAAACCCTCTTTAGGGCAAATAACACCAAATTACAAAATTAGGTCCAGGGCCTTGGAAGCAGTTTATGAAAATGTGAGGTTTTGAATCTTCAGCTTCATTCACTTCACTGTAAATCCACCTCTAGGAGCAGTTATAGCAACTAGTCATGTGTGTTCTGCTAGAATTTTTTGTTTGTATAAATAACACATAACCTGCTGAGAACCGTTTAGTTACCTCCAGTCTCACAGAACGGAGGCCATTCCATCAACGAATATGTCTTGAATAGCTGCTGTACGTAAAGAATACTGAAGGGGGCAGTTCCCTGGTGGCTTAGTGGTTAGGATTCTGGGCTTTCACTGCCGTGGCCTGGGTTCAACCCCTGGTCAGGGAACTGAGATCCCACAAGCTGTGCGGCCAAAAAAAATACTGAAGGGGACAGAGAGAGGTAAGGAGGCTACAGTCTCACTTAGGAGATGAGGCTCCAAAGCATAATAGTAAATCCATAACAATTTCTTCACAACTGTGGGCTGGGCCGGGGATGCCTAAGGAAACCCAGCCTCTATCTGTGCCTCCAATTTGGGTCTCAGAGACCCTTCTTCCTCTCGTAATCATTCTTCTGCCTCTATCAGGTGGGGAATAGACATCAACATAAGTAAAACCCTTGGGATTTCTGGATGAAAAGCTTTTCATGGTGTAAATGACATTTCTGTGGTTGCACGCCCCTCCTCAACTCACCCCAAAGTCCCTTAAATCTCAAATCACTGCCTTTAAATGAATTAAAAGTACATTTGTTCATCAGGGCCCCTTTTCCCTAAAACTGTGCCTGATGCCACTGAAGTAGTTAGAATAACATGAGTATCTTGAATAATCTCTATGCAGATTCTCAGGATATTTATTTCCATTTTGGTAAGGCATCTGTCTGTGCCCAATTCTGTTTTATTTAATTGATCATATCAGCATTAACTCCTGTATTTAAAAAAAAAAAAAGAGTGGTTTTTGCCACTTTCTGAAAGATATAACATGGCTACAGAGATAAATCTAGGGTCACGAGGGGACCTAGTTTAGTGGAGGGTGTTTTTGTGATGTTTGTTTTATTTCATTTTTTATTGTTACACTTAGTTTTATTGAATTCTTAGAGAAGGAAGGAGTCAGAGCTGTGAGTCCCATTAGGTAAAATCAAGTACTGTTCGTGTCTTATCGAAATTTCCCTTTCCATTGGTGGGAGAAATGGCTGAGCCCTTGGTATCATCCAAAGCTCACTTTGTTTTTCGTGGCAGTTTTATTATTATTCAGAAATGAGCCTTCTGGAACGTTAAAGCACGAAGGGGCATTAAAACCTTGGGAGGGTTTACAACATCTCCTTGAAGTGCAGGGTGGAGTGTTCTGAGCCCCTGGATTGAGGAATGGCTGGATCCTTCTGGTGTCATAACCAATCCCATCACTCTTGTGACCTTCCCTGTTTTGAATCATGGATTTCAAACATCCTCAAAAGCTCTTCTCCGGTAATTCCAAAACTCTTAACAAATCAATCCCAAGAAAAAATAAACAAATATGCAGAGGAGCAGAAGGATATTTAGGATATGGTTCTAATTAAAATTTTTAAGTTTTCCTTCTCAAAATCTCGTATAAGACATTAAATATGAAAAAAACAAGGCTCGGAGTAGGAAAGCAGTCAAGGCCATTACCAATAGAGATTTTGAACTATATAGTAACTAAATAGTTTGGTTTTCTTCTTATTAACACCAAGAGAACCAAGTCATGGCTGTAGCTTTAAAATACCGAATGGCTGTCTGTTGAATTGGGCATACATAACGACGTATCATATAAGATGCAAATCCATCCTCCATCAGTCTATGAAACAGTGAGCCTGCTTGTTGTTAGATGGCTTCTAGTACAGGGACTACAAAAGAAGCACATCTCATGGGCACTCTCAAACTGCCCAAGGTAGGCTGGAACCATCTAGATGCCTGCCTGTCGCAGTTACCTTGTGACGATCCAGTTTGCCAATTACCCAGGCCCGTTTACCTCTGTTCCAACTGTGCTGGCCCTTTGACTATTTCTCTGTTTGTTGACACCTGAATCCAAGGGGAAAGAAACGAATATTTATTAAGTGCTATGTTTGTACAAGTTAATCTTCTTAATGAAGTATTATTATCACCTCTGTTTTACAGAAAAGGAAAATGAATATTTAAAGGGGTAAGATAACTTGTCCAGGATCACATTAAGTTTTTAAGTATGGAGCACATGTATTGTAAAATTACAACAACTTAATATTTGCCAAGATCCATGCAAAAAACCTCACAAGGTCTATATTTTATTTTTTTAGTTTTTATATTTTTATTTTATTATTTGTTTTATTTTTTAATTTGAAATTAAATTTGTTAAATTATTTTATTATTTTAAAATTTATTTGATTTTTTAATATTATTTATTTATTTTACTTTTATTTTATCCTCATACCAACCCCTTCAAATTGGCATTATTTGTATTCTCATTTTACAGATGAGGTCATACAGTAGTGTGATGGAGCAAAGATTCAAACTCAAGCATTCAGACTGCAGAGCCTCCACTTTTGCCCACCATGCCTCACCTCCTCTGTGAACTTGAGCTGTCCACACAGACCCCAGCCATGGGTGACTACTACACACTTGACATATGGCTGCTTGGAATTGCGATGTACTCTAAATATAAACTACACACCAGATTTTGAAGGCAGTACCAAAAAAAAAAAAAGAAAGAAAGAAAGAATGCAAAATATATAAGTCATTTTTTATATTGATTACATGTTGATATAGCAATTTGCATAGTTTGGAATACATTTTTCTAGTTATTAAATTTAACTTCATCTGTTCCTCTTTATTTTTTTGAAATGAGACTACTAGACAATTTTAAATTACCTATGTAGCTTTCGTTATATTTCTATAGGACAGAGCTGCTATCTACTATTGCAAGTAAAGAGAGACAATGAAATTTAATTGTTTCTCATCAGTAGTTCTAGTTAAAATTTTGGTTGGTAAGGTGGGTGAGGAGGCTGAAGCCATTTAAAAATCTTTTAAATTATTTTTTAAGGCTATTTGAAAATGTAAGTCTGGATTTATGAATGAATTTGAATTATGCTTTCTTCACTCCTGTTACCATTTGTGGGTAAGAAAGATTGCCATTTTCAAGGTTCAGAAGAAACGCGTGAGTTATGACTTCAGTGTTGCATGGCATATGCCCTTCTTCTGTCCTCCCTGGTGGGAGCTGCTTCCACTTTCCACACAGCTTTGTGACAACCAACTTTGTGCCTCCTCCAGCATGCCATGGGCCCCTAGCTCCAGGTATGGTGCCTGGCACTTATTTTATACTCAGTAAGTAGCTAAGCATTTTTTGTTGGTTTTGACGTTGTCTTATTCCTTTTTAAAGTTGATGGACATTTAGTTTATTTCCACTTTTTGGCTATGATGGATAATGTTGCTATGAACATTGAGTACGAGTTTTGGGTGGGTGTATGTTTTAATTTCTCTTGGGTATATACCTAGACCTGGAATTGCTGGGTCATATGATAGCTCTGTTGAACCATCTGAAGAGCTGCCAGATTGTGTCCTGAAGCAGCTGTATCCTAGTACATTCCCATCCACAGTGTGTGACGATGTTGTTTTATTCTTAATAACATCGCCAGGCAGAGATTACGTGGCTACAAAAGGAAGAAGTTGGGAATATGTGTGTGAGATGGGAAAACTACAGGCCAGAAAAACTATACCAAATGTTTGCGGAGGATTTAGTCCCGGTGTTCCCCCTGCCCACCAACCCTCCAACACACACACCACCTGCCCTCTCCTCCTGAGGCTGCAATTCAAAAACAAAAAAGAAAGAAAAAAGGTAATAACTGCTAGAAACTCAGAAAAGAATGTCCTATAAGGAGATCACTGTTTGTCCAAAACAAATGTTTATGCTAGCTCTTTATAAGATGCTTAGTTACTTACAGCAGCTTTGGATGGAGAAAGGGAAATAGGGGATTGATAATGCAGATACCAATTGGTAAGACCAGGTGGGATCGTTCTTTGTCATGGCCCAGAGGCCTTCCCTGACCGGAATTGAGTCCCTTTGTCTTAATCTGCAGACAAGGGGACTGCCATAGGAAATGATTGCATTCCTGGGCATGTACCTTCTGGGCTAGGTTGCTGCTCCTCTGGCCAGTACAGAACCTCAGAAAGGAGACTCTTGACACCGAGCACATGACTGCCAAGCCCTGTCACCTCCCATCTCCATCCCATCCAGAATGGACCCGCCATGGCCTCTGCTACCCCTTATTCACGCCTCCTTCTCAGCCCTGTGTTCCTAGTGACCTGCTGCCCCTGTAACACTCAAGCTGGTGGGAAAGAAATTATCAAAGAGCTTTAAGTCTGGAGCAGGGGACCACCTCCACGATCCGAAATGGCTTGTCGTTGACGTCACCTGTCTGCTCACCCAGTCATTGCTTCCCTATTTTCTACACTTCTGCAGACCTCCTTTTTTTCCCTTTGTGTTGGAAGCTATTTCCTTGGATGCTTAATCACTAATCATGAACCTTGCAGCCATTTACTTGGCTCCGGTTTGGCCTCTGATGTCCTCCTTACGTTGATTTCTGCCTGCCTATCAGGATCGTCACTGCCATTGTCCTTTCTCCTGACCTGAGAACCTGACATAGCCTGCTTGTCTCTAGCTGGTACACCAGGGGGACTGGAACTCCTGTCAGTGGAGTTATGACTTTAAGTTAAAATAATGATCCCAAGAATTCTCTAAGGTGCAAATATATTATACAGGAGCAGAGTACCACGTGTTAATTCATACTTCTTAGTAGAGGAATGACACCCAGGATTTGTGTCAGGAATGACGCCCAGGCTCTGGACAGAGGATGTCATCAGTAAGTGAAGTTTCAGAAAGGAAGATGCAGTTGGGGGCTTTGAATAGTTGGAGACAGCAGGACTCCTGGATGGAACCAGGTGCTAGAGGGTCCAAGTTCATAGTTTGACTTTTTTACCAATATCCTCACCTAATACCAATCCCCCCACAATTTTGTCTGTATGTCCCATTTTTCAACATTAGTTGATACCTCAACTTAAGCTCCACTGCCTCCCAGTTAAGTCATATAATTTCAGCAAGAATCATAGACTACAGGTTTTAAAGGACCCCAAATGGGTTTTAACCTCAGTACAAAAACATACCTGGCCTCCATACAAATTGCCAAATAGAGACTTCATTTCAGGCAGCAAGTGAAGTTACATGAAGGGACTGAAAATGCTACTGTAAATTACCTGTTAAAATGATTTTTTCAAAACCCACAAAATTCACAGCTACCCTTAAAATGCCTCATTTTCAAATTAATGTATTTTGCTTTAATTTGGAGTTTTGGGGTGTATGTGTTGGGCAGGGGCGGGGCTTGTGGCTGCAGGAAAATGAGTTAAATTCACAGAATAGAATCTGAACTTTTGCAAATGAGTAAACAGCCAAAACAAACACCACTTTGGAAAAAAATACACATTTTCTCCTTTTGAAAAGCAAGCAATGCCTAAGCAAAATACCTTAAAAGTGAACTAAAAAGCTTTTCTAAAATAAACAACTCTGCTTGTGATCCTAAATTGGGACCATATGGAGATGTGAAAGCTACAAACGCAGTACACTTCAACCCCGACTTTCTGCCTTCACTGTTTGCGTGCCTCCCGAGTAGAAGCTGATAATGTTGCCTTTGGTCCCAAAGGAGCCTGAGTCTTTTAGATCCTAGGATGAGGGAGGAAGCAAAAGAAGAAAGAAAAGCCATGAAAACAAATGCCTTTCAAGACAAAATATCAACAGTGAGTTTCATTTTTGCTTCCTTGCCAACAGGCGCAACTCAATTCAGATCTGTCCGGTATGTATAGGATGATACCGCTGAAATGGGGTGCATTTGCCAGTGATGCAGGCTACGTGGGTAAGTCCCTGTTGAGGGACCAGGCTCGCACTCAGAGCATTAGGATAGCTTTAGCAAGCTGCCTGGACCAGCCCCCTGCCCTGGGGCAAATCGATGAATAAGCCAGTTCAGCATAGATAGAATCATTCCTTTGTTTTTCTCAATTACCAAATGTTGTGTGCTTTGGGGTCACTTGTCATGAGTTTAGAGAATGTGAATGTTGCAACATAAGTCCTCACCGTTCTGAACAGCCTAAACTACATTCTGTTACTAGGGAGGAGAGTTGAGGACATAACATCCATCTCTAATTGTACATGATCAGATGCTCATTTTCTCATTCTAGGATACGTATTTCTTTTCCCCCACTGTGCTCATGGTCTGTTTCATGAAATTGGCACCTCTATGTGTTTATGTGGATGTGTTTTGTCCCCTGTAAGTGGATGGCAAAGCCTTGAGAAAGAGATTATGCTGCCTGGTTGAGGCAGAGGGGTGCTTGCCCTGAAAAAACTGAGTAGAATGAGTTCAAGCATTAATTTTTTAGTTTTTAGTGGATGAGGAGGCGCTGCTGTAAGTAAAAAGTTCAACTGTTTTTGAGCCCCTGTTTCTCACTGCCCCAAATACAGAACTGTGGGCATCAGAATGAAAAATAAGTAGGATCGTGAATTTGGGCTCTGTTAATTGCGCTGTTAGGAAACATGGATTGGTTAATGAAAGCAGTTAACATTTATTGAGTTCTTACTACATTCCAGGCACTTAGCTATGCAATTAGCAAATTATGCCCAAGTGAAAAAGAGTTTGGGATGTCACCAGATGTGCGACAGCATGTGGATTTGAACCCAGGGCCCGAACAAAGGGAGGCTATAAAGCTTCTTTATATAAAACGTGCTCTCTTGTCTGTGGGTCTTAGTAAATGAAAATTAGTTGTTTTTCATAACTATGTTTGAATTTTAGGACTCTCATTTCTCACCAGGAATCAAAGCAAAAAAGGCCTTAATGCACAGAGTTAGTTTTGAGAATGGACAGGTACAGAAAGCTACTTTTTTTTTTTTTTTTTTGCGGTACGCGGACCTCTCACCGCCGTGGCCTCTCCCGTCGCGGAGCACAGGCTCCGGACGGGCAGGCCCAACGGCCCTGGCTCACGGGCCCAGCCGCTCCGCGGCACGCGGGATCCCCCCAGACCGGGGCACGAACCCGTGTCTCCTGCATTGGCAGGCGGACTCTCAACCACTGCGCCCCCAGGGAAGCCCCAGAAAGCTACTTTTAAAAGAAAATTTTATTGAAGTATAGCTGATGTACTATGTTGTGTTAATTTCTGCTATACAGCAAAGTGATTCAGTTATACATATACATATATATTCTTTTTCCTATTCTTTTCCATTACGGTTTATCATTGGATATTGAATATAGTTCCCTGTGCTATACAGTAGGACCTTGTTGTTTATCCATCCTATGTATAATAGTTTGCATCTGCTAACCCCAAACTCCCAGTCCTTCCCTCCCCCACCCCACCTCCTCCTTGGCAACCACAAGTCTGTTCTCTATGTCTGTGAATCTGCAGAAACGACTCTTAATTGTTTTCATTTCTTCCTTTTATCCCACTTAAATTATTGGGCTTGAAGGAAGAAGAAACAAGTGTCAGACATCAAAAATTTAAAAATCTCACCCATTAAGTTGGCCATTTCTTTCAGGTGTTTTTCCCCCGTTAATAAGGGCTAAGTTGTTTGTCTCTTTCTAGCCCTTTCTCCTTGCTTCTGTCTTTGCTCCAGTGCAGACAGTCGTGTGCTTGCCTGAAACTTGCCTGAACGCTGCGCTAAGGAGAAACGCATGGCTGTACGGGAGGTGACAGGTTGCAGGCATATCTCATTTTATTGTACAGCACAGATGTTGCGTTTTTGACAAATTGAAGGTCTGTGGCAACCCTGTGATGAGCAAGTCTATCGGTGCCGTTTTCCCAACAGCATTTGCTCACTTTGTGTCTGTGTCACATTTTGGTAATTCTCTCAATAAGTCAAACTTCTTCATTGTTATTGTATTTGTTATGGTGATCTGTGATCAGTGATCTTTGATGTTACTACTACGACTTGCTGAAGGCTCGGAGGATGGTTAGCACTTTTTAGTAAGACGTTTTTTTGTTTGTTTGTTTGTTTTTTGCGGTACACGGGCCTCTCACTGTTGCGGCCTCTCCCGTTGCGGAGCACAGGCTCCGGACGCGCAGGCTCAGCGGCCATGGCTCACGGGCGCAGCTGCTCCGCGGCATGCGGGATCTCCCCGGACCGGGGCACGAACCCGCGTCCCCCGCATCGGCAGGCGGACTCTCAGCCACTGCGCCACCAGGGAAGCCCCAGACGGTGTTTTTTAATGAAGGTCTGTGCATTTTGTTTGAGGCATGATGTTATTGCACACCTAACAGACTACAGTATAGTGGGAACATAACTTTTATATATGCTGGGAAACCCACACGTTTGTGGGACTGGCTTTATTGTGATATTTGCTTGATTGTGGTGGTCTGGAACTGAACCCGCCACATCCCCAAGGCCCGCTTGTTGTACTCCAAGCTGAGAAGTGACGGCATTTTTTGTAAAAGTGTGTTTATAGGTTGTGGGGAAAAACCCGCAAGCTTTTGGGGCCAGCCAGCCCTTCCTCCTTAAGGCCCCCTCTGTCCCCTCATGTCCAGCCGGGGCTACCTGATCACGGCACCCACACCTGCCCTGTGGCCTCGGAAACCAATATGAGGGGCCCTGCCTGCTTCACTTTTCCTTCCTCCTCAGCCCCCGCCGGGGGCCTTTGCTGTCTTTCGGCTTTCTTTCCCCTTTCTCAGCTGCCCCCTCCTTTGCCCCTTCAAAGGGACAAACCAAAAGAGGGCAGCATTAGTTGGGATCACCTCTCTGGCTGCTTCAGTCTCCCAGACCGTGAACAAAAGGAAAGCTGGACATCGCTTTATAAATGATATATGGAGACACGCGGTTGGAATGAAGGCCCAGACCGCAGTGTATTTTTAGCATCTGCTGTTTGTGGTAACATAAGTGAAAACTGCTGGATCCGTTCCCTTCAGCCGAATGGCTGGTATTCAGGCGAGTGTGCCCGCTGCCTGCCAAACTCTCCTCACGGAACTCCTTCTTTAGGAGGAAGGTGACCGGCTCCCTGGCACCAGGCTGCCCCGTCGCACGGTCCCCCCGGCGGCCCCAGCGCGGGGCTGCGGGTGAGACTCCTGGCTGCGAGCTTGGCAGGGTGTTGCCGGATTGTGAAGCCGAGTCTGCCGGGCAGGGGCTGTGCCTGGCCGCTGTCAGCCTTCTGGCGTGAGGCTGGCGCTCAGACACGCGGGACCCACGGTGGTGAGGCCCGCGGCTGGAGCCCTGTCTTAGAGTCACCCCGCTGGTGCCTGGCTCGAGGGGAGCCGTCGACCCCCGCCCTGGTCGCTGACACTCTGGAGCCTCGGAGTGAGCTAGAAAATACGAGAGAGGCCCCTTTTATGCGGATAGGCCGTGCTACCAACTATTGCTCGGGAGCACGAGCTGATCTGTGGATGATGGACGCTGCTGGAAAGGGTCTGGTTGGACGGCAGGAGGCCCCGGGGGGCTCTCCTCGTGCCTGGAAACAGCGCTGGGATCCCAGGCTCCCAATAGCACTGACTCGCTGAGCGGCTTTAGGCAAGTAACGATCTCCTAGGACTCCCTTTCTCACAGTTATGAGTAGTAACTCTCGTCCCACTGACCTCACGAAAATGGTTTTAATAAGGAGATGAAAGTACTTTGAAAGTGTTGAAATCAGAGCGTTACAAAAAGGCGGGGGAGTGGTGCAGCCCCTGTTCATTTTTTTCTTTTCTGACCAACCTTGACTTCTACCAAAACCAGCCCCCTCAGCCCCGGGCTCTTGCATCGTGGCGCGAACCAACGGGCTCCGCGGAGGACGTCGCTTATTCCCTGAGAACATACCTTCGTGCTTCATGAGCAGGTCTTTACTTCCAGTGCCCACAGAATTAATTAGAATGGGAAAGGGTGCAGTGGGTTCCTTTCCTTGTGAAGTGGGTGCGAGTGCCTCTGCAATTAAAATACAACCTTAAATAAAGGGACTTCAGCTGTAGCTAGAGCTCCCTTATCTGAAACCTCAAGTGACTTTTAAAAAGCCTCTCAGCAGCCATGCTGAATGTCACAAACTCCATGAACCAAGGTGGTCACTCCAAGGTCTCTCTCAGTGCTGACTCTTATTTTGCATATGATTCGAATAAGTCTGGCCCTCTGGTTTTCGAGCCCTTGCTGCTGAAAGTGGGGTTAATGGAGCAATAGCATCGGCATCACCTGGGGGCTCGTAAGAAAGGCAGAGGCAGGTCCACCCCATCTTTTGATCAGACTCTGCATTTTGACGAGATCCTCGTGTGATGCATATGTGTGTGGTGAAGCCAGTTTGAAGACAGGACTTACAGGGCCTTGACCCACTCAGTTTATTTATTTACGCACTGAGCTTTATTATGAAAAGCACTGGGGATGACTGGGATTAATAGCTTACAAAGAGGGAGGAGACAAAGAACTTTAAGAGCCCTAGCAGCCGGGACCGCCTAATACAGTTGCATTGCTATATGCATTTTGATGCCCTGAGAACACACTGCTACAAAACTACATAGTCACGGCTATTCCCAATACTAGGCCCACGTTATCAAGAAGAGGTAAAGCCATATTTCAAAGCTGCTGTTTACAGTATTTACCTAAAATTCATGGTGAAAATTTCCCCTTAAAGTGGTTAAATACATGAATATTGATGTTCATGGGGGTGTTTCAGTGATCTGGATACTATGTGGAAAACCACATTTTCCAGTAAAGAGATAAGCGAGACGTTACTGTAATTGGAAACCCCAGTTCGCTCAGATTTTATTGTTTTTGTTTTGAATTTTATTTATTTTTTTATACAGCAGGTTCTTATTCAGATTTTGTTTTTTATGCACTACATTTAGGAGAGTGAGATGACATCAAGATAAGGTGCGATACAGAAGATTTACTGCATAACTAAACAGCTAAAAAATTCAACTGTTATAACAAAAAAAAAAACCATGACTGTCCAGAGCCGGGTAAAATTTTAGGGATCAGTAAGTAGTATTCAGTTTTCGTATTTTCATTTACTAGATAATGACAACTGATCTTCAGAATCACTAAGGCAGGAAAATGGATTTGAAACTGAATGGAGTTTTTAATTAACTAGAAGAGTGAGTGCCTTTTCCTGGATAAGTGATTATTGGTGGTGCTGGCTCCCGGCTGGTGGTCCTCTGGAGTCTTGCTGGGAGCTGCCATGTTGAGACCGGCCAAGGCTACAGGTGGCAAAGCATGGAGCTGAGGCTGACCAGAGAGCTGTCTGAAACCAACAAGATCAACCACCCATCAGAATTGCCAAACTAAAAGGACACGCAGAGGAGGGAGAATCCCAGCACAAAGCAGGGATGGGAGTGCAGGAAAGAGCTGAGAGATGTTGGAGAAGTTCCCCAAGATGTGGAAACAGCCTTGGCAGATTTTTATGGAGGGCTCCAGTGCAGGCCAAGAAGGAGATTGAAGGGCCTTGGCCTAGGTCAGACCAACCCAGGTCTCTTTCCCTTCTTCCCCTTCCCTGCTCTCCCTTGCCTCTGAACATCACAACTGACTGGCACGTTATTGCCATAACAATGCAGAGAAAACCTACCAATGATTTGATATCTAGAATTTGAAAATAAACAGCTGGGTGGTCCCAGTTTTATTGTATAAAGCAAGGTTTATAAAAGCAAAAGGGCTTATAATTTATTTGGCAAGAATTAAATATTTTCTGTCTATTCTAGAAACATGTGGCTGTGACGGAAACAAATAATGTATCATCACAGGATAGAAATAATTAATTGCCTGAAATAATTTAAAAGCTGTAATGAAAGATCCTGTCTTTGCCAATGGCGTTATTTTCCCAAATCAAGGGGGCTCTAGACTTTGGAAACCTCATGGACTCTTGACTCATCTCTCCCTTGTGCACTGTTTGAAATTTCTCTTATTTCTACTCATGCTGTGGCCACCCCAACCCCAATCCTTATCGCTTCTCCCCTGAGTTGTTAGCAATAGCCTTTTATTAGGTCTTCTTAACTTCCTTCCAATTTACCTATGTACAGTGGTCTTCAGGAGGATGCTTGGGTGCAGTGGATCTGGAGTAGAGGGCATTGGAATTTTGAAAAACTCCACAAGTGATACTGATGTGCACCCCGAGGTAGGAAAGGGGGCTTTAAACTGTTGATAAATTAATGTTCTATACAACATCCAATTATTATATCACTCTCCTGCCCAGAAAGCTTTGGTTGCTATATGTTATTATATCAATTCATACTTTTCGGCTTGGCATTGGCCTTCTCCTATCCCATCCAGCTTCTCCCTTCCCCAGCAGTGCTCATCGCTGGTGCTCAAATATCCCATGCTCACACCTACCTCTGTGCCCTCGCGTGTGGTTTTTTTCGTTGCCACCTATAAGGATGGATCCTGCCTTTCATGATTCAACTTAAGTGTCACCTCTTCCATGGAAGTTTTCCTGGAAGGTTCCCTATTTCCTGAATGTCTACATCATTTATAGTCTATGCCATAATGAATTATATCAGGGAATGTATCTTATCACGTACCACTGGCTTATTGTGTTGGTGTTAAACAACCAACTAGAATGAAGAACCAAGTAGAGAGCAGGAATCGTGTCTTCTATGTTTGTGTCTTCTACAGCACTGCACGTAATCATTGGTACATTGCTTCTTGCAGGCAATCCTCCACATCTTAGATCTGGGTTAGATGTTTCTTCTCTACACACCTGTGACATCTCACTGTATCCCAGTTACACTATAAGTGCATCACAACTCTGCATCTTAAATCTGTGCTTCTTCTTTTTATTGAGTTATAGTTAATTTACAATGTTGTGTTAATTTCAAGTGTATAGCAAAGTGACTCAGTTATATACCTATATATATATATATAATATATATATATCTATTCTTTTTCAAATTCTTTTCCATTATAGGTTATTACAAAATATCGAGTATAGTTCCCTGTGCTATAGAGTAGCCTATTTTATATATATATTAGTGTGTATATGTTAATCCCAAACTCCTAATTTATCCCTCCCCTCTTTAACCCTTTCCCCTTTGGTAACTATAAGTTTGTTTTCTATGTCTGTGAGTCTATTTCTGTTTTGTAAATAAGTTCATCTGTATCATTAAATATGTGTTTCATTATGTATCTCTTACAGACTGTAAGTTCTGTGAGAGCAGGGCCCATATTTACCTGGTTCATCACTGGCCCTCTAGTCCACGTCTTGATGTGTAGTATGTACTCAGTACATAGTTTTTTAAGCTGACTGAATAATGATTTAAAAATATGTTTGGTTGAGTATGAGACGAATGGACCAAATAGCATCCATGGCATCCTAACAGTTTGGTTGACTTGGTTTCAGGTGCAATAGATCAGCATAATCTAAACATTATACTGAACCAGATAACTAGCATTTGATTGTATACTCAATTATATCTTTTTCTAATTATTTTCTATATGTGGTTACTTGTCTATAAAATTCAAGCTCTTGGAGAGCAAAGGATAGCTTTTTTTTGGTTTTACTTCCATCTATCTCCCATAGTTCCTCAGTATTTCTTGATTTGATGTCATTAAATATAGTTTTAAAAGAGCCTGTGTTATAATGTATCTGCCTGGTGCTAAACATCTGTTGCTTCCTAACAAGAGTGCCATTCATTCTAATGGCACTGGTACACAGAGGTAAACAGAGCCTTGGCAGGTCTTCCATAAAGGAAACTGTGTTTGCTTCTTTCATTAATTACTAATGGAGCATTAAGATATGCACTCTTCCTGAAGCCAAGTTGGATAATTCCTGGCACTTAAGGCTAGGGTGCTTTCAAAAGTTGAGACATGTATTGACACACCAGAAGGCATGCCCTATAGCAAGCACAGTGGTGGCTCTAATGCCAAGATTGTACAGAACGTCGAATATATCAATACCAAGTGTACTGATCTGTCTCTCTAACTTTTTGCAGGTCTTGGGTTAATGTGAGTTAATAAATGTGAATTTCTAGAATGTCTCTGAAGGCAGGCACCTCAGTGTGAATTGGAAAAGTCATCAGAGAGATAAAGAAAGGTTAAAAATAAAAGAATGATCAAAGATTCACCAGACAAAACAACAGAATGAGAGTGGCAAAGCTAATCGAAGAAATATGTATCAAGATATGATTTGTCACAGAGCTGGAGGAATAAGGCTCCCAGACTTCAGACTATACTACAAAGCTACAGTAATCAGGACAGTATGGTACTGGCACAAAAACAGAAATATAGATCAATGGAACAGGATAGAAAGCCCAGAGGTAAACCCACACACATATGGTCACCTTAGTTTTGATAAAGGAGACAGGAATATAAATGGAGAAAAGACAGCCTCTTCAATAAGTGGTGCTGGGAAAACTGGACAGCTACATGTAAAAGAATGAAATTAGAACACTCCCTAACACCATACACAAAAATAAACTCAAAATGGATTAAAGACCTAAATGTAAGGCCACACACTATAAAATTCTTAGAGCAAAACATAGGCAGAACACTATGACATAAATCACAGCAAGATCCTTTTTGACCCACCTCCTAGAATACCAATTATACGCCAATAAAGATGTTTAAAAATAAGATGTGATTTGTCCATTAATTTTTTACTTTGCCCATTAATAACAATTAAAATGAAGAATTTATACTCTTGGACATGCCAATTAGCATAGCATCAAAATGCTAAAGTAAAAACGGTGAGAAATAAAGGATACTGACAGACACTTATTGGTAGTAATAGATTTTAACACGTAGCCATCAGATTATGATAAAGAGATAAAATATGAATAAGGACATAAAAGAATATGATTAAGAATGTTGAATAATTGGCTATATATTTTTTAACATATTTACTTTATATATTTATTTTTGGCTGTGTTGGGTCTTCGTTGCTGTGCACAGGCTTTCTGTAGTTGCAGCTAGTGAGGGCTACTCTTTGTTGCGGTGCGCAGGCTTCTCATTGTGGTGGCTTCTCTCTTGCAGAGCACAGGCTCTAGGTGCGTGGGCTTCAGTAGTTGTGGCTCGCAGGCTCAGTAGTTGTGGCGCACGGATTTAGTTGCTCCGCGGCATGTGGGATCTTCCCAGACCAGGGCTTGAACCCATGTACCCTGCATTGGCAGGCAGATTCTTAACTACTGCGCCACCAGGGAAGCCCTTGGCTGTATTTAGATGTTTATGGATTATATAAAAATACATCTTAAATACTCACAAGGAAAATTTATAAAAATAATATCTTTTTCTTTAAATGTAGACATTTTGCAGGCTTGCTCACAAAGCAGTGAAATATTGTATAAATGTAAACAAAACAACCCGGTTACTTTACAGTTTCTATATTTGGAAGATAGAGGAATTTGGAATTAAAGGAGGTACAATTATCCTTTTAAGAATAAATGTTAATCTGGACTTCCCCGGTGATCCAGTGGTTAAGACTCCGCACTTCCACTGCAGGGGATGCAGGTTCGATCCCTGGTTGGGGAGCTAAGATCCCATGTGCCACGCTGTGAGGTCAAAAAAACAAAGAAACAAACAAAAAAGAATAAATGTTAAACATAATAAATTAAGACAAAAAGATACAATGTCACTTCAAAGAGACAATATGATTCCCAGGACACTAAGAGCTAGCCATGATCCTACTGAATATATTAATATTTCCAAAGAAAAATTGTGTTGATCCAAAGGGGAGCTAGTTCAACCAAAAAAGAGAAAAATATAAAGCAAGTGTCAGAGGGCACACCTTGGCTCAGCTCATCCAGGGGAAAATAGGGCCTCACCCAGCTAGACTTAGGTAATATAAACTGTTGGCAAGACCATTCTTCTCATGACGGTGGAAGTATGGTTACCTTAGCCTGATTTTGTTCTAATTTCATGCACATCAAACAAGAACCTTTTGATTTGGCCCTTTGTGTATAGGTCTAGGTACAGGGTGATTGTGCATCAAGGGAGCTGTGTCACAATAAGGTTAATAAATAGGAATTCATTCCTGAAATGGCTGCTCTAGGGTTGGAAAAGTAAGGGTTCCTGAACCTTATAGGATATTAAGGCTACAAGAGGAGAGTCCGGAAGTTGATATGCATTATATTTAAGTAAAGCAAGTTACACAACATAAGTTGCTCGTCTTCACTGCTGTGCCTTGATATTCAGAGCAGGTTTTGGTATCTATGGGGCACCTAAATATTTGCTGAAGGAATGAAATATGTGGGGAAGAACAGAATCACTTAACAAATGCGAAAATGGTTAATTATTTTACAGGCACTAAAACACATAGCGTATAGATTACAGAGTTAATTCTTTCTTTTCTTTTTTTTGAAGTATAGTTGACTTGCAATATTATATTAGTTCCAGGTGCACAGCATAGTGATTCGATGTTTTTTAAAAATATTTATTTATTTTCCTTTTTTTTTTGGCTGCGTTGGGTCTTAGTTGCAGCACACGGAAATTTTGTTGAGGAATGTATGATCTTTTTCATTACAGCATGCAGTCTGCTTGAGTTTCTCTCTAGTTGTGGCATGGGCTCCAGAACACATGGGCTCTGTTTTTTGCACATGGGCTTAGTTGCCCTGCGGCATATGGGATCTTAGTTCCCCGACCAGGGATCGAAACCGCATCCCCTGCATTGGAAGGGAGATCCTTTACCACTGGACCACCAGGGGAGTCCCAGTGATTCAATATTTTTATAGGTTATGCAATGTACAAATTTATTATAATATCATTGAGTATATTCCCTATGCTGCCCGTTACATCGTTGTGGCTTTTTTATTTTATAACCTCAAGCTTGTGCCTCTTAATCCCCTTCATTTATTTCACCCAACCCCCTGCCACCCCCATTCCTTTCTGGCAACTACTAGTTTGTTCTCTGTATCTGCAAATCTGTTTCTGTTTTGTTATATTTGTTCATTTGTTTTGCTTTTTAGATGCCATATATAAGTGAAAACATACAGTATTTCACTTAGCTTAATACCCTCCAGGTCCATTCATGTTGTCAAAAGTGGCAAGATTTCGTTTTTTATGGCTGAGTAATATTCCACTGACTCTCAATAGATAGATAGATATAGATAGGTAGATATATTCTTTATATATATATAAAATATATATATATATATATAAAATATATATATATATATAAAGATATATATATCTTCTTTATCCATTCATCTGTTGATGGACACTTAGGTTGCTTTCATATCTTGGCTGTTGTAAATAAAGCTGCAATGAATATTGGGCTGCATATATATTTTTGAATTAGTGTTTTCAGTTTCTTTGGATAAATACCCAGGAGTGGAATTGTTGGATCATATGATAGTTCTATTTTTCATTTTTTGAGGAACCTCCACCCTGTTTTCATAGTGGCTGTACCAAAGAGTTAATTTTAAAAACAGAAAAACTGAAAGAAATATCTAAATGTTGATAGTACTTTTGAAGTGGCAATAGTTTTGTAAGTTTAGAAGGTGAGGAGAAATCACAAAGGATAACAAATCTGAGTGAATAAATATTAAAAACTTATGTTAGCAAACTATCGATATTACAAATTTAATAACCAGAATTCAGTCAGACAACATGGGGAAGTGTTTGCAGGAAATGTAATGGCCAAAGGCCTGATATCTTTATTATGTAAAATGTTCATGCAAATTGATAAGAGAAACACTAAAATTCCAAGAGCATAAACAGACAACTCACAGAAAAGAAATTAAAGCTTGTAAATAAACACATGGAAAAATATTTGAGCTAGTAATCAAAGACATTCAAAATAAAGCAGTAATTTTTCTAAAAGATTTTAAATTAGCAAAGACAACATAAAAATTTATTTTTGTAGAACCCAATGCTGGTTAAGATGTTATAAAAATGGTATTCTCAGATTTTGTTGATGATATTTTATTAATTGATACCTCCTTTTTGGAAAACAGTTTGACACTATAAAGAGCCATAAAATATTTATAGCCTTTGACCCAGTAATTTGACTTCTGGGAGTCTCTCCTGAGGAAAACGAATCCAAAATATGGAAAAAGTTAAATGCCCAAGAGTAAATTGGGAAACACTAAACATCCCACAAAGTGGGAATGATTAAAATGTTGTGGTAGAGCCACTGGATAGGAGACTACATATTCATTTATCAAGGGCATAGAGACCATGCAGCCACATGCTTTAATAGTAAGTGGAAAACCAATAAACACTTAGATATAAAAAGATGTGCAGAGAAGAAAATTGAAGCAAATGCACCCAGTTTTAAGTGGTTGATCTAGAATGGCAGGAGGACAAAGACCTATTCCTTCATCTCCCTTTTTTGTGGTCATTGGTTGTCATTCAGCCTGTTCTTTTACCTGGATGCCAGTTGCATCCTCTTCCCTGAGCTCCATGCCCAGCTTCCAAACCCCAGCCCATCTGTGTCAGTGCCACTCAAGCTCCAACTCATTCAAGAAGCCCTCCCCATCCTATCAGCCAAATGAAACACTCCCTTTACTCTGCTCCCAATGCTATATTTTAACATGTCTATTATAGCACATATACAGTGTGCCCTGTGTGAAAATGATATATGTGCAGTATGTGTCTGTTTCCACAACTAAAATTTTAACCCCCTAGAGGGTAGGAACTGTTGGATTTCCTTTTTTCTCTCCACAGCATAGGGCACAGTGCTTTGTCTGTATGGTATGCCCGAATAAATATTAGTTGAAATGAATGTCATTGCACTGAAATGAACTACTTATGATTCCCTGGCAGGTGGAGCTCATGAAGGTCTTCAGCACTTGGGTCCCTTTGGCAACATCCCAAACATTGTGGCAGAGTTGACCGGTGACAACATTCCCAAGGACTTCAGTGAAGATCAGGGCTACCCAGACCCTCCAAATCCCTGTCCAGTTGGAAAAACAGGTAGTGGGCATGCCCTTGGGTTCTCATGAAAGGTAGAGCCTTTGGGGGGAAATTAAAAATTCTAACATTGGCTGCACACGTTCAGAGAAATAGTATTTCTATTCCGATGAGCCCCTGTGTATCTGTATGTGGGTTGGAAAGGGAAGTTGATTCTAGAACCCTTGGTGAGTTCTGGTGTTCCGATACACCCACAGAGGACTCCCCTAGCCAAGGCTTTATCTTCTGTCTCTCTCCCTCTTTGGGAGTTGATGCTCTTTTCTGCACTGGCTCCAATTTTAATAAAAGGGAGGCGGATTTTCTCTTTTTTTGCCTCTTCTATGATACAATCGCTGCACACTTTTAGTGTCTTTGGAACTTTTTAGTATGTGGATGATCCATGCTCATTTGTTTTCCTTACCTTCTCTTGACAATCGATATCTCAACTATGTTGTAACCAGTGAGCATCTATCCTGAAATATTTCTTTGGGGGCTGGGAGGCGGCATGAGAGGGGGGGGCCCTGGAAGGGAAGAAGTTGGTTAAGGGAGAAGGTTGAAACTTTCCTTGCTCCTCATGTATCGCTCCCACTTTCCTACCACCCAATTCCAAAGAGAATGAATGGTGAGTGTGCTACACTTATGCTGGGCTTTGAGCAGTTTACCTTGGTGGTTCAGAGTAGTGGCTCTAGACTGACGACTACTGGAATTCAAGCCCAAGGTCAAGATATGTGACCTCGAACAAGTTAGTGAACCACTTGCACCTCAGTTTCCTTATGTGCAAAATGGGGGTTATTGGGGAATTACATGAAATTATCCATGTTAAACACTTGGTACAGCACCCAGCACAGAGTAAGGACTCATTAAATGTCATCCTGATTATAAATAGCTTTGCCACTAGTAAGAAATGAATCTCTTTCCTTGGGCTTGTACTCGCTTCCAGCAACAGAGTAGTCTTTTCCCCACAACCTAATAATAATACTAGGTAGTATTTATTATCCCTACTTTACATATAAGGAAACTTAGAAAGTAACTTCACCAAGGTTATCCATGTAGCAAGTAGTTGAGTCAAGGCTCAAACCCGGATCTACCTGATTCAGGACTGTGCATGCAACCACCATGTCGTGATGTCTTGCTCTGAAAATTCGGTCAGTATTGGCCCCTCAGCTTTGCTAAAACACAATGCAGGCTCTCTCTGAAAGATATTCCTCTTTTCATTTAGGGCGAGATCTCTGTTTTCCATGGGGGACAGAGGCTTCATCCTGGGATGGAACAACCAGAGTATTTGGATGTGGCCAAGCTAGTGCAGGGATGCTGGCCCAGGACCACAGGAAAATCTGAATCAGCCACCTTTTACTTGCTTGTGGGACTTTGGATGGGAAGGAAGGAAGGCCAATTCAGGCTCCATGGAGATTTGGTTAAATTGATTCCATATCATATGATACAGTGGTTCTTAATATATAGTCCCAGCAATATCAGCATTACCTGAAACTTACTGGAAATGCAGATTTTCAGGCCCTACTCCAGACATATTGAATCAAAAGCTCCGGGGATAGGACCCAGAAATTCATCTTCTAACCTGCCTTTCATGTGATTCTGGAGCATACCAAAGTTTTGAGAACTGTTGTTGGAGAATGGAAAGAGAACCAGAGGTTGAGCCAAGAGATCTGAGTTTCTGTCCTAATCATAGTGTATCAGTTTACTTCCCTGGACCTCAGTTTCTTCATCTGTAAAATGAAGACATAGTCAGTGCCTTAAAAAAAAATTCAGTGTCGTCCTAGCTTATCCTGAAAGAAAAGCAATATATAGATCTATGTGATCAAGCAATAATTAGGAGTACTTAGGAGTTCCGAGATGGAGCAATCAGGGTGGGCTGATAGAGTTGGATAATAGGACCCAGCTCCCAGGACCTTTCTTGTCTGAGATTACCTGCCATTTCCTTCCCTGTCTTTTCATTAAGCTAACATACACTGCCATATGCAGACTGCCTGACCTCTCTTGCTTTGCTATCCCTTTCCTCCATGTTAATTGCTCTAAATGAAGTTAG
The DNA here is from genome assembly GCF_003031525.2 of Neophocaena asiaeorientalis asiaeorientalis. Lineage (NCBI taxonomy): Eukaryota > Metazoa > Chordata > Mammalia > Artiodactyla > Phocoenidae > Neophocaena > Neophocaena asiaeorientalis. The sequence goes on from NW_020175821.1 coordinate 8,914,987, forward strand.
ATAAATAGTTCAGTGAGAAGTGGGGAGCCACGTCAGAGCCACACTAGGGATTTGTTCCAAATGCTAGTGCCTTCCTCAGGAGCTTCATGCTGTTAAGGGCTGAGAGACTGGATGCTTAAAGTTGCTGGAAGGTGTCAGAGCAGTCTCAAGAGACCAGACTACCTGACTGATTGTATTAGACCCCCTTTAGTACTGACTTTGATGCCTCCCTATCCCTTTGAAAGGAAGTCTCTTTCATTCTAGTCCTGCACAAAATTCACATCCCTCTCCAGCGCCCCCCCCTTTTTTTTTTTTTTTTTTTGGCGATACGCGGGCCTCTCACTGTTGTGGCCTCTCCCGCTGCGGAGCACAGGCTCTGGACGTGCAGGCTCAGCGGCCATGGCTCACGGGCCCAGCCGCTCCGTGGCATGTGGGATCCTCCCGGACCGGGGCACGAACCCGTGTCCCCTGCATCGACAGGTGGACTCTCAACCACTGTGCCACCAAGGAAGCCCCCCAGCCCCCCTTTTTAAAGCTGTTGTCTAAAACACATTAGAGACAGAAAAAAAATGGCTTATTTTCAGAGTATTGTGTCTATTAATGATAGGGCTTAGGTAAAAGCAGCAGCCAAGAGGGATAACCTTTCTTGGGTTTGAATGGAAGACATGCTTTATTTCAAAGAGCATTGATAATATGAACTGTCATTTAAAGAAAGATGGTGAGAAGGGAACTAAAACATGGAGGAAACCTATTATGTGCCAGATGCTCTATATATGATCATCTCTATTCCTCATAGCTACCCTATAAGGTAAGGATTTGATTATTCCCATCTCATAGATGAATAAATGGACTTAGACTATGTTAACTTTCCCAAGAAACTAAACCCATCTATCACTCATGAGTTAGGATTTGAACCCTGAGCTTGGGTCTAGCTTTCTGACTCCAAGCTTACCCTGTTACCACTACAACACACAACATCAAGTACTGTCTAATAATTATTGTTCTTATATAATGGACTTTTGCCAAGAAGCCAGAATCATTTCTAAAGAGCCCACCCAAGAGAAAACAGAGTGAGTCATGTGGAATGGAAGTATACCAGTGAAGGAAATGCTTGCCGTTATGACAGATAAAAATAATAGTGGCTTAACACAATAGAAGTTTATTTCTCGTTTGTGTGAAGTCCTGCCAAAGGTGGGTGAGGGTGTGGTAGGGGTGGATGGTTCAGCAACGCAGACTGCCATCTTTCATCTTTGCACTTGACATCTACAGTTCCCCTGGTCAGCAACATGTAGCAAGCAGACCGACAGAAGGCGGGGGGTTGGGGAGAGAAGGAGAGGGGGTCATATAGAAGGTTTCTATGGGTCAGGCCTGGAGGTGGAGTACATCACTTCTGCCCACATTCCATTGGCCCAAACCCAGGCATATGACTCCACCTGATTGCATAGCAAGGCTGGGAAATTAGCCATGTGCCGACGGGGAATAGGAAGTGGGTTTGGGGAGCAGCCGACCAGTCTCTGCCATGGGTAGGAGAGGAGTGGGAGTCTGGGATGAGCAAATCCCAGAAGGAAAGTGACTTAGAGTGACTGATGTGAATAGATTCTGACCTTTGGGTGCCTAGTTGTTTTTAATAAATTAACTCTTAGAATAACAGTAGATGTCGTGGCTGTTCCTCAAAAACCTTTTGTTGTTTGCAGTAGATGATGGATGTCTAGAAAACACCCCTGACACAGCAGAGTTCAGTCGAGAATTCCAGTTACACCAGCACCTTTTTGATCCAGAACATGACTATCCAGGCTTGGGCAAGTGGGTAAGTCCAATCTTAATTGCTAATAGGTCTTATACTCTGGTACTCTAAAGGTACTGATGGCAGAGATGAGCAACATGGGTGGGGAGAGAGAAGGAAAATTGCTTAGAAGCTGATTTTTTCCAGAAATCTCTGGTTGAGAGGGACTTTAATTCCAAACCACACTCACTCTCTAGGGCTCAATACACCAATCCATCTGAAGAGTCAGGGACCTGAACCAGTCTTATCGGCTGTAGTCCCAGAGGCTTCTACTCTGGTCTACTCCATAGCCTGTGTCACAACACGTCCTAAAGTCTTATCAGTGTTTCATGCAGCTCTTATAGGAAGTATATGATATTTTTGTTTTTAAAAAAAAAGGATACTAAGAAAATTTGCAAGTTTTATCTCTAGACTGAGGGAGATGATCTCTTCAGAAATAAGGGAAGACTATGCCAGAAGCTGAGAAACAGACATGTAATCCTGCTCTATGGAAAGAGAAGATAAATTCCAAAATGTGTAGCAGTGAACTTGCTGTCAATACCAGGCAAGAATCTGTAACTGCCAGTTAAGGAGATTGTTTATAAGCACTTAGAAGAGAAATCATGACCATTTGGTGTAGGTTTGCTAAAAAACAAGTTTTGTCAATCTAATTGTATTCTTCCACTTGCCAGCATTATTCATTTACTTGCCAGCTTGATGAGGGAAATGAAGTGAGCATGGTGCATTTGGACTTCAGCAAAGTGTTTGATGAGCTCTTTCATGATCTCCTGTTTGAGGAAGTGGAGGGATACAACCTAGGCAGGAGAAAATTATCAGAAGGGAGTTTCTTAAAGAGTCCGTGTCAAGAGGGAGAGCGATTTCACATGGTATCCTGTGTGTCTTAGCGCTATTGCACTCCACATTTTTATAAATGTTTGTAATAAAAACTATAGAACATGAACTTATCAGATTCTTCAGAAAGACATGAAGTTGGAAGGGAGAGCACTGAATGACAGAGTTGGGATTCAAGAAGATCCTAACAAGCTGGAACAATGAATTGAACAAGATCACAATTGAGTGGAGAGAGATCTATCTTCCTGTGGCTTGGATGATGTAATCAAATGCTGAAGCCATGTGAGCAAAGTGGAAAAATACTAAGAAGTGTTAGTTTGCATATACATAGGTGGTCATCACGTCTGTGGAAGGAGTGAGTGAATGAGGAATGAGGAGATACTCCTAATTGCCTAAGCCCCTCTAAAATTATAGGTCTCTTCTCAGGTCATTACTGGCAGCCGGCTTGCTGCCTACTTTACTAGGAATACTGTGATCTCAGGACTAAATTCTCTCACTTCCTTTTACATTGTTTCAGAGAGAGAGGTCCTTCCTCATTAATAACCACTTTCATTTTTCCATCATCCAAGCAGTTTGATTCCCTCTCCTGTCAACATGCACATGTTTCCTGTCTTAAAGCAACAAAGCAACAAGTTAATTTTGCTTCTTCCATTATGCATTATTCTATTTCTCTTCTTTTTCATAAGCAGTTCTGTTAGGGAGAATTTGTAGAGCCGTCCTGAAGCCTACTAGCAGTGTTTAAATATGTTGAATTTCATAGGCAATCATCTATAGGTTCTTGAATAGGAGACTGAAATCATGAAAGTCTTCTATAAAAGTTATTAGGGTGGCATAGAGAATGATGAAGTATATAGAGAAGAGACTAAAGGCAGGAAAAAAACAGAGAAGGTAATTCTATTTATGAAGGCTGTGAACATAGAGAATTTAAGTGAATCTCACCAACACAATGAGAATCCAAGACATTTCAAAGGGGGCCAGGGAACTGACTAGAATTGGTATTTGGCATATACATAGCATGAGGAGGAAAAAAGAGCTATATCAGGTTTATAAGAAATGGAAGGTATGAACTTTTCCTCTGAGGGAATTAAAAAAAAAAAAAGAAAGCAAGAAGAGAGGGAGGTAGCAGAGAAAGAAGGAAGCAGAGACAGGGTAGGAAAAAGTAGAAGACGACAGCAGAGCACTGGGAAGCAATCCATAAGAGATGAGCAGAAGTATTGCCAAACTGAAGCAAGGGCCAGGATGGAACCTGCTTTGTTCCAGGCACTGTGCTAGGTTCTTGATATACAGTAGTCATCAACATGGTAGTGGTCTTCGATGAGCTTGCCATCTTGTGATGAATTGCATGAAAATAAAATGAACCCAACTTAGCACTGTTCAGCTTCCTGATCCTGATTCAGCTATAGCATGAGTATACCAGGTTAAATTACTGGGGGAAAATGGAAGAGAAGGGTAGAGGAAGACCCAGGACTGAGGACTCACGTGGTCAATTGTATGATAACAATTGAGGACGTCAAAGACACTAAAAAAGGGCAGCACTGAATTCTAGGGTGACATGTCTACCTCGCGTGACTGATAGGCCTGAAATGAGGGAAAAGATGCAAGGGGGAAATGGAGAACAGTCTGAGTGAGGGCAGAGAGCCCAACTGAGGAAGTGGGAGAGATGGAAACTTCTCTGTTGCCAACTTTCCTCATCTCTTCTTGAAAACCTTTAACGATTTCTCTCATCACGTTCCACTCACTCCCAGCACTCCAGTGCAAGGCCAGCCACCATCTCTCATTCTTTTCTTGCTTCCTTCTCTAAATACTGATTTGTTTTCTCTCAGTCACTCCCATTCTTTGTCTACATCAGAGCTAAAGACTAGAAGTTAGGACTATTACAGATCAATGACCAGGAACAATGTTTACACACCTTTCTCATCTGTAATTATGTGTCTGTTTAAACTTAAGTTTCCTTCATTTATTTTCTCATTACCACCCGGCAGTCAAACATGATTTGCTTGATCTTCGCATGGAGGTGTGAATTGAGTATGTCTTGCTTTTGCAAGCTGGGGTCCCGAAGCTTTCCTTAGTGTTTATAAAGAATGATGGTCTCAAGCTTGTCTTAAGCTCCACTACCCTTTAAGTTAACAAAGGAATTATCTTTCACAAGAGACCTGCACACAAGACCCTGATTCCTTATTTGCTAGTAATGTTTCCCTGTCTCTGATATTAGCTGGAGCTCAGCTGGGTTTTGAGCAGTGATTCACATATTATAAATATCAGTGTCTGTCTAATTTCCTGCATTCCTCTCTCTTTGTTAATACATCAGGATACATTTATTAAATGCACATCATATGCCTTCCAGGCCCTGTGTTAGGTGATGGAAATACAAAGACGATGATAATAGTCATTGTATTTTATACTAAGATAGTCAATAGTCCTATTTGTTGAGCACCATACTGTGAGGCAGACACTATGCTAAATACTTTACATGAATTATTTCATTCAGTCTGCCCTTCCCTATCATGCTCATTTTATAGATGAGAAAATGCAGGCTTAGGGAGTTTGAAATGCCTGCCCAATACCAAAGAGCTGATGATTGGCAGAGCTGGGATTTGAACCAGACCATTCAACTCTGAGAGTTCTGTAAAAACTGGATAAATTCCGTATCTTTTCTTGGCTCATCGCTCATAGTGTGTCCTGTACAGCGGTCCTGTCGAGTCCTATCTAGGACTGGTTGTCTTTCAGACGATGTGTGTATCCACGGCATTGAGCGGCCATATCAAAGGCTGGCTACCATAGATGTCAGCCATCTCCCCCTCCACACATTCATTGCTGAGTGTTACTCACTTAGGCAAAAGTTGTCTCGAAAGCAAACGTTTCTCCTTTCCAAGTGCTTTCCACGTCTTTTCATCAGCAGCTCAGGTCTTTAATCGGATGCAGTTGAACGGAGCCATGAACCTGAGCCATGGGAGAAATGAGACACAGGACCCTCTGCCTTTCTTTATCTTTCATGCCCTCAGTGTGTCTGAAGAGTCACCTGCTCTTCAGTTTGGGTTTCTCTCATGTTTCCGTGTCATTAGACATGAGCTATGCCTTTCTGATGTGTTCTTAGTGTTTCCCTCGGGAGGCCCATGAAGCCAGTTTGTCCCAGAATTGGTGGTGACTTGGGCAACGTGGTGTCTGCCAAGTTTCTCCAGTGTAAAATCAGTATCTTTCCCTTCGAAATTAATCGTTGATCTATGGGGATTTACTTCAAGACTGTGTAAATATTCTGTACCCATTAAACTTTCAACTAACAATTTTAGTATCCATTGATGACGCTCACCAGAATCAATGATAACTATGGTAGCTGTAAATGGTGATTTTTTTAAAACTCTACTATTTCGGCATTTCTTGGTTGGCATTCTTTTCTAAGCAAGACTTTTTCCCTGCTCCCCCATTTATTTATTTGTTTTAAAATTTATTATCAGTATAGATTCATTGTTTCCTATTATTATTTATTTTGCTGTTCAAACTGTCCTAGATTTAGCCAGTGGGAGTCTCTGCAGGCTGGCTTTTCTTTCCTTTCACTATGTCTCATCACTTTTTGAGTACTTCCTTACTTTCTGGCCCAATTAGGTATCCCAACTTAATTCATCCTTGTACTTTCCCTGCCCTAGCCCTAGAATCAGACATTTCTCTAAGAAGCCTCTCTGGTTCCATTTAGGAATGGAATTTGAAGCCAAGATCTGGGCAGTTGTCCAAAATCTGGATGGCACCATGGAAAGCTCTCTCCATGAACTCAAACCTGCTACTCACCTGGAAAACAGGCTCACTGCTCGCCCCTCCCCACCCCACCTACAGGGAATGGGTGTCAAGAGAGGGGCTGGTTTCTTCTCATTCGTTTTCGTATACTTCTTTCACCCACCTGCCAGTCCCTGCCTTTAAATCCATACGATAGCGGGGCTAATCGGGAATGCCAAGGCCACTGTCAGGCAGGGGTTGGAAAACATCCTGCTAATCCTAACCTGTGCTCTTAGGGAAACACAGGGACCATCTTTGAGAGGAAGACTTGACAGACCTTTGCATTTCTTTTTGAATGAAGGCTCTTATGAGTATAACCTGTCCCATGACCTTCTAAAGGGGAGTAACTAAAATGCTGCTGTCTTTAACCCTGCTGGCGGCACAGCGGACCTCTGCTATGGCTGATTGTCTGTCCCACCCCATGGTACCAGCTCGTGGGCCCCGGTGCCCTCCCTCCCGCTCAGGCAGCTGATCCCGGTGCTACACATGAAGAAGCCTCTTTCCTGGCCCCCTATCTCCCAACCCCCTTCCCCAGCTTTAGCACGAACTCCCAGGACATTCTCTTGCATCAGGAATTGTTTCATCCACAGAAAGGCAAGTACAGACAATGGGAATGAGCTTCACAGCAATATCCTCATTCCTCGAGTGAATGATCTGCAAGTCCGTCTTTTCTCCCTTCTGAGATTAAACTGATCAGTTCTCCAAATGAGCATGAGATGGAGACTGCGGCCAGGGCCGGCCTTTGGGGCTGTGGAGGCTCCTTGACGCCCTGGCACAGCCTCCGTGCATAGTTGAGGTTGGGCAAGAGATGCACATTGTAAATTGTGGGTGGAGTAGGTTTTAATGAACATGAAAACTATGAAGCTCGTTCTTGGCATTTGTCATTTTCATTTGCAAATCCATCATGAAAAAAACTTTGATATCCAGACAACTCAGGAGATACTAGGATTGTAGAAACTTGTTCCTTACCAGAACTCTGTCGTCTCCTTTTTTTTTTTTTTCAATCAATGTCAGGGTATTTTATTTAGAGTAAGATGAATCACCTCTTTTATACATTATCTCCCTTCTGATTAAAAAATCAAATAAAACAACAACTAAGAACCCCAATTCCCCTTCTCCCGTTCTCCCTCGGGTTAAGTGTTCTGTCTCTTGTAATCCCAACAGAATGGAAATCTATTCAGCGTCTGATATCCTAGAGCTCATTTAAGTCCACTACGTGTTTGAAATCTGGCAACGTGAGGCAACACTTACACAAACTGTGGTAACGGAGCCTGTCCCCACCGCCCAGCCCCAACACAACTTTCCTTCTGCCAAGAAGTTTTTTGGCAGTTTTTAAAAGGTTCACTCTAGTAAAAATGTTATAGACTGAATGGTTTTCCGATTGCCTTGACTGGGGGCACTGACTCAAGCCACAAGAGGAAGGGTCACAGAAGTCAGGTGTCTCATTTGCTTACACAGAGGATTGTTACTAATAGTCAGACCCTACTCTAGAGAACGATTTATGTGTACAGCTCATAAAAAGGAAGTTAGATACCAAAGTAAAATAAGATAAAATTGTTTGTTTTAAACAAAGCCTGTTCAAAGTGAGGAGATGGGTCTCCAGTGCCCCTTGTGTGTTAGAATGTCGTATTTTCTTGTTTATGTGATTGTTGATGACACTGGTGTGCCTCGGGGCATTGCAGAGCACCTTATTAAAAACTGTACAACCACTGGCTTTTCTCTTGTGGTCTATCTTTCTGCCAGGACGTTCCTTTCACCTGGCTTCGTTTCCAAAATGTGTGTATGCAAATATCCAGGGGGACACACCAGGTGTAAAATAGACATTGACCAAATGTGATCCATGCTTCTGCATTTGTGTTTTCTTTTCTCCCCACTCTAGAACAAGAAGCTCCTTTATGAGAAGATGAAAGGAGGACAGAGACGCAAGCGGAGGGTAACGCCTGACTGGCTGGCGGGCTGTGGGGATGCCTGGAGCTTTCTGAGCGGGGGCAGTTGACAGGCTGTTAGCCTCAGTGGTTGGAAAGTAGCAGAATCCTTTCATATGCTGAACAGTGGTCCCGAGTGACAGGGGCCATGCCTAAAAAGTCTGCCCTTGGTTTCTGCGATGTCTTCCCCAAGCTTTAGCATGTAATTTTTAGTGGCATGCTAAGTTTTGTGGCAATTCTACCTGCTCCATTGCACTCACAAAATGTTAATTGCATCCCTACCATGGGTGTAGGGACGTGGGGAGTACAGGAGGGTATGTCTTTCCTCAAAGGGTCTGTAGGCCACTGGGGGAAACTGCTCACACCTCTGCATCAATTATATAAAAACTCTAGACAGGAGCCAGGAAGTGTTGAACTGCCTGCTCCAGGCAGTAATTTTGAAGGAATGTAGGGGCAGAAAATGAGATGAACAAACCTCATTCCTTCTACATACTTTTTTCCCTTGCTCTAGCCAGATTGATGTAAAAATTCACTAGATCCATTATATTTGTTCGCTGACTGGTGAATTCACTGCAGGCTTAGTTATTAACCGTCTCTGAGCTGCCCAAGGTGCTGTGCATTTACCCACTACAGTGATGCCTCTCGTAAAGCTGATGTCAATTTGCTTTGGGTTTACAATGCGTTTTATGGTGTTGAGACTGAACAAGTGGTCAGTGGTTGGTGCCTTACTAGACAAAACCACCTGCCATTTGTTTTGGATCAGATGGAGGAAAAAGTTAAAGTCCTGCTTATTACATAGCAAAGTGCTACCAGGGAGTCACCGTTTTAGTTAAAATATACAAACCAGACTGTATACCCAAGGCTACTGACTGTTTATTTAGAATAGCAAGTGCCTGGATCCTGGCAAAATTTGGGAATCTGGACAGTGGTAATTGTGGCCATTCTGAATAGTTTTGCCGAATCCAGGCAGAGAATGTTTTAAGAGGTGTGGGTTTTCTGGACTCAGCATTAATTCCTCAGGTCACCTGAAACAGAAAATTCCAAGCCCCTGACAAAATACAGAAGACCCGTGGCCAGTTTTCTATTTGAGAAACAAAGTTTTGCTTGTAAACAGATCTTCAGAGAGTTAACGATGTTATTAGGGGTTTTTCTTGGGTGATTACAGTTTCTAGTGGCAGATGATGGCAGGAAGGATCCAAAAGGTATAATGTGGTCTTGAGAGAACATCAAGAAATTCTATTCCAAGAGCTCAGAATACCCATAATTTACCAGTAAGATGGCTTGAGCATCTCCCCATGGCACAACAAGGATATTTCCAAATCAGACCAATGACCGTACCAAAATGAGTAACTTAGCATGAAGCTTTAATCGCCTCTCCTTCCTCGCTCACTATTCCTTCTGCCCTGACTCAGTTAATGACTGTGGGTCATGATTTAGGTCACTTTTCCATGAGACCAGTGACTACCAAAACTCAGGACTCTGGCTAGAATACATGTTATAAAGGATTTTACTTTGGCTTCAACTTCCTCCACATAGGAAAGGCTTAGAGTTTATGAAAATAACGATCACTTTGACCCAGAGGTATCAAGTTCTTCCTACTCTTGGGCGTCTATTGATACAAAGATCCACGCTCATGCCGTAAACCAGGGGTCTTTCAGGTCTGGTGGAGAAACAGAACTTGCCTCCCCTGTCATCAGGCCTCAGGTGGTGTTCCCACCTTGACTGAAGACTTGAAACGACTCCCTCAAGTGTGCGAATCAATATAAAGAAATTATGGGCTTTTGTGAAAAATCAAGGCTTTCTCCAACTGAGCTCAGCGTCTGCTGTGGTTTCCAGAGGTCACTAAAAGCAGGGATCCCATCCCAATGGTTCTGCCGGTTGTGAAGGGGCAATAATGTTCTCTGTGTAACCTAGCCAGTCTCTCACCCAAGGGAGAAGGTAAATATCTAAGTGCCTTGAGTTCTTCAGAGGATAATTAAAACCAAGTATCATCATTATTATTACTCTTATGTGTAGGATTCAATACTCATAGACATTTATCAAGAAAGTTCAAGCCCCGCGTGCTGCAACTAAGACCCAGTGCAGCCAAATAAATATTTTTTTAAAAATACTATTGTAGTTTAAATTAAAAAAAAAAAGTTCAACTGATTGCTCCTGTTACTTCCCCATTACTTCACTTTCCCCTGCCCTCTATCATTTGGCATGTTCCGGGTCTGGGCCAAAGGACTTGCTGCCATGACAGTCCCTTGCCAGGAGGGATTCTCCCCAGAGTTACAACAGAGCCTCAGGTGGTTTTATGCAAATTTCTATACTGGCTCAAATCTGGTTGAATTCCTAGTTGCTTCAAGAGTAAAAGGTCAATTCACCTTTTAAATGACTTCGCAAACTAACTCTTAAGATGTATCTTATTGATTTTTGAGATCTATTATTTAAAGAGTTTATCAACCTTTTATTCCCATATTTGATAACATGAATATCTCATATCCTTTTAAAATATATTAGAAGTTTTAGTAAAATATATTTTTACTAAAAAACAATCAAAATATTTATAATCCTGAATACACTTTTTCAGTTCACACACGCTCCATCTAGCCAGAGATTCTGATACGATTCCCTGGGATAGGCCAGGCCATTCCAGTTGACAATTCCTGATATAAAAAGGTATTTTAGTTATTTAAAATATTTTAAAGATGCTTCCCAGCAAAGTACTGTTATTTGGTGACATATCACTTTTCAGATATATGAGGACATTGCATACTTTGTAATTCTCAGCTTGTTGGTGATGCATCTTTGCAGAATGTGTGGGACCTTTCATCATTCATGCTTTTACCTGTCAGAATGTGGAAGGACATTCATTAAATACTAAACTCAGATTCCAGGCCTTGTCTTTTGGAGAATGTCTGCTCACCCTTCGAAAGTTATGGCAGACAATGTCCCGTGGGCAAGAGAGACCCCCTGCAAAATGCCTCCATGCATCCATGGGGACTAGAGGTGTGATGGGATAGCTGATTATTTGTAACTACAGCTTCTTTCTTATGTTTTTGTTCAGTTATTGGCAGGCAACTTCAATAAACAGATATCTTCCAAAACTTCTGAATTTTTTCTGCTTGCTAAATACTGTGTTGTAAAGCTCCAGTTACTAGTTCAAATCCAAACCTCAAAACATAGATATGGATTAGGGAAGGAATGGAAAAACCTTGACTTATTCAGAATACCAACAGCTGAAAAGGATTTCAGATGGTGGAGTCTTGAGTCAAAACTAAAGGAGCTTTCTGTATAACTTCCTTCTTTTCTTCGTGTTTTGAATTTGACTGAGGGAAGGTGAAAATGGTTGCTAGAGCCCCTGATGCGTCCTCTTTAAGTAGAACACTGCTTTGAAAGAATCAGTCACAGCAACAGGTGATCTGTGACCACCCTGCAGATACTAATCCCCATCTGGCCCTGCTCTGTCATCGTCTTTAGAACATGCTTCTTGTAAAATGATTTAATGCGGTTCACATTCTCTCTCCCCTAAGATAAGGCCATAGGATAATAATTCTGTTTCATGTGAGGCTTTGTATCTAAGTTAATAGTGAGGGTTTCTTAGCTGGTTCACTTCAAATCTTTATGCCAAAAAAGGGGATGGAACCAAATTGTATGTGATACTTAGCTGTGTGAAATAGTTGTGTGAAAGACAGAGGCACATCTGTCAGTCAGTGTTTCTCTGGCCACTGAGGTATTGATTAATGCACCGGAGGAATCATCTGGTAGGTAGTAGGCACCACTGTTACCTTGTTAACCCAATAGGCCAGAAACAATTCTCGTTCACTTCTTCTGTGCGATGTCTGTATCCGATGTCCACGTATGACTCCAACCATGTATTTTTTTTTCAGAGTGTCAATCCATATCTGCAAGGACAGAGACTGGACAATGTTGTGGCAAAGAAGTCAGTCCCTCATTTTTCAGGTGAGGATAAGGACCCAGAGTAAAGTGAAGATGTTGAGTGGAAACCCACACGACCTGACCTGTCAGACCTCCTTGGCGTTGCTTAAGTGCACTCGTTGTCAGAGCCCCTGTGAATGGCAGCATGTTTCTAATTTAGACAAGTATGGATGAAAAGCAGCTGTATTTTGATATCCTATTGTCCTTCACACTGATAGCTCTGCTTTCTGCTAAATTAGGATAAGAGCTTTTTTCCTTTAAATGTGGAGCTGCAATGAGCATTAAAATTAAAATGTATGTGTCAATAACAATAAAAAGCAAATGAATGAAATGTCCTCCGATTTCTTGCAGTTTAAAATGGTGTTTCGGGTGGCACTGTTTTGGCCAAGTCTGTAAAAGGCTGGCATTTGATTTTGATTATGTAGTTAATCCAGCCCTTGGGCATTATTACACACCAATAAAGAAGATTGTACCCAGGAGGAGCTGACACATTTCACTTGGCTGCATCTTAACAAATGTGTATGCAAGCATGAGTATGTGAATTTCTTGTTCATTTAGAGCATTATAAAAACTCTTTGCTTACTAGAACAGACTCACAAATATGATCTTATCTGATCTTAACAATAATACGGTGAAGTAAATGGCGGGGGGTATTATTATTCCCATTTTACAGATGGTGGGACTGAGACTCAGCTTCCACGAAAAGCTGAAAATGGCACAGTCAGTATTCGGGGACTAAGGTCTGCTGGCTCTGAGTTTTTATTCAGCAAACATTGTTTCTACCATGTGCCAGGCACAGGGCTGGGCTCTGGCGGGGGGCACACTGGGGACTCACACTGACACCAGCCAGGTCCTCAGGCAGCAAGGCATACAATGCATGAGCTCTGAGTAGGTCAGTCAGCTCCATGCTGCTTTCAAAGCTTGGAATGGCAGACGCAGACGTGCTCTCCTACATGCTTCTGAAGAGGCAGGCAATTTTCTTTCAGCCGAGTCCTCCCAAGTCAGAAAAATCAGTGAAAGGCTGGCAGGAATCGGTTCACTGGTGAGATTATTCTCGTGCTCTTTATACCTCCTCACTGTAAAAAGAGATGATGGTTTCAGGCTTTGATATCATTGGCCTCAATTTCGTTGTCTGTAAGAGGGAGACAGCAGTGAGAAAGGACTCAGGGAAGAGAGATCATTCTTGATTTTAATTTTAATAACTGCATATTAAATCCAAATGTCAGTGACTTGTCTAATAGAAATAGCTTGTCCGTATTTAGTTAGCATGTGAGTCTGTTATTACTTATACAAATCAAGAAAGGTATTGGCCCCTGTTTTACGGCAGGAGGCATGTCTCCTAGAGGGCTTCACCAGGCAATTTCTCCACAACCCGTAGTGTCATTCCAGAAGCATCATTATCACCTGATGTTAAGAGAGAGTTCCCTCATGTCCTAGAGACGTATAGAGCTGGGAGGGTCTCCTTTATGGATTCTGTGTTTTGTAGGCATTTTAATTACATTTTATACCAGTTCCAGTCCTCTTAGAAAAAGGACAAAGGACATCTCTTTCTCCAAGATTGGACAGAAGGAAGGAAAATGGCTAAAGACATGCTTTGAGGTCATGAGGAAGGAAGTAGAAGGGGAGGTCATTGTGCCTGGGTTAGGCTTGCTCGCCGTCCAATGCCTTTTCTGCCCTCCCCTGTTTCACAGGCTGCCTTCTCAGCTGACTTCTGGCTGGGTTTAATGTGAGGTCCCTGAGGGCGGAGTAGGTGAGAAAATGGGAGAAAACAAGGTAATTCATTTTTGCTCCTGGTAGCTGCATCTTCTCTGAGGCTCCATCTCCTGCCAGGTAAGCCTGGCCCCTGGGGCCCAGTCATGTCACCTCTTCCACTGGTCCCTGCAGCCTAAGGAGGCCATGGCTTCTGTCATATTGTTAATCTCTGGGTCATTTCACCAACTCCTGTTTGGCTTCCTGGCCTTTCTATCACCTGTATAAGCCATTTTCTACATTGAATTATTTCTGTTTCAAATCTTTAGGGTGTTTTCTGTTTTCCTGGTTGGTCCCTGACTGATGCAGTCATCCATTTGGGAAATCAAGGATAAGTTTTAGTATTCTGAGAAAAATTTAGAACAAGCATTGTGGAGAACAAAGAGGACAGTGCTCCTCAATCATTAATGTAATAGGATCCACATGGGGATATCGTTAAACATGCACACTCTGACACAGTAGTTCCAGGAAGGGCCTTAGATTTTGCATTTCTTATAAGTTCATAGGTGATGCTGGTGATGCTGGTCTGTGGGCAACATTTTTTTTTTGCGGTATGTGAGCCTCTCACTGTTGTGGCCTCTCCCGTTGCGGAGTACAGGCTCCTGACGCGCAGGCTCAGCGGCCATGGCTCACGGGCCCAGCCGCTCCGCGGCATGTGGGATCTTCCCGGACCGGGGCACGAACCCGTGTCCCCTGCATCGGCAGGCGGACTCTCAACCACTGCGCCACCAGGGAAGCCCATGGGCAACATCTTGAGTTGCAAAGAAAGAGGGAATTAGGAGAGGATGAATGAAAGTGCATGAACTGCACTGAGAGCCCAGTTAATAACTTAGTCTGAATTCGTAAGGACCCTGCCAACATAGTTTAGTAACCTTCTCCATCCACTGTCAGCATCTTGGGAGGAAGGGCAGATAGGGCAGACGTGAGAGTGGGCCCCACAGATTGGCACATGGTAGAACACCAAGGAGTCAAGATTCTAAAACATGAGGGAAAGCAACCCTGAGATGCCCCATTATAGACATGAGGCTCTGTAATGGGTCGGGTTGGATCAATGATCTGAGAAAGGTCAGAAGATTAGCGGAAATGATGTGGCTTGAAATAAGCTTCAATAGGTACAAAAGAAAACAAGAGGGAAAGGTAAAGCGTTGGTTACCTGAGGGAAGCGGAGTCTGGATTCTCGGCAAAGGAAAAATTTCGAGCGACAATGAATGACATCCCCTTTGTGACAACTACAGGAAATAGAGTTGAGTGGAGCTGAAGATCAATGGGCTTGAGGAAGTAGAAAAATTGTAAAGTCAGAGAACAAAAGACAGGATCACTTAAATGCGAGAGGTAAAGTCTTCGAGTTAGAGGGGGAGGTCAGGGGAGTAAGATTACGTATGAGGTCAAAGCTGCCCACAAGCTTGTAGAGTGCAAGCGAATCTGAGGTCCAAGAGCCTCTGACACTGGCATTCTGCATGCCTATGCATACCCATGCATACCTGGTGGGGTTTTTTTTCTTTAGAAGTTCCAGATTCTTAAAGGGATCTGTGATCTCACAAAAGTTTAGAAATCACTGCTGAGAGCAGTAGTGTGAGCTACGTTGGTCATCACTGAGGAAGAGCAAAGTTTGTCGTGAGGGACCCTTGAGAAAGAAAGAAGAGGGTAGAGTAACTTCTCTTATGTGGATTTCAAAAGAAAATTGTCGTGGCCAATAATCGTCAATGGCTTCTAACCACCAGGTGAAAGACCAAAGAGTTCATTGCTAATAGATCAACCAGGCCAGCAGCACCTGAACCCACTAGTCAATCAGATCAAACAAGAGACAGATAATATGTGCCTCCTGGTGTGATTAATAGGAAGCCCTGTCAATGAAATACTCTTGCCCAAACAATCTTACCTGAACCACTGGGTTTAACTCCCTGCTAATAGAAACAGGTTAAACACACCACTAGGAAGCAATCACCAAAATCCAGAATCGGGGAGACTCTACAGGACCAGCGACCCAGCATTTTTCAACAAATAAATGGCAGGAATAAAAAAATAGATGGGGAACTACTATTATAGATTTAGAAAGACTTAAGAGACATACAATCCAAATACAATGTGTGAGTCTTAATTGTATCCTGACTCAAATGAAAAAGACACTGATCAGACAACTGGGGAAATTTGAGTAATGACTGGATATTTGGTGGTATTTAGGTATTATGAGATATTATGAGATTTTAATTTTTTATTATTTATTTTATTGAAGTACAGTTGAGTTACAATGTTGTGTTACTTTCTGGTATACAGCAAAGTGATTTGGTTATACATATATATATTCTTTTTCAGATTCTTTTCCATTATAAGTTATTCCAAGGTATTGAATATAGTTCCCTGGGCTATACAGTAGGAACTTGTGGTTTATTTTATATATAATAGTGTGTATCTGTTAATCCCAAACTCCTAATTTATCCCTCTCATTATCCCTAATTTTTATTATCTCTCATTATCCCTAAAATTAGCCCTAATTTTCCCACTTTGGAAACCATGTTTGTTTTCAATGTTTGTGAGTCTGTTTCTGTTTTGCAAATAAGTTCACTTGTATCATTTTTTTTAGTTTCCACATATAAGTGAAATCATATGACATTTGTCTTTCTCTGTCTGACTTACTTCACTTAGTATGACAATCTCTAGGTCCATCCACGTTGCTGCAAATGACATTACTGCATTCTTTTTTATGGCTGAATAATATTCCATTGTATATGTGTACCACATCTTCTTTATCCATTCGTCTGTCGATGGACATTTACGTTGCTTCCACGTCTTGGCTATTGTATAATAAGTAGTTCTGCAATGAACACTGGGGTGCATATATCCTTTCGAAGTATGGTTTTCTCCGGATATATGCCCAATAGTGGAATTGCTGGATCACATGATAGCTCTATTTTTAGTTTTTTAAAGAATGTCCATATTGTTCTCCACAGTGGCTGTACAAATTTACATTCCCACCAACAGTGTAGGAGGGTTCCCTTTTCTCCACACCCTGTCCAGCATTTATTGTTTGTAGATTTTTTAAATTAATTAATTAATTTTTATTTTTGGCTGTGTTGGGTCATCGTTTCTGTGCGAGGGCTTTCTCTAGTTGCAGCGAGGGCAGGCCACTCTTCATTGCGGTGCGCGGGCCTCCCACTGTTGTGGCCTCTCTTGTTGAGGAGCACAGGCTCCAGACGCGCAGGCTCAGTAGTTGTGGCTCACGGGCCCAGTTGCTCCGCGGCATGTGGGATCTTCCCAGACCAGGGCTCAAACCCGTGTCCCCTGCATTGGCAGGCAGATTCTCAACCACTGCGCCACCGGGGAAGCCCAGGTTGTAGATTTTTTGATGATAGCCCTTCTGACTAGTGTGAGGTGATACCATACTTCATTGTAGTTTTGATTTGCATTTCTCATATAATTAGCAATGTTGAGCACTTTTTCATGTGCCTGTTGGCCATCTGTATGTCTCCTTTGGTGAAATGTCTGTTTAGGCCTTTTGCCCATTTTTTGATTGGGTTGTTTGTTTTTTTGATATTGAGCTGTATGAGCTGTTTGTATATTTGGGAAATTAAGCCCTTGTCGGTCACATCATTTGCAAATATTTTCTCCCATTTTGTAGGTTGTCTTTTCATTTTGTTTATGGTTTCCTTTGCTGTAAAAAAGCTTTTAAGTTTGATTAGGTCCCATTAATTTATTTTTGCTTTTATTTCTTTTGCCTTGGGAGACTGACCTAAGAAAACATTACTACGATTTATGTCATAGAATGTTTTGCCTAAGTTCTCTTCTAGAAGTTTTATGGTATCATGTCATATCTTTAAGCCACTTTGAGTTTATTTTTGTGTATAGTGAGAAGGAGTGTTCTAACTTCATTAATTTACATGTGACTGTCCAGTTTTTCCAACACCACTTGCTAGAGAGGCTGTCTTTTCTCCATTGTATATTCTTGCCACCTTTGTCATAGATTAATTGACTGTAGGTGTGTGGGCTTTTTTCTAGGCTCTCTACTCTGTTCCATTGCTCCATGTGTCTGCTTCTGTATATGGCTATATTTTTTAAAAACAATTTTCTTAGGGATAAATATTGAATTATTTACAGATAAAATGATAAGATATCTTGGAGTTGCTTTAAAATAATCCAATGATAGTGGTAGTGAAGGAGGGAATTGGGGGTATAGATAAATCAAGATTGGCCATAAATTGATAATTGTTGAAGCTGGGTCATGGGCACATGGCGGTTCATTGAACTTCTGTCTCTACATTTGGGTATATTTGAAATTTTCCACAATAAAACCACAATTAATGGTGAAATAGCAATGTCAGACAAGGTATAAAGCTTTACTGGGTAAGGCTGTGGAAAATGTGGGGAAGCAAAAACAGAGACTGATGTTTCCCTGGGGTGCTGGGGAAGGAAGTAGCAGGGGGTTTCCTAGGAGACAGAATCTGGTGGTGGCGGTGAGCTGGATGGTGAGGGCTCAGAGTCCCTGGGAGGAGAAGAGATCCTCCTGGAAAGAGGATGACGACTTGAGGCAGGAAAGAAAGGGACCCTCCATCAGAAAGATAGACTCAGAAAGGCCATTTCCTCCTGGTGGAGTTTGGGCTGCATCTACAGCAGAAATACTAAATTTTCTGGGTGCTGGAAGGGTCTTTACCTCACCTCTGGGATCTATCAATTTTTCCACAATGCTTCAACCAAGGATCTTAAAAAAAAGGAAGATGGTTGTAGATCCCCACCCTCTCCCCCAACACACTCACAAGGAGAACAAGATACCTACTACTTGGCAGGCGGGCATGCACAGAAGAAAGAGTGAGAAAACATAGGAGTGGGTGTGGGTTGAAAAAGATTGAGAAGCCCTGTTTCTGGGGATTCTCCATTAAATGACTTACAGAAAATACCGATCTAGGTATAACGTGTGTGGGGTGGAGAGGAGCACTACTAAAAGATGGGAGGGTAGCAGCAGTAAAACTAAAGCAATAAAGCCAATGCAGAGTGCAAAGGCATGGTTTGCCAATGCAAAGGTTCAGACAAGCCCACACCCACCTATTGGGGTGACATTGCAGAGTCAAGTGGAATAGTGAATAAAGATGATGGAGTCTTGGAGCCGAGCTGGGGCTGGGGGTGGAGCGGGGAGATTGGGCAGGATGTTGTAGCAGCTGCAGTTCAGAGCCTCGTTTATTCCATATCTGCAAAAGCCCTCACTTCTAGACTCTAGTAATCTCATGATTCCCCCAAAATTAAAGCAACCCAAAAGAAAATAGATACTGCGCTTCCTCTGACACCTAAGAACTCTAAGTTTAGCTATATCCTGTTAAGCCAGACCTCACCTGGAGCCCTTTGGGAGTCAGTGAACACCTATTTCAGAGGGAAAGGTGCTCCATCAGAACTGCAAGGGGCACCTGGTGGGCTACTGGGAAAGGAAGCCAGAAGGTCACACCCGAGCTGAGTCTCAAAAGAGTTCTTCAAACCAGGAAGGAGATGGAAGGCAGAATATTTCAGGCAAGGGAGCGCATGTTCAAAACTCCAGAGGAGAGAGAGGCAATAGCGTGTGGAGGGAGCCCAGTTTGGTGATGGTTTTAAGGGTAACACAGAGGGGAAATCTGAGAGAGGAGTCTGGTGAGGAGGAAGAGGCAGTCATGAAGAGCCATATGGGCCACACTAAAGATTATGGATTTCATCCCGAAGGATGAAAAGTCCCAGGAGGATTTCATAAGCGGTAGGGACATTACCAAGTTCATGTTTTAGAAAGATCGCTGGTGATAGTGTATGGACCAGGCCAAAGGCTGTTCAAGTTTATAATCTAGACAAGAAAAAAACAGGAGAAGGGGGTAAGGGAACTAGAAATACTGAAATGTCAGGACAAATAGAAATTCCAGGTCTTGTGATGCCTGGGAGCTATTTGTAAAGCTAAGCGGACTCCGGGCTGGGCTAGTGTACCATCTCCACCTCACTATGTCAGAATAGTTAAGGCTCATTCTAAGAGGATATGAACTCCAACATACTGGGTAGATATTCTTCCCAGCAACTTTCACCTGGAAATACAGTCAGGTCAGAGGTCCCTCTTCCCCCCGCAACATCAAGTAGTATTGACCCTTTTATAACCCTTTGTGTTCCTAGGAGACCCCACACATACTTCCACTCAGTCCCTATAACAGGGCATAATAAGAGTTACTATATATGTAGAGCAGTTTATGTATACGTGGTTCATTTAATTCTTCTGCTTTACATTTTCTAGATGAAGCAATTGAGGCAGAGAAGTTACAAAACTTAGCCAAAACTCTACAACTAGTAAGTGGCAGAGTTGGAAATTGAATTTTAGTCTCTTCATCTCTGCAGTTAATACTCTTTTCCTTGTACCGCACGGCTACCCAATACTTGTTTGCTTATTATGTGTCTGCCTCACTCTACAGGGTTATAAACTCCTTGAGGCCATGGACTATGTCTTATTTTTCATTCTATCATGGTACTTACCTAGGTGTTGACAAATGCAATAACTGCTGAGTGAATGGATATTATGGAGTGTTTTTAAAATTCATATAAGGTTGAATATCTTAGACAATGTATAAAGAAGGAAGGGTGGGGGAATTCCCTGGTGGTCCAGTCATTGGGACTCGGCGCTTTTACTGCTGGGGCCCGGGTTCAATCCCTGGTCAGGGAACTAAAATCCCGCAAGCTGCTCGGTGCAGCCAAAAAAAAAAAAAAGAAGGAAAGGTATTACTGGCGTTACCTCTTACTTTGCATTGGTTGACAGATTGACAATAAGCTGTGTATACGATTGTCAGGTCCTTTTAAAAATCATCTGATACGACTGCTCCCTACTTCCCTGAGTCACCGCCCAAATGTCGACAGCTGGGGAGCGTCAGGCACCTTTATTTGCTGTACTCAAACGATGGCTGTGCATGACTTAATCATCAGGGAAATAGACCAGACCAGTGTAGTGGTCCTGCTTACCACAAGGGCGGGTCTCTGAGCAGCCTCAGCATCAGGTTGTGCCACGGCCTCTCAACAGCCAGGGCTCCTCTGACCAGGGGAAGATCCAGTAGCCATGTGGACAGCACACAGAGCATATGTCAGCCTTTAACTATATCAAGTGCCGCGTAACTGCTTTTGGAATTAGAACAGTGAGACCTTGGGAAACATTGGCCAATCCATGGAAGCTTGCTTAGCACACAGAGGAGCCCCAAGGTGAAGTCAGGAGGGTGGGTCAGTTCCATCACCCCTCAAAAGCAGCTCCCAAGACATTCATCACAAAAAATAATGAAAGCCAGCCCTACTTAAAGAGGAATATATTTTGAGAAAGTATCATTCCCTGAAGCCTCCCGAAACCTTGGTTTTACCAACAGCCTGAGCCTAGTAGGAGTGCTCGCTCTTCACATCCATAACTTCCTGTTTCTAAAGGAAAAAAGAGACTCTACCAGGACTTTGTGGCTGTCAGGCTGCTCTCCCCAGTTTGGTGACTGAGTTGTAGATGAATCAGAAAGAGATGGATCAAATTTCCTCCTACAATACACATGGGTTTGGCAATGAAAAGAAAATGTATAGAAGATAGCAGATCTGGGAGCTCTCAGCCCTAAAAGAAGGCAGAAAATTATCATAACTAGTGAAAGAAAACTGCATTGCTAATGGGCACAGAGGAAACACTGGAGAAAACTAGCAAGAGATTTGTGGATGTCACCCTTTGGCTTCGGAAGCAAAGGCAAGGTGTTTGCAAAGGTTCTAGTAGAAACAGGTCCTTGAAAAGAGGTTTTTTAGGAAAGAACTGCTACAAGATGGGGTGAGATAAATAGACCTGGAAGTCCATCCTAACAGACTGAATGTTCTGTTGTTTGATGCCTTTGATGAGGCAGGAGAGCTTGTCGATTAGCTATTCCTCCCAACAGAAACTAAAAATATACACACAGGAAAGAGAAAAATATTTGTAATAGCTCTTAGTAGAGGCAATTGAACACATGAGGAGTGAGAAACATCTTAATAAAACCAGTCTGACAATTTAATAAAACCACAAGCAGGCCATCATATGAATTGTCATCTTTTAGTATCACTTTCCTTGGTAGTATTCATCACAATACCGTTCATTTATTAATTCATTTATTCTTTCATCAGTAACTTATCAAGGAACTATTCTAGGTGCCAAATACTGAGCCATACTCTGGGATTTGGGAGTCTTCTTATACAAAGATGTATAAGATGTAGACTTTTCCCTCATGTACTTTGTAGCAAAATAAACAAATAATAAAAAGTCTTCAGCTATTTGTACACTATTATTATGTATTTGACCCTGTACCATCAGAGTTCATCAGAGTAGTTAGGCACAAAAATTTTGTAATTAAATTTACATTTGACCTTGGGTTCTGCTACTTCCATATTGAGTGACCTTGACCAAGTTATTTATTTTTTGAATTTTATTTACTTTTTTATACAGCAGGTTCTTATTAGTCATCCATTTTATACACATCAGTGTATACATGTCAATCCCAATCTCCCAATTCATCACACCACCCCCAACCCCCGCCGCTTTCCCCCCTTGGTGTCCATATGTTTGTTCTCTACATCCGTGTCTCTATTTCTGCCCTGAAAACTGGTTCATCTGTACCATTTTGCTAGGTTCCACATATATGCGTAAATATACGATATTTGTTTTACTCTTTCTGACTTAGTTCACTCTGTATGACAGTCTCTACATCCATCCATGACTCTGCAAATGACCCAATTTCATTCCTTTTTATGGCTGAGTAATATTCCATTGTATGTATGTACCACATCTTCTTTATCCATTCATCTGTTGATGGACATTTATGTTGCTTCCATGACCTGGCTATTGTAAATAGTGCTGCAATGAACATTAGGGTACATGTGTCTTTTTGAATTATGGTTTTCTCTGGGTATATGCTCAGTAGTGGGATTGCTGAGTCATATGGTAATTCTGTTTTTAGTTTTTTAAGGAGCTTCCATAGGGTTTTTGTGTCACCATACAAATTTTAAGATTTTTTGTCTAGTTCTGTAAAAAAATGCCATTGGTAATTTGATAGGGATTGCATTGAATCTGTAGATTGCTTTGGGCAGTATAGTCATTTTCACAATATTGATTCTTCCAATCCAAGAACATGGTATATCTCTCCATCTGTTTGTATCATCTTTTAATTTCTTTCATCAGTGTCTTATAGTTTTCTGCATACAGGTCTTTTGTCTCCTTAGGTACCACCATTGAGAACGATGTTTGCTGTGGGTTTGTCATATATGGCATTTATTATGTTGAGGTAGGTTCCCTCTGTGCCCACTTTCCCAAGAGTTTTTATCATAAATCAGTGTTGAATGTTGTCAGAAGCTTTTTCTGCATCTATTAAGATACTCATATGGTTCTTATTCTTCAATTTTTTAATATGGTGTATCCCATTGATTGATATGTGTATACTGAAGAATCCTTGCATCCCTGGGATAAATCCCACTTGATCATGGTGTATGATCCTTTTAATGTGTTGTTGGATTCTATTTGCTAGTATT
>NW_020175821.1:8938570-8938844 GCF_003031525.2 Neophocaena asiaeorientalis asiaeorientalis
TTTGCTAGTATTTTGTTGAGGATTTTTGCATCTATGTTCATCAGTGATATTGGCCTGTAGTTTTCTTTTTTGTGGCATCTTTGTGTGGTTTTTTTATCAGGGTGATGGTGGTCTCGTAGAATGAGTTTGGGAGTGTTCCTCCCTCTGCTATATTTTGGAAGAGTTTGAGAAGGATAGATGTTAGCTCTTCTCCAAATTTTTGATAGAATTCGCCTGTGAAGGCAGCTGGTCCTGGGCTTTTGCTTGTTGGAAGATTTTTTTTTTTTTTTTTTTT
>NW_020175821.1:8939344-8939821 GCF_003031525.2 Neophocaena asiaeorientalis asiaeorientalis
TTTTTTTTTTTTTTTTTTTTGCGGTACACGGGCCTCTCACTGTTGTGGCCTCTCCCGTTGTGGAGCACAGGCTCCAGATGCACAGGCCCAGCGGCTGTGGATCACGGGCCCAGCTGCTCCGCAGCATGTGGGATCTTCCTGGACCGGGGCACAAACCCATATTCCCTGCATCTGCAGGCAGACTCTCAACCACTGCGCCATCAGGGAAGCCCTGTTGGAAGATTTTTAATCGCAGTCTCAATTTCAGTGCTTGTGATTGGTCTGTTTATATTTTCTATTTCTTCCTGGTTCAGTCTTGGATCTGCCCTCTGGTGGATGAGGCCACCTAAGAGATTTGTGCAAGCTTCCTGATAGGAGGGTCTGGTGGTGGGTAGAGCTGGCTGTTGCTCTGGTGGGCAGAGCTCAGCAAAACTTTAATCTGCTTGCCTGCTGATGGGTGGGGCTGGGTTCCCTCCCTGTTGGTTGTTTGGCCTGAGG